>NC_048221.1:138835701-139149346 GCF_002007445.2 Ailuropoda melanoleuca | reverse complement strand
GTTTCCATCCACTAAGTAATTAAGCTAAATATATTTCACTAATAAACTTCCCTCCCTCTGACCATCCTGGAGCTTCCATTCCACGCCTCCCCCGCAACCCTGCTGTGCTCTAAGTGGACGACACATGGTGCACCGTGCGTGACCGCAGGTGCTGGGGTGCCTCCTGAGGTGGGTGCCTGCGGACAACTACACTGGGGATCGCCTGGTGCTGTCAGCTCAGGCCTGGCCTGCAACAGGCCAGCATACAGGACGCATGCTCACTGCGGCAACACAGCAAAGCCCCAAACCCAACACACTGACTAAAGGCATCCTCAGGTCTACTCTGTGCTCATCACAGCCCATCTGAAGCCCCATTTCTGAGGCATCAAATGGGATTAATATAGCCCACAAGAACTGCAAATAAATGAGATTATTTGTGTGCAAGCATTTCTTTCACTATAGAGTAAGTCACAAATTCAGTTTTGTTCTTATTTATTTTATTCTCACATAGATCTAGGCTTTGGAAAACTAAGTATGTTCTAAATCAACTTACAGATAGTTGGACTTCACTAATCAAAATGCACTGAAACACAGTCAAATGCTCTGGACTGGCAGCCCTTCACCCATGACAGCGGCAATGAAGAGAAGTCAAGGCTGATACCAGGGCCTTCGGTTTGCACTGGACTCGTGGCAGCAGATGTCATCATGCCCACATCTGTGACAATGCAGTAGAATCTGGGAAGTGCGCCATAAGGCTCTCTGGGAAGGCAGGCTGACCCTTCCATGGAAGCTTTCCCTGGGAACAAATGTAGGGCCTGCTTTCAATTGCATCATCCTACCAACTTCATGTAGAATCTTATTCTAGTAGCAACAGCAAAGCTAGCTAGAAGCAACAAAGCATTGCAACAGAAAAAAGCAGTACATGCCCAGTCCCGACAGTGATGGTAACTGTAGACAGAATTAATGGAGAACCATGTGCCAGCACGGGGCTCGGTGCAATATTGAATGACTTCTTCTGACAGGGGACAACATGGACAGCTCCCTGCCCCTTGACATTTTCTCTAGACCACCGAAATATAACTCCATTCATTCATTCAGTACTTCATTCAAACAATTAGTTTTGAAGGTGTATTACATGTTGGGTACCATGTGCAATGCCCCCAAAGCTAAAAATGAAGCTAAAATAGGAGACCTTCTTACCAGTCTCTTCAGAAGATTAGGAAGCATGTTATGGTAGAAAGAGCCTCTAGACATAAATCTGGAGGTGCTGTTTCTATTTCTGGCTCTGCCAACAGCGGTGTGGCCTCTTGCAGAGCAAAGCCCTTCTCTGAGCCTCCAATCTTGCATCTTTAAAATAACAGTACTTGAACTCTTCTCTGCGCTCCCAGTACTGACCTCCTCTGGGACAAGCCCCTGAAAAGAGGTTTGGTTTGGGGCTCCACAAAAGAAATCCTACTGCAGGGATGGGCGTGCCGCAGGAAAGGAGACGCTTCTGCTGCTGCTGGTGGTGGTGACAATGAAGATATTCCCACTTCATGTGCCAAACAGGCTTGTCACAGATAAGCGTACTGTGAGCCAGCATCTCCGCAGACTTCTGGCTCCTGTCCATCAGGCTCAGAAGGAACTCGGCGACTGGGGAGAACAACTCATGACTCAAAATCAGATCCTGCTGCTAACCCGGCAAGACCTCCATCCAAAGGCAAGAGTGCAGTCAGGAGATGCTGGGCCTCATCATAATCAATGAGGACAAGATTTCCACTTTCTTTCCAGCCCTTGAGTCAGCAAACCTTCCATGGAGTCAACGCCACCTAGTATTTAAGTGTTTCCTCATCTGCAAGCATCAGCATATGTCACTTAGACCCACTGCCATGTGAATGCACACACACACACACACACTCATGCATGCATACACATATTCGTGCATGCACACATACACACTTGTGCACTCACACACATGCATGCAGGCACACATACTCATGCATGCACACACCCATATATGCACATGCACACAGCCATGCATGTAACACACTCATGCATGTGCACACACAAACACAATTACATTACATGTAACACATTCATGTCATGTAACACACTCATACATGTCCACACATAAATACAATTATTGAACAATGTTAGCTGTTGCAATTCTGGTGACTAAGAAAAAAAGACTTAAGATTTACCTCTTTCTTTCCTTAGGCTCAATTTTTCACTACAGTGAAACAAATAGTTAGCTTGGGAACTAGGGATTTTCACTGTAACTGTTAAATATCTCAGAGTTAGAATATCCTATATCTCTCAGTCTGAAGAAGAGCCCTAAATATTGACGGACCTGTACTGAAAGCACTTGACTTTTAAAATCTATTTATACACCTAACTGTACAGGCCACTGATGTTAAAACATACTAAGGGATGTTAGCCCCTTGAGTGATTATATTTTCATACATTTTCATGTTGTTAAAACTTAAAAGCTAGGTCTGGTCAACCTGCTAGATTCCTGCTACTAGTTACCAAACTGGAAAATGATGGGTACATAAACCAAACCTCAACCAAACATAAATCTTTGTCTATGACAAGCTCCAACTGTCTCTTGAAGGCCACAAGTCCACATTTGTACTGAAATGGCACATCGACAACTTGCTGGGCGTGGTTTTAGATGGCTCAGGTTGTATGATTCTTTTAGGAGAAACCACGCTCACTACACAGTGCTGTAATCATGACTCTGAAGAGCAAGAAGACCGTGAGTTGAGCCCTGGCTACCAGGCAGAGTGCACAGAGGGCGGCAAGTTTTGGCGGGGCTGAGTTAGGTGTGCGAGGAACGGGATGGGGACATGGGACGGCAAGGTCATGGCAAGGGCAGCGATGGCTCCTGGCTATGAGCGCTCACTGCACTGGGCCACTATTCCTCTCATTTCATCATCCCAGCAGCCTTAGAAAATAGGTGTTGTCAGCATTCCCATTTCATAGGTGAGAATCTTGAAGCCTATATGAACCAAAGTACTTTCCCAAAGACAGGTGTAAAAAGCAGAGCAGACCCATGACTCCAGACTGGCCTCAAACACCCACTGTCCTACTCCAAGGATGCCTGCAATTCCTCCAGCAAGCCACAGCAATTCCTCCAGCCGGGTTATGGTTTGTGCTTCTTTCACTGACCACAGCACCGGGGCCCTCTTCTCACCAGCCTTCTAAGCCCAGACCAGATACACCCCACCCACACGCCTCTGATTTTGCCTGATCTGCCCCCTCATTTCTGTTTCCATGCAATCTTGTAGGAACGTGATCATTTGGCCCATAGGGCCGACAGAATTGAGTGTCATGGAATGAAGTCAGAATGTGATACTAGTATCAAGGAAGGGAGGGCTTGCTACATCTTGGTAAGCAATTTCTTGTCTAGTTGCTATGGACTGAATGTTGTATACCCCCGAAATTCATATATTGATGTGATGGTAAGATGAGAAAAAGAAACTAGAGTTTCTCTCTCTGCCATGTAAGGACACAGTGAGGAGGCAACTGCATATAAGCCAGGAGGAGGGCTCTCACCAAGACCCAAATCTGCTGACACCTTGACCTTAGACGTCCAGCCTCCAGATCTGTGAGAGATAACTGTCTGCTGATTAAGCCCCCCCCATCCATGGTATTTTACTGCAGCAGCCCAAGCCAACTAAAACATTAGTCAGTGAGAGCATGAGATGGATTTTAAAAGCAGGTAGTATCATGGTAAGATTATACTGACAGATAGATATTCCTAATTTTAAAAGAGAAAACCATATTTCTTAATACCATTCATTTATGTAATTGTAGGCATCAATACATGTTTTTTGTAAAGAGCCAGGGAGTAAATATTTTAGGCTTGGCAGGAGATAGACAGTTACTGTCTTGTGGGCTGTAGGCCATGGTTTGCTGACCTCAATATAATAGAGTACATTTTCCGAAAGAAACCTATAATTTCTCAAAGACTTGCTTTTGTTTGCTGGGTAGACATCCAAATAATTATTCTTTATGGGAAATTTATTTAGATGTCACTTTATTGCAAATATAATTAATTAGTACACATATGGATAAAGTCTTTGTTGCGGTTTATTATAGCATCCTTGTGCAGGTGATACACCAAAAAATAACCCATTACTGTTAAAAAAAAAAAAAGAAAGAAAATAGAGCAATGCTTGTGCATTAAGAGTCTCTCAAATGCCAAACGTGCCATGTCAGGTGTCCCTCAGCTCCGAAAGGACTCCAACCCAGTTCTGGAAGTCACCAGCCCGTTATCAGAGCCTCGCAACACTTTCATTTTATAAAAAGAAACAAGAGGAAAAAAAGATCCCACATGGGAAATGTTGCAGCCACAAGAATGCGGTTGCCTTTTTCTCGGTTACCTTGTATCTAAAAGTAGGTACTGCTGTTGGACCCGCTTCAAAAACTTCTCATCACCCATGAAGATCTCAGCACCCCTGCTCAGACCTACGCCCCTGACAACCACCCACCTATATTTTCAGCAACTGTTGCTGTTTTTCTTGCCTTGGGTCAAAGAACCACTTTCTCATCTGTGAATGTGATAAACCTGCTAGAAAAGGGGACCGATTTTTATTTCCCACTTTAAGGCATTTTAACTTTATTGATCTATGTATCCCTCCCAACAACTGTACGAGGCGGTCAATCTTCCCCCAAATGTACGGATCATGAATTTGAACCCCAGAGACCCTGAAGGTCACACATCTCCTGTGACGGCTGAGCACAGATCTGAATCCGGAGCATGTGCTCCAGCACCTGCATCCTTTTCACCACGTCGGGTCCTTTCTCTTCTCTGCTTCATACTCTTCTCACAGCTCTCCTCTCCAGCTCAACACAGCCCACTACCTCCAACAGGCAGAACCACAAATTGTCAGAATTTCCCTCCTTCCCACCCCCTCTGGCAAAGCACCCTGAGCATGAGGGGGGCCACGGAAGGGGGCCAGGGAAGAGTCCTCCAGTGGCTGCCCTCCAAAACGCGCAGCAGAGCTGGGACACGGCGAGGCCGTATAGGCTGGGGGTGAGCCAGGGAGGCGAGGCAGCTGAAACAGACGAGGCGGTCCACCACCTATGTCAACAGAGCAGGGCGCCGGCCGGTGGAGCCCTGGGGCCCAGGGAGCCTTGGGATCCGAGCCTGCCCACAGAGCCGCCAAGTCTAGACTCCAGATGTGCACTCACTATTACCAGGCCAAGTCAGATCCATCGGGCGGGTAAATATTCCTACCAGATGACAGCGGGCTCCATTACAACAGTGATGACAAAGGACAAAAATAGGAACAGAGTAAATACTGGGCACTGCTGTTCCTTGGGGGAGGTAAACACACACACACACACACACACACACACACACGCAAGCACACATATACTCCCACCCACCGACATGCACACACACACACTCCCACACATACATGCATGCCCACACACACTCACATGCATTCATATACACTCCCACACACTCACATGCCCCCACACACTCACATGCACTCCTACACACTCACTTGTATGGCCACATACTCCCACACACTCACATAGCATGCACATACACTCACACATGCACACATCATGCATACATACACACATTCTCCACATACTTTTTCAGGATGCTATTATGTCAGTAGGCCATAGGCATCCTTACATTTTCTTGCTTATGTGGAAACAGTTCCAAGATGAACTGAAGACTATTTAAGCCAATTAGACACTTAAAATGAGTCGAAACTGGCTGCATAGAGAGGACACACACAATCTACCTTCTGATTTTTAACCTTTGGAGAGACTGAGAGCTGAGAAAAAGACAGAAAGCAAGTATTTTACAAAAAGTTTTTAGAATCCAGGGCAATGAAGTATCAATTTACTTTGAGAGATGGCAGTTTTACAGTTTCTTTAGAGCATCAGAATAGCCCTGCATCACAAAAATCTAAAAATAGGTCTGCCCTCCAGATTTGCTCAGCCCAAGTGTTCCTCTGTCTCCCACATCCACCGTGTCACCTCCATTACAGCCAGTCCCAATGACGTCATATGCTAATTTCAAAAATGTGACTTTTTACGTCTGCCTTGAGCAATTGGAGAGAAAGAACATAGGCTTTCAATAATTCCAGAGTTGTAATATCTCTTTGCTTAAAATATATTGGCACCTGGTAGGAGGTAAGGTTTCACTTCCTTGTGAAATTACAGCCTCCCATATGTCAGACACAGCAGCTGAAAGTGAATGAAATGCTAGAATTTTTTATGAACTCCCCCACTGAATCCCGGAGGCATTAAGGTAATATTACCATCACTTTCACTTTTTTGTTCCTTTACTTCTTGACAGGATAGGATTTTACTTGGGGTGGGAAGAGCAGACCTCAAACTGGAGTTTAAATCAGACCCTTTATTTCCGCTTATCAATTATTATTTTCCAGACACCCTATAATCTTCATGGCAACCCCAAGAAATATTTTATAGAATAAATAATTTCCATAGAAGCACAGAGATGGTCTGTGACAGAGCCGGGACTGGAACCCATCCTACCTGATTCTGGATGGAAATGGAATATATCCTGGGAAAAGGATCAGAGTGGAATGAGGGGGTCAAGTGATACTGACCACTCCATCTCCTGGCTAAAAATGGCATACTGTTTCATTTCTAAAACATAAACTCACATAATTCAGTGAATTCATAACTAAACATGAAGTATTCCTCTTCATTCATTTTCAGATCAAACTTGAAATTTGCCTCCCAGATTTGCTTGAATGAAAAATTTGCAGTACATGGAACTTCAGCTAACAGCAAACAAAACAAACAGCAGCTGGTAGATTCGGTATGGTCCTATGGTTGTAGGTCCCCTGACCATGGCCTGTTAAATAATGGCTTAAAGTTAATAGAAGCACCTATCTTAAATATGTATCAATGTATCTGAGTTTTTATATTGTCTTGGGGTCATTATAATACAGCCTCAATTACTATTATATCACATTATAGTCTCTTAAAGTCAATTATTTATATTTTATTATTTTATATTAATAGATATAAATTATAGCACAATTTATGCATGCCCACACAATCCCACATATTCACTTATTATTACTTAAATTTCCCATTATTTAGATACTTGGAGAAATGGAGCACATGCTTCCCACTTATTTATTTATGAAGGAGAACCTGTGAGGCACCCAAACAGGTGAGCAGGAAGTAGGTGGTCTCCAGGTGGTCCTGTCCTTGGCCTTTTTCTCTCTGCTTTCTGGTCATCAGCGATCCCATTCTCTCTCATAAAGTCAGCCCCCTCTGCTGTGGATCAAATGTCTGCTCTTGCGCCTTTGGCTCTCAGGATGCAGAGTTGCTCCTGGCTGTATCCCAGACGCTCCACCCTGGGAAGGCTGGCCAGACCCTGACCTTCCTTCTTAATGCCACAGCCTCTCCTCTTGGTCACCAAGATGTGAAATGTTGGAGCTCTTGCTGACTGCCTCCCATCTGTCACCGGCCTGTGTCCGCCTGTTCTCCCCAGGCCACGGCTCTGGCTCACACTCTGGCCATTCTCCTGAGGGCTGCCCTGCATGTTTTCTACCTGTCCTGCTCTTTCCCTGCTTCCCGACATTCCCTTCACTTCATATGCTTCTAGAACGGGCTTTCCATTGTTCCTGCAAAGGCAACCCCTTAGAACACACAGGTTTTTGTTTGTTTTTTGCATAAGGTCTTATGAATTTTTTGTCTTTTTTAAAATTAGGATATGTTAGTCACCATACAGTACATCATTAGTGTTTGATGTAGTGTTCCATGATTCATTGTTTGCGTAGAACACCCAGTGCCCCATGCAATACGTGCCTTCCTTCATACCCTTCACCAGGCTAACCCATCCTCCCACCCCCAAACTGAGGGTTTTAGAACACACAGCTTTAGGCTTCCTATCTCTAGCCCCCTACATGTCCTGTCCCTGTGTTCATGCACAACCCCAGGCCCTCTGTGCTGCCTTGTATGTGTGGTTTTGCCTGCCCAGGGACTTGGTTATTATTGTTCCCTGTACCTGTAATGCCCTCTCCTGCGCTTTGGTTACTGTTCACGCCTTGGGGAACGTGTGTGTGTGTGTGTGTGTGTGTGGAAGATTACAGTTATAGTCTCCCTTTGTGTGGAAGCACTTCTCAGTTACCTTGGACACAGTTTTACTTGTATCCTGGTGTTATTTGATTAATATCTGTCTCCCTCGCCATGTCATATACTTCACAAGGCAGGGCCCTCATCTGATTGTGCTGACCATTGTGGCTACAACTCCTAGCACATATTCTAACACATAATAAATGCTGGTAAATATAGCAGAAGGAAGGACGAAAGAGGAGAGGAAGAGGAGGGAGGAGTACTGCATAACAGATTGCCCCAGACACAGTGATCTCAAACAGCACAGACACATCCACTATAGTTTCCTTGCGAGCCTGGCGCACTTTAACTGGTCCCCTGCTCAGAGTGTCAGGGGATGGAAGCCCAGGGCTCAGCCGGCTTTATCATCATGTGGAGACTGATGAGGGAAAGCTTGCTTTCCTGCTAGCTGTCAGCCTGGGGACAAAGGCCGAGTCACATCCTTGCCAGGCGACCCCACCTACAGGACCTCACGGGTTTCCCACGTCTCTGACTTCAGGGAGAACCACATTAAGGCCTTTAAAGAGATGACCTGATCAAGTCGGCCTACCTAAGTAAGCTCCATTTTGAACTACAAGTCTCCTGGTCAGGAATCTATCATGGGAGTGATTAGTAATCATCACCTACACAGATTCTGCCAGTAGTGGAGGGAAGGCATTGTCTGGACGTGCAGGGGTTCTGGGGTCATCTCGAAACTCCGCTGACCCAGGTGGAAAAGCACGATCACTCTCCTAGGCAGGATGCTGTCCACAATGTCAGACTCTGGAGCCACAGAGCTCTACCCTGGGATGCGGAGCGAGTCTTGGTTTCCAAGTAGATAAGGCTGTAACAACACTGACAGCTACTTTAAGAGTTGCTATGAAAAATAAAATGACTTACTGCACATAAGTCCCTGGGGCACAGAAAGTGTTCACGGAGAGACAACTATCACTCCTGGGATTCTCAACTATGTTATGCTGCGCTTCTGGGAACAATGGCCACAGTATTTGAAACCCGGATCTTTCCCAGAATACCTAGAACATATGGTCTCCAAAATTAGAGATTCGCCATCCAATAAGCAATATATTTCTGGAAAAAAAAATTCCCTTGGAAACAAGAAGCTAAGGGGATCACTTTTTTTTTTCTTTCTTTTTAACATACAAATCAAATTCAGGCCTGGCAGCTACCTATTTTATTAAGGAAAGTTCTTACTTTCCTTAATAAAAGAGTTCCAAGCCTTACTTGAGAGAGAATTATATAATTTTATAAGCTCTGAGGAACATACACTGCAGGTGTGACTATAACAAAAGGGACTTTGGTCTGCCTGCCTGTTTCTATCTTGTTTTTACACTAAGTTAAGTCCTCCAAAACCAAAGTTAATCACATTTCCCATTTAAAATGCCCCCAACATCCCAACACAGTTACTTCTGATGTTTCAAACTCCCTTTCTTGCTGATGAGGACTTTCTTTTAGATCTAATTTATTTGGATTCTGTTTTCTCCATTACAATGCGGGAACTTCCCGCTGAGCTGATGAGATCACTTCCTGCTGACTCAGCACACCACCCAGTGGAGTCAGGACACAGGCCACAGGAAAGGCTGTAATTAAGACTGATTGTTGGAGATAATACGAAGTCTTGGGAAATGTCACCAGAGGCCCGGAGAATCTGAGAGGAAAATTACCTTGTAGCACCATTCACTTATACCCTGTGATCCCACTGAAACCCCTGCCCCTGACCTGCTGCTTCTCTCTCCATCAGCCTTGCTCCTTGGCCACTAAGCTAGGGTTGTATCTGAATCCTGGATGTGAGTTCGCAGGATCCCTGCTTGTTCCGTGGTGCTAGTCCGGGCTTAGAAGGAGGAAATGATGTGGAGGCAGGAGCCTTAATTCTAACCTCTACCATCATCACTGCTGCCTGAGATTTGTCCCCTCCCCTCCTAGGGCTTTTGTTAATGCAGCTTCCTAAGGGGAAGTCAGTCCAGTTTGTATTATACATACCTCCTATCACTGCTGTTCATGTAACCAGGAGTTGGACGGGGCTTTTTCTGCATTTGAAATCTGCTTAAAATCAGCCTAAACTCTGGATCTGAAGTAAGAGCTTAAAGCCCTGATTTCTGTGATTGCCAATAGCCCAGTTCCTCTGTATACAATGCCCTGTGCTCAGACATTCTACTTAGCCTTCCGCATTCAATCCAATCACCCTGGCCATTGAGTTTATCAATTTATGAAAGACCTGGGGGCAATCTGTAGGTATCACATACTGCGTACTCTGCCATTCAGTTAACTGCATCCCTTTCCTCCTAGCCTTTTTGCCAGAGAATCTCTTAGGGAGGGTGTCCCATTCCTCAGCTGGGCCTCCTCCCCGGGACAGCAGGAAGCACAAGTGAGATACCCCCTCCTTAGGATGGTCGGATCTAGTAAGTTATCAAGGCCTTTGGAAGCACTTTGATAATTATGAAGCCATTAATAAATGTTAGGTATAATTAGCATTATTTTAAGCATCATGGGGCATGAAAACTTTTGCAAGGGCAACTGAATGGAATCAGCAGAAAATCTTGATGGTCTGCCTCAAGGTAGAAATAAAACCTTCACCATAAATGTGTATCTTCTGGGGTACCTGGGTGGCTCAGTCAGTTAAGGGTCTGACTCTTGATTTCAGGTCAGGTCATGATCTCAGGGTCCTGAGATCAAGCCCTGCATCGGGCTCCCCACTCAGTGGGGAGTTTGCTTGAGATTTTCTCTCCCCCTCTCCCTCTGCCCTCTCCTGCCCCACACATGTGCATTCTCTCTCTCTTTCTCTCTTTCTCTCCCTAAAATAAATAAATAAATCTTTAAAAAAATATAAATGTGCATCCTTTGTCTAAAGACTTACTAGACTTTGCAGGTATGTTCCTTAAATAAGCCAACCCTACAGGCCTGACCACAGTGACCTTGAAAAAGCAAAAGTCTAACTGTAAGAGGGTCCAGACCACAAGCATGGTTGGGTCAATTGAAACACAAATGCACGGAAAAATAAAACCAACATCAAACTGAAAATCTTCTGCACAGCTAAAGAAATAATCAGCATAATGAAGAGGCAACCTACACAATGGGAAAAAATATTTGCAAACCATCTATCTAATAAGGGCTTACTATGCAAAAATACTTAAGGAACTCCTTCAGCTCAACAGCAAAAATAAAAATAAAGAATAAAAAAACTGGATCAAAAAATGGGCAAAGGATTTGAATAGACATTTTTCCAAAGAACACATACAAATGGCCGTGAAAGGTACGTGAGGTACAAAGGTACATGAAAAGATGTTCAACATCAGTAACCATCAGGAAAATGCACATCAAAACCAGGACATACCCATCTCACACCTGTTAAAATGTCTGTCATCAAAAAGACAAAAGACAAGTGTTGGGGAGGATGTGGAGAAAGGGAGCCCTTGTGCACTGCTGGTGGGACTGTAAATTCGTGCAGCCACTGGGGAAAACAGTACAGATGTTCCTCAAAATAATAAAACTAGAACTACCCCTATGGCCCAGCAATTACACTTCTGAGTATACATCCAAAGGAAATTAAATCATTATATCAAAGAGATCTCTGCACACTAATGTTCACCGCAACATTATTTATAATAGCCAAAACATGGAAACAACCTAAGTGTCCATCCACAGATGAATAAAGAAAATTAATGTATATGTATATTTAATATTCATATTTATGTAATATATAATGCATATACATATGTATATTTAATATTATGTATATTAATATTATCTAGCCATAAAAAAGAAAGAAATACTGCCTTTGTGGCAACACTGATGGACCTTGAGGGCACCATACTAAGTGAAATAAATTAGACAGAAAAAGATAAATGCCATATGTTCTCACTTATATGTGGAATCTAAAAATGCTAAACTCCTAGAAACAGAGAGTAAAATGGTAGTTCTTAGGGGCTGGGGTGGGGGTGGGAGATGATGGTCAGAGTACACACTTCCAACTGTACGATGAATAAGTTCTGGGGAGTCTAATGTGCAGCACAGTGACTATAATGATCAATACTGTATTGTATACTGGAAAGCTATTACAAGAGTAGAAAAAATGATAATTTTGTGAGGGGATGGAGGTATCAACTACCCTTACTGTTTGTTTCACAGTACAAATGGGTTTCAAATTGTCACACTGTATTCTTTAAACTTACAAATGTTCTATGTCAGTAATATACCAATAAAGTTGGAGAAAAAAGAAGAAAATAAAAAGAAAATCAAGCACATGTTTGATTATTTCTTCCCTTCTATTCTACTAATATCATAAAAAAAAAAAAAAAGGATTCGGGGCACCTGGGTGGCTCAGAGTGTTAAACATCTGCCTTCAGCTCAGGTCATGATCTCAGGGTTCTGGGATTGAGCCCCACATGGGGCTCAGCAGGACATGGGGCTCAGCAGGGAGTCTGCTTCTCCTTCTCATTCTCTGTGCTCTCTCTCTCAAATAAATCAATAAAATATTTTTTAAAAAATTCAATAAATACTGAATTAATCAGCAACTATTCAAAATATTTTACTATTCTTTTTATAACACTTTATGAAATATTCCATGTATATAAAATGATATAAAGACATAAAAGAAATTATACATGACAATGCCCCCACCAACCAGCTGCAGGAACGAAATACTGCAAATCGAGATGAAGCCCACCTTGTACCAATTCTTCCCTTACCTCCCTTTCTACCTTCCCCAGAGGCACTCGCCCAGAGGTAACCACTATATTAAATTGAATTTTAATCATTTCAATGTTTTGCATTGTTTCACCTTCCCTTCAAATACGTATATTCCTAAGTAATATTTCCACATTGGAGAGGTTTCTAACCACGGTCCTGAGGCACAATGATGTGCACAGAATGGGTAAGAAATCACCAAGTGTCTTAGCCTGTTCAGGCTACCATAACAAAATATCATAAGTGGGTGGCTTAAACAACAGAAGTTTTATTTGTTTTTTGTTTGTTTGTTTGTTTTTCCTCGTAGTCCCAGAATTCAGAAGTTCACGATTAAGGCGCCAACAGGATTGACTTCTGATTAAGGCCTTGCTCCTTGGTTTGCAAATGGTGCCCATTCTTCCTGTGTCCTCATAAGGTCTTTCCTGTGGGTGCACACATCCGTGGTGTCTCTTCGTGTTCGTATAAGGACACCAGTCCTACTGGATTACAGCCTCCCTATGACCTGATTTCATCATAACTACTTTCTTGAAGACCCTATCTCCAAATGCTGTCCCAACTGGGGTTTAGGGATTCAACATATGGATTTGGGGGAGGACACAATTCAGTCCGTAACACCAGGTTATTGATCATTTCTGCCCTCTACAATCTTACTGATGTATAAAAAAACAACATGAATCAGTGACAGAAATCACCCCCCTGGAGACTATGTGATTTCTACTTACTTAGAACACTCACCCATTACCCTACTGCCCATTCTTGGCCATTTCTTACAAAACCCAAGACTCAGGATTTCTTTGAGGAGCTTCTCCTATTTTTCACACTGCACATTATGACCTTATAATTGGACAATATTTTGGGGTCTGAGCTTGGTTTCTCCCCACTAGAACTCCATGCTTGCTCCTTTCCTCATAATCATTCACAGGAATAGAGTGAGTGCATAAGGGAGAAAACATGGACACGTTCCTTAGTTAAAGTCTCAATTTATTTGGTGTGTATCTCTCCAGCAGTATCTCTGAAACACAAAACTTCCCAATCCCTGTGGATCCAATGCTTCTACTGGTTAGAAAAGCCAGCCTAACTGACCTTTCTCCCAAATTAGTCCACATTTTCTTTTCTGAACCTGGCATCAATGGTCTAAGCTCCTCAAAAGACGAAGGCCAGGCACAACACCACCTGTTTCAGGCAATGGCCCCACTACCCTCCCTGGAGCTATTTTACCAGCTGCTGACAGTTCACAGCTAAGTCACCCTCTAGGAAATGCCCCAATTGCCTGAAATTCAAGACAGTCATCTCCACAAGGTGATTTCCCCTTCCCTGTGGACTGCCTGCACCTGGTGACTGGTCAATGCAAGACGTGTGAAAACCCAGCCTCTTTGCCTCCAGGCAGGACAATAGCATCCAGAGTTCCCTGTGAAATCAGCTGAGGCCTTTATGTTGACCGCATTTCAACTGTTCAATTTTACTTGTTTTAATATCCACAGATATTGATCCCAAGGATACAACCCCAATCAACTTTCTGCCTCAAATTTATATCTCAGAGTCAGCATTCCCAGGAATCTGATTCAGGGCAGCCAGTGTCAGGACTAGTCTGAGGAAGCTGACTCTAAAGAGGGATTCTGGAACTGGAGGACCTCCTGGCCAACTGTCAATGAAGACCCCATCACTGAGGACCAGGAAAGGAAGTGTGAAGAGCCCAGGGAACGCTAAAGTACAACTGTGAAAATTTCACAATTATGAACCAGGAAGAGATATACTGAAGTCATGTCCCAGGAGTGCAACATCACATGCATTTGAGAAATTCAAGTATGGGTATAATAACTAATTATAAGGACAATGGACTTTAATGGCAATTTTTGAATGTTACTGATATTTGGAGTCGAACACTGGAGAACTGGGTCAAGAAGTTAATATTTTGTGTAGCAGGCTCTAAAGGAGGTGAATGCTCAACTTCACCAAGGCTATTATGCCAAGGCCAGATCCCTGTTTGGGAACCTGAGGCGTGGGGTACTGACATCTAGACAGAGGCACTTGAGTGCATCAAGTCCTTTGCAGAAGTGATTCACTCCTTCCCACTAAAATCAAGTGGCTTCTAACACATAAGACAACAGGCATCCAATCCCACTTCTATCCCACCCCTGCCCCCTGCTTAGGATCTATCCCACCAACCCTCCTAGCCACCAGATCAATAATTAGGGTTAAGTCCCAGAAAACATGGCTGGGGAAGTGCTGGACATACAGACATAGGAAAGGGGCTATACCCCAAAAGAGCCACAAGACCTCACCAAGATATATCAGCCCGAGCTAAGACAGCATGCATGGGACTTGATCCTGGAGGTGTGGGATCAAGGTCAGGGTGAAACATAAAGGAGGATAAGGGAGGTTTCTCCCATGACCAAGGATTTAACACCCTGGCAAGGACGATGGGAGACGGTGCTAACATACTATGATGGCATTTGAGAGCTGAGAGAAAGCTGTATTAAGTAAACTAGAAATCTCAGAACTTCTCCAGCAGCATGGAGGAAGGGATCAAATTCTCAGAGAACTGGGATTGCTAGAGTTGATATGCAAGAAGCCACTTGGTTTTAACAGGGAATGGTGAAATACCAGCCAATTATCACAGCAGGAGGGCTTGGATGCCCTCTGTTTGCCAAAGCAAGAAAGTATGCCCTGGTGAATGGGAGACATCAGGTTCATGCATTCGACAGGTCATGGCGAACTGTAAGAAATGTTCACACAGAATGGTGTTCCTTGATATCAGTATGACAACAGGATCCCAGAATATCCAAAGCTAAGTGGCAATGCTTAACCATTAGAAAAAAAGGTAAGTGCAATTACTGCAACGGGTGGCAAAGTCAGAACGGCATTCAGGGACCCTGATCCGCCAAGAGCTGCGAAGATGACTAAGAGAACATGTCAACTCCAAGGGCAAGAGAGATGGCAGCCAAGGAGTCAGGAGGGGGACAAACAGAATTAGTGATCTATGGTATTGTCTTGTCCAAAAGGAGGACAAAAGCATCAGTTAGTAAAGATAAATTAAATACAGTTATAATTACTAGGTTGCCACTAAAAGAATGCAGAAAAGAAAGGGAAAAGAAACACAGATAAATAAAAAGTACAAAATAACATGAAGGACTAAAAACCAAATGTATCAGTAATTTCATTTAATTAAATGAACTAAGTGGTCCAGCTAAAGGATAAAAATTGCCACAGTCTGAATAAGAAAACTAAATCCAAATATACTCAGTTCATATAAAACATATCTAAAACAAACAGATAAAACTGTCAAACGTTGGGGCACCTGGCTGGCTCAGTCAGTAGAGCATGTGACTCTTAATCTCAGGGTCATGAGTTCAAACCCCACACTGGGTGTGGAGCCTACTTAAAAAGTAAATAAAGAAAAACTGTCAAAAGGAAGAAGAACACCATATACTATGTAAACACTAACCAAAAGAAATCTGATGTAACTATATTATATATAATACATTTTAAGGCAAAACTCATTAATAGAGTGTCAATTCATAATAACATAATGTTCTAACCACTTAGAAGATAGAAAATTAAAAATGTGTATGCAATTAATAACAAAATGAAAATTGCTAGAACTACACGGATAAATAGAAAAACCCACCACCATTTCAGAAATTTTGACAGAACTCTCACTAACCGTGGTTCAAAGAGATAAAATGAAACAAAAACAGTGGAGATAACAGAGATACACACAACTTGATAACATACTCGTCTGGTAAAGACAAAATGTTATCCCCCAAACTGCACAGTTTATTATCCTTTAAAGCACACCGGAGACAGCTACAAAAATTAACCACATATTGGTCACAAAACAATGACTCATTTTTTAAAGAAATGAATTTATAGAGAGTAAATCCTCTGATGGCCATGCAACTATACTATAAGTAAAAATAGACAAAAGATAATTTGACAATACATACATGTTTGGAAATTAATAATTAATTAAATAATCCAAGAACCTAAGTGAAAATTAGAAAATATGTTTAAATAAAATAATGCAGAAATACTACATATCAAAACTCAGGAAATACTTTTATATATATTAGGAAAGAAATACAGAAAAACCTGAAGACTAATGAACTAAGCGTCCATGTCAACAAGCTAGAATGATATCCCATACAAAACTGAAAGTAAAGAATTTTTTTAAAGCAGGAATCAATAAAGTGTTTTTTTTTTTTTTAAGGCACACAATAAAGGTCAAAAAACAAATTTAATTCTTGGAAGAAGTGAAGAAAATTGATAAACTTGTGGCAACACTGCTCAAGAAAGGAGAAAAGAAAAGAAAGGAAAGCATGATCCAAAATGAAAATGTGGGTGATTTTACCACTTTATGCCAATACCAAAAACTTAAATGAAATGAGTGAACTCCTAGAAAAAACATAACCTAAACATAAATGCAATCATCCTGAAAAAAAAAAAAAGTTGGCAATCCAAGTCTAGCAGTATATAAAGGAATTGACACGTTACAAGTAACCTGGATTAATATCTGGAATTCAAGATTGGCATAACGTTAGAAATTCCATTAATGGAATTTACCACTTCAACAGATGAATGGAGAAACTCCATATAATCTTAATGAATGGATAAGAACAATTTGATGAAATTCAATAGTAATTCATGATAAAAATCACTCTAAACAAAGGGAAATTTGAAGGGAACACCTTAATCTAATAATTAGCATCAGACAAAACACTACAAAAAGCCTAATACCTGTAGTAAAACAATGAAAGCTTTTCCTTTGAAGTTGTCAACAGGATGGAATGAATGAAATTCCCATTCTCAGGATCTGCTTTCAACACAGCACCTGTGCTTAGAAGTAGGGTATCCATATGGAAAAAAGAAAAAAAAAATTGCATTGGATCTCTACTTTACACCCTGCACAAAAATCAAGTCTATGTGTATTATAAACCTAAATGTGGAAGGCAAAATTATAAAGGTTTTAGAAGATAATAGAAAGTGATATCTTCACCCCTTGAAAATACCTTCATGGTTTTAGGGTAGAAGAATATCTCTTACACAAGACGAGGAAACAAACAAATTAAAAAACCCTAATCATAGAGAAAAAAATATTTTTCAAGAACTAGGCATGCATGCCTTGTCCCAGCTCTAACACAGCTCCTTCTAGAAGCGTTGTCTGGCTCCTCTAAGCATCCTGATGCTTGCTGTTTTGGCCCAAACTTCTAGAAAAGCCCTTATAATGGTGTAATATTGTATTATGGTTTCTGCATCTGTCAGTTAAGCCAGACTTTAGGTTCGCTCATGGCAAGAAACCCGTCTTCCTGATTTCTACACTCGGAAATGTAGCAACGTGTCGCACACAGAAGATGGACAGTGAACGTATGGCGAATGAGCGTAAACAGAGGAGCGTGGCTACTGACCATGCTGCATTCATCTGCTCACGGTGCAGAGCACTAACAAGAGCTTAGAGAGTCTGCAAGCGCCTGCCATGAAAGGACCCTTTCAGACGTCTTTCTTGGAGATGCCGAAGACAGTGTGGGTACAAGCTCTGCACAGACACTGCGAACGGGGCTCGGTGCTTATTCACCATGTCTCTGAGTTGGAATGCTTCTAACAAAAACACAAACGTAGCTTATGGAAAAATGTGTTTTAGTGTTCAAATCCTCTGGGTTTTCATGGAAGTGGTTTGGCTGGATACGCAGTGTGTGCGCGTTCTCCTTTGAACTGCTGGAGCTCTGCTAGATTGCTGCGTTTAATTGGGCAACAGCTGGCGATAATTTTCTGTGTATGGAGTGAGGGATTTAGTGACTGCTTCACTTTGCATTGTGTTTCATTATCTTTGTTTCTGCCCTTTCAGCCTTTGTAACAGGCTGTAAAGCAGTGTGAGGCAGAGGAACCGAGAACCAAAAAGGGGGCAGAATCCTGAGACCTGTGAGCCAGGTGAAGTATGATGTTCCTGCAGGAAAGGTCTTTGTCAGAAGTATGTGACTCCCGAATGCTTAGCCTTACAGGTACACAGAGATCACTGAATTCAAGGTCATCCTTTTGCAGCCAACGAAACAGAAGCCGAGGGACCTGCCATCGATCCCCTAGCATGCTAGCAGCTGAGCAGGGACTAAAGCCTCTCTCTGCACCCCCAGCTCTCTTTATCAAACACCACGGCCACCTCTGCCACCCTTGGTTAAGCTGGGGAACATCTGAAAAGAAGCAGGGCTGTACAACAGTGATGTTCACACTGTGAAGTTCTCTGGCTCTGCCCAGTGACTTCGGTGACCACAGCAGAGGTCTGGAACAAAACAGAATGCAAAAATCCCTGAACACGTAAGTGATCCTTTCCCCCAAGAATCAATTAGTCAATGTTGTAAAGCATTACACAAATGCCGTGTTATTACTGGGTGATCGTCTGGCATGCGCTGGCTGAGCGTGTTAATGGGAACACTCACAGTCCAGAGACTGCTTGTCAATCTACAAGATGCCCGAGAGAAAAGAAGTTCACAGCTGAAGTCACTAGAGGAGGAACAGCAGCAACTCATCATTAGAGAGTAATGGGACTCAATGTACCCCAAAGGCTCCATTCACCCCAGCAGCCAGGACCCTGCTGCCAGGCAAGTAAACTTGGCTCCAGCTCCCCTGGATATTCCTTTCATCCATTTATATCATCTGAAATGTGATGTCCCTTCACATAATTTATGGAAACAGGCAAGGGATATATACGTGGATAATAAGTAAGCAAAGAGACAGAAAGGTGATATAAATAGATGATATATCAAAATTTTAGAGAAACAACTCTCCACTGGTTTCTACTGGGCACAGGACGTGTTCTGCCTGGTGGCTCCTAAACTGCCATTGCCACCTGGGCCCTAGAGCATTCCTTGGGTCCTGGTGACAGGCAAGGGGACAAGCCGTCCCAGTGGCAGGAGGCAGATGCAACAGGAGCCCCAATTCCCTGCCTGTCTTCCCCTTTCGCTGCCAGCAAGCAGGAGAATAGCACAACCACACAGACGATGGGGGCTCCATGCCCGTGTGCTCAGGCACCAGGCAAATGCAGATGAACCACAGCAAACATCTCAAGCAGCAGCTGCTCTGAGAAAGGATGACAGCCCTGGGCAGAGGTGAGGAAGGAACAGCAAAGCTCAGAGGTCTGGTTACCAAAGAAAAGTTACAAGCCATGGGCTGAATAAGGAGATTAGCCTTTAGATGGAAGGAAGGAAGCCAGGGAACAGTACAACGACCTAGAGGGAATGTGTGGTAGGAAAATAAACGTACACCTCATTTAAGGAGGGACCCGATATTTATGTCCTCAGATGAAAACAAAAACAAAAAACCGAATCCAGAATATAGGACAAAACATGGCCAGGAAAAGCTTACCTCTGAGTAACTGAGATATATATATATAATATATATAATATATAATATATATATATTTTATGGATAGTGTGCGCCTTCAGCTGCACACTCTCTTCTGGCTCTGGTTCCCGGGAAAAGTGCATGTTTTACCTGCAGTCCAACTTCGCTAAGTCAGTAGGACTTCACAGTACAAAGTCCCATGACAAGCTTTCCCTCTGGTTTCATTGTACCATTTTATCTTTCTTTTCTCTACACACTAAATTTTAAAAATCCATCTATGTGTTGCTATTATATTATAGTATTGTAAGCCACACCAAATAATTTTGGGAACAAAGCAGGGCAGAAATATAAACATGGACGCTAGCGGGATTTGAAAATAAAAAAGCAACAACCAGTGAAAGAAACGAGCCTGGAAGGGCCAGGGAAGGACCACGGGCATGAGACGCCAGGCACCTCTGTTCCGGTCCAGACTGAGTGACCAACCACGCAGTGCTAACGCTGAGCTGACTCTCACCTCTCTGCAACCCAGCTGTACCACATGTCGAAATGGAAGGGTTTATTCAGATCATCGATCAGATCCCCAGCAAATGTTAACAGATGATGATCTGACATTTGTGCAGCCTGTGTGCACCACCCGCGAGGAGGCTGGAGTCTGTGGCCAGAGTGCCACCCTGCAATTGAGATACTGCTCGAGAAAGGGGGTGCTGGAGACTGAAGAGTAAATAGAGGTTGCAAGGGTTTTATTATTCCAATGAGGTAAGAGTTGGCTTGGGAGTTGGCAACTGAAAAGTGGAGAGATAGGAATTTGAGCTTCTGCTTTATTGAACTCAGAAGATCCACAGGAGAAAAAGCAAAACTCTCCCTATCAGGACAAAAAGCTGGCTAAAGGCATGCTGTTCAAACCTCAGGGTTTTCGAGAAGCGTGGCTGGGGAGAGGAACCGCGTCCCTGATGGCTCCTCACACACAATGGCCACCCTCCGAGAAATACCAAATGGAAGTCCAGGGCAGCCATCAGATGTGTCCTGATAACCACAACATGATTACAGCTTTGGGAACACAATTTAGAATGGGTGTCTTGGGGGTGGGTGGAGCCTGCATCGGAGGGAGTGCGGATGTGCAATTATGTTCCATTTGGATAACCCAAAAATGTGCCGCACAAATAATATTCACCATGGTGATATGGTCCAGCCACGTGTTCATTATTTTCTAAACACATGGTCAGATCGATGGAGCGTATTTGCTGTTTTGGGGCCTGTAAGAACCAGAACACAGACAGAGAAGACTAACATCTTATCCGTGACTCTTTATGGACACAACAAAGATCTACTCTGGTTCATAATAAACTGAACCAAATTAAATTTTGGTTGAACTTGATCTCATTGCCACTTTAGGCCACAAAATCTGGGATTTCTGCAAATAGGCTGAGTAAGGTCAAATAAAAATCAGTATTTCTAACCTCAGAATCAGTGACCACTTTGACAAAAAATAGTGTGGGGGGGCAGGGTACATGGGGGCGCCAACCATGGATTGCTGTCCTCTGACCCTCAGTACCATATACCTCTTGTCCTGCTTCAGACTGCCTTGTCCTGGGAATGGACCAACACAACCCAGTGTCCTGTGTGACCCACAGAGGGACCTGAGAAAAGAGAGCTGAGTGCCTGTCTCTTGGGACATGGAGCATTTTAGAAAGACAATGTCACATAAAGATGCTGGAAGTAGTGGGAAGAATGGGGACATGGGCCAGGAAGGCAGAGTTCAAATCCCCATTGTTCACAGCAGCCTGGCCCTAGAGAAGCATGTGAACCTGCCGGCCCTCCGTTCCTCATGTGTCATAGGGCGGTACGGACACTGTACCTGGGGCTTGGGCAGCATTGAGTGTCCCTGGCATGCTCACCTCCTCTGCCGAGAGCCTGATACGCTACCCCAGGAGGGTCTGAGCCCCTCCAGCCCTCACCTGCCCAGCCGTCTTCTAAAGTGTCTCCCCTAGGGGCCCTCCAGACCTCTGCTATGCTCAGTCCACGTGTGATAAATGGGAGAGAGGGCTGGAGGGGGAAGTGCTGGGATGGGGGCTGGTGTGGGGGGGTTGTCATCTTGTCAACACTCAGCAAGTAGCCCTCTCTCAAAGTACATACACATTCCTCAGTGATTAACAGTGTTTAGAATAATAATGGCAAATTGGGGTCATAATGATACTTCTCCCACTAAAGTGTTTAAGATTAGGAGAGAGTCTTAAATCAGCCTGTCATGGACCCCAAAGGGAACTCCCTGCCCAGAGGAGGACCATGGAGTCAGAAAAGCTTAATTTTTCTGATGCCCTTTTAGGGCTGGGCCTGGCTTGTTATTCCCTTGGGGTGTGTGGAGAGAGGTGTGGGGAACATGCAGGCCCAGGCTCCTGGTGGCACGCTGGCTGCCTCACCCTGTGAGTGGGAGCACAGCCAGAAGGGTCAGGTGGGGTGCTCTCCTACCTGGGTCAGCAGTGCTTCAAAAGGCAGCTATGAGGAATAAGAGCAAAGGTAAAGACATGAAGTAAGAGATCAAGAGATGAGAAGAGGTGGGGGGATCAGCAGAGATGGTTTGGAGAAACTCTACGTATAGAAAACACTAATTCCAATGAATGGGTTCACTCAATATACTGGGGACTCAGCAGAAGTCTGGAACTCTGCTGAGTGAGACACGAGAAGACAAGGCACAGGGACATGGAAGTGTGCTCCTGGAGATCATGGGTCACTGGAAAGACTCAGGGTGGAATTCCTGGACCTGACACCAGGACCGCCTAAAGCAAAACCAGTCAAACCTCATTAGTTCACCACTCTACAAAAAATGAATACAGAGGTGCCTGATTCACACAAGCACTATGAAATCTGCAGTAGATAAAGCTTTTTTTCTTTTTCTTTTTTTTCCCCCCTTACTGCTGGAACATTTCTACATTTCGTCTAAATTTGCCTATGATTTTCAAGTGTGGGAACCAGTTTCAAGTCTAACATAGAACTCAGTATTAGAAACACGTGTGGGGGCGCCTGAGTGCCACAGGGGTGCCTGGGTAGCACAGCGGTTAAGCANTTCAAGTGTGGGAACCAGTTTCAAGTCTAACATAGAACTCAGTATTAGAAACACGTGTGGGGGCGCCTGAGTGGCACAGGGGTGCCTGCGTGGCACAGCGGTTAAGCATCTGCCTTCACTCTCAGGGTGTGATCCCAGCGTTCTGGGATCGAGCCCCACATCAGGCTCCTCTGCTGTGAGCCTGCTTCTTCCTCTCCCACTACCCCTGCTTGTGTTCCCTCTAGCTGGCTGTCTCTATCTCTATCGAATAAATAAATAAAATCTTAAAAAAAAAAATTTAGAAACACATGTGACCCAGGCTGCCTCTGGCTGTTCACTCACAACCCCACTGAAAGACCCCCATAGTGCCTCCTTAGGAAATCAGTGGGCCAGGACAGGTGAGGCATTGCCCCATCTTGGTTTTAAAAGTACATGCTTTCTGAGGGCCTTCTCATCTCCCAAAGAGCTCCAAAATTAACTGAAATATACGTTTTGTAGCAACAATTCTACTTTTAAAAGTTTTGGAAACCTGAATATTTCCAGCTAAATTAGAAATATGCTGAATCCGATAGAAGTGTGGGAGGACAGGATGTTAGTGACCTGGCAAAATAATTTAACCCATTTGCAATACCTGCCAAAGATAAAACATTCTCAAATTATTGCCTGAGATCTGTTGGAATCAATGTTTCTGACAGTCACAAGCAATTTATCAAAAACTGTTCAGGAATCTTTTCTTTGGCTATATTTTATTTCCTATCCCCTAAGTGATGAGCAGATATTGATTAAGATAGAATGGTCCACATACATAATCCCAGATTTTTTAAGTTTTTAGCAAGTGTCAAAACAAAGAATAAATGAATGGTTCCATAGGAAATGTGTTCCCATTGTTATTTTCATACACTTTCAGTTATTTAAAAAAAAAAAAAACAGCCTTCTTGAGTGACTCTAGTTCTGAACTTACATAATTTTCTAATCCTGTTAAGAAATTTTCAAACTGAAATATGTCAATATACATTTCCATATGCATGTAGGACTCTATGTTAATTAAATTCCCATTCAATAAACAAATATTGGCAACCCCCAGGGGATCGGCACTGTGCTGGGTGCTAAGACGACTCTCCTTGCCAGGCATGACAGAGGGTAACGTTTCCAAGAAGGATAATTGAACAATTTGCATGGCCTGAGCTACATGACTCAACTGTTCTGGATGTAGTACCAACAGTTCTTGTGGAGCACTGCTGGAGAAAGGGAGTCGTCATTACAGACAAAAGACAGGACCTCGCCTGGCCGCCCCTGCTTCCTCGGCTGGCCGCAGACCATGGGGCCTCAGCCTTCCCTGCAATGGTTGTGCCATTGAGCCAGAGGCACTGGAAGATAATGTAATAAAGCTTTTCCAGAATCTGCCATCCTTTTTTGTTAAAAACTGAGTTTTATCTGTAGGACTTTATAACCTTGAGAAACAAACACGTCACATTAGCCCTTTCCTCAAGAGATCAAAAAGTACGTATTTCTGATCTTTGTATGTCTGCTTCCATCTAAAACAAAGCAAAAGGAAAATGTTATGATGAAATGAACTGAGAAGGAGCACAGCGACTAGCAAATATGAAGCAGAAGGAATACCTGGGTGAGATTCTGAACATCTGAACCCAGGCAGCAGCTCAGGATTGGACAATACCTGGGCGGACCCTGGGGAGAACAGAAGAAGTGGGATCATTAGTGTCTGTCACAGGTTGGGAGCAGAAAAGAGGAAAAGTGTCCCAGGGCCTCAGCGGGGGGCCCGGGGGGGGGGTTCATGGCAGGGAGGAACTCTCTCAGGCAAGAAAACCCTGTCTTTGGTTTTTGAGATTCATTTTCAAGACGAAGTGCCTTGTACCTCATTCTTTGGGACATTTCCCCCCAGGGTACTTCCAATGGCTCAGGCGAGTACATGTCCTGCCGTAGGAATCTGGGTGCACAATGCACGTGATGTGCCTGAGTGAGCCTGAGTCTCACTCATATAGTCTGTACATAGTTGCATGAGTACATGTGTGTGTATTTATATCTTAATTTCAAATTAACGCCATTGTATTCCCCCCAAAGTAAAGTCAAATCGACTCTTCATGAAGTTGTGTGGCACACTTTCTGTAGTGCCTCCCACGGATCAAGTGTGCTGTTCCCGTGTAAGAAGCCAGAGCACATACAACTGGAGAGGTGATGTGTGATGTGGAAAAGAAGGCTGGAGAGAAAGACGCTGATCCATGTGCAAAGGGAAAAGACCAGAATGCCAGGGAGGAGGAAGGGCCATGCCACGGACTGTGGGGTTCAACCTGGAAAGCTCAGGGAGTGGCAGGCTGGCCAAATACTGCTGCATGAGGGAGAAAGGCATGACAGGGTCGAGAAGAATGAGGATGGAAGCTACAGACTGCATACCCCCAAAATCATGTTGAAAGCCTACCCCCAATGTGATGGTATCTGGAGATAGAGGAGGGAGGTGATGGGGTCATGAGCGTGGAGCTCCCACGATGGCATGAATGCCCTTTAAGCACAGACACTGAGAGCATGCATCCTCTCTCTCCATGCCACGTGAGGAAACTGTGCAAAGGTGGTCATCTGCAAGCCAAGAAGACAGCCTTCAACAGAAATCAGATCTGTCATCACCCTGATCTTGGACTTCTGGCCTCCAGCACTGTGAGCAATGAATGTCAGCTGTTGAAGCCCCCAGCCTGTGGGATTATGTTACCGGGGTGCAAGCAGATGAAGAACGGATTGGGAAGCGGAATCACCATCAGCCAAGTATACTGTGAAGGGCTCGGTGGGAGGTGATCAGGCAAATCTACAGGATTCCTTTGAGACTTTTCCTTTCAGCATTGGGGGGGGGCGGTGATCATAAACCACAGGGGGACAAGTGGAGGCACTTGCAGTGTCAAGCAGAGCACATCTGACATCTGGGGTTTGGATCACAGGGAGAGGTGAATGATTCAGGAAGCCATGGAGGAAGGAGGAGCCCAGCACCAGGCTGGGAAGTCACCTCGAAGGAGGGCAAGAGATGTCAGGTCCTGGAAGTTTGGAAAGGAAAGTAAGTACAGGAGCGCCTAGAGAAGCCTCTGTTTGGCTCCCTGATTCACTCAGCAAATACCATGCCAGCCCCTTGAAAGATGTGGCAAATGTGGGGTGAGGACAAGAGCAGAAAACCATCATCTAGAGGAATGGCAGAGAAGCAAAAGGCTCACAGAGTCCAGAGACAGAAAGCCTAGGCAGTCGAGAAGACAGTTGGAGCCTTTAAATAATGTTTGAAGCTCTTTAATTTAAACATGAACCTCCCCTCTCGCCTTTCCATCAACTCTGAGGTCCTGGTCTGGGCCCCTCAAATCTTCTGGGAGCACAGCAGGAATGACCTAAGAGCAGAGGTACCGCCTCATTGAGCACTGAGCATGCTCTGAATCTCTCTCCACATAGAACCCTTCCAGCAAACCCACCAGGGAGTTACAGATATCACCCCTCCTTTCCCAACGAGGGAGCTGAGGATAAGCAAGATTCCGAAATTTGACTGGGTTTGGTGTCAACAGAGACAAAGTAATGAAATCCAAATTTCCCAGAGCCCCAACTCTAACCTCTAGTTAACACTTTCTGTGCTATTAGGAGTTCCCATGCCCCTGTTAGAATCCACAGGCTGACCTCATGTCCCTGGAAGAACTAAAGGCTGTGTTTAGCTCAGGCCACAGTAGCTACAGAGCTGTACCCTGGGGCCACACCCATTCACTGAGCCGTCCGTCTGAGGTCTGCAGAGGTACCCTATCCTGTGGATCTGTGTTACTCCAGATCGGCAGTAACACAGGGCAAGAAACAGCCTTACCCTCTTGGTCTACCAAATTAGGGCTTACAAACTAGAAGCCGTCTGGTTTATAAACATGTTTTGGCCAGTGCTGTATTTTATTTAAATATTAAATGTGAATGTTCCTAGGTAGGATATGTGCTCTCTCGTTCCATCCCCCCCATCCTGCCCCCAGCAGCTTCCCACATTCCAGCTACTGTCTGCGTACTGAAGGTACTTGAGTTGACTGCCCCGATTAATGTTGACCTATTCATAATCATTTTATTATGTACTTAATGTAATTCATCAGTCCGTTTTTTATGGCTGAATAATATTTCATTTATTTATTTATCCATCCGTCCGTCCGTCCATCCGCCCATCAATGGGCAGTTGGGCTCTTTCCATAATTTGAGATATAATGTAGATATCTGTAGAAAATGCTTCTGTAAGCATTGGGGTGCATGTATCCCTGCGAATTAGTATTTTATATTCTTTGAGTAAATACCCAGTAGTACAACTACTGGATCATAGGACAGTTCTCTAACTTTTTGAGGAACCTCCGTACTGCTTTCCACAGTGGCTGCAGCAGTTTTCATTCCCACCAACAGTGCATGAGAGTTCCCCTTTCTCCACATCCTCACCAACACCTGTTATTTCTTTTATGGTTGATTTTAGTCATTCTGGCAGGTGTGAGGTGGTATCTCACTGTGGTTTTGATTTGCATTTCCCTGATGATCAGTGATGTTGGGCATCTTTTCATACGTCTGTTGGCCATCTGTATGTCTTCTTTAAAAATATGGAATGCTTCATGAATTTTCATGTCATCCTTGCGCAGGGGCCATGCTAATCACTGTATCGTTCCAATTTTAGTATATGTGCTGCCGAAGCAAGCACCAGACTAATCGTTTAAAACACTTCAGAGATCTGGAGACAAAAGATTTGTTTTTCCCTACAACTGGCTTCTGGTGCAATGAGCAAACTGTATACTATCTAGGATTCGTGGACAATGCGGGGAAGGGAGATAATAAAGCGCTTAAGACCTCCTTTTACTTCTAGCTGTGTTCTGATACCAGGAAATGATCTGGAAGCAAAAGAGCAGAATCGAAACTGGATCTGTCTTCTGGGAACAAGGGATGGCATTACTCAAGTGCCTGCTATGCTGCTAGAAACGGGCAGTCTTGGGTCCTCCCAGCAAGGTCTTGAAGCTGCCATACAAGAGCACATGCACACAAGGGAAGAGGGCAAGGCTGTGCTAGTTGGTGGTGGAATGGGTACTGCAGTCAGGCCTCTGGGGAACCACAGCCCACACTCTCACCACCAACACCCCCAGGTCTATTCTGATGGCTGCAATTCAGCACAGCTCTCCACTGCCTCCAGCAAAGCCAGGCCAAAGATTCACTCCAGGTACAGGTGTGTCTGAGATGTCCCCTTCCTGTGTCTACCCTACATACCCAGCTCTGTGTACAGGGGGATAATGGAAGTGACTCCACTGAACACAGTTGCTTGGAAGACCAAGACTTCAAGCGCAGGGCTCTTGGCCAAGTGCAGACTGGCCTTGTGTGTAGCCTGCTTATGAGTTTAAGCCTGGTGTGTTGGGGGCAGCTGCAAAGAGGTGGGGTCAGGGTCCCTAGAGTTCACTGTGGGGGAAGCACATGGCCATGAGGAGACATGCTACTGTGGATTGGTCAGAGAGCTCCAAATCAGGGGCGGTTTATTCCACAGACAAACCCTATGGATCATTACCTTGTGGTTCAAAATGCAGAGTTTTTCAGGTAGAGGTTGGCAGAAGGTGGAGCTGTGTATCTTTGTTCGTTTATTCGGGCAATAATGATTCATTGGTCCTTAGTACCAAATTAGAACTACATAGTCCCCAAGGCTCCTCTCAAGGGTTACTTTCTTCCTGAATTGTTTCCCGACTCCTCCATCCACTTGTATCCTCAAAACTCAGCACCTTCACTGGGGCACGATCACTGCTGAAATGCTTGCTGTCGGGGCACCCTCCTCCTGTGACTCACACCTTTGTGTAATCCCTCCCCAGTAAGTCTTCAGGACTTACTGACTTGCTTCTGGTGAATCTAACATGGAGAAGGGAAGGGATGGCACTTTGAAGATAAAGTTATAAAAAGACTGGCTTTCATCTTCCACCCCCACCCTCAGAAACTCGTTCCAAGAGAAGCAAGCTACCATGTTGTGAGCGGCAGTATGGGGAGGTCCACATGGCAAAGAACTGCTGTCTCTGGTCAGTGACCAGTGAGACCTGAGGCCTGTCTACAACCACAAGAGCGCGCTTGAGCCCTGAGATGGTAACAGCCTTGTCCTTGTCCTCAGAGACCCTGAGCCAGGCTCACCTAGCTGAGCCTCTCCCAGAGTCCTGACCACATAAACTGTGAGGTAACAAATGTTTGGCGTTTTCAGATATCAGATTTTGGGGTAATTTGTTACATAGCAATAGATAATACAGATTTCTAGATGAATAATGCCAAGTAACTGGGTTGTCCCACTTTACAGTCTAAAAATGTGTGCCAGTAGTGACATTCAACTCCCCACTGGCTCAGAGGTCCAGGATCCCTCCCACCCTGGCATCCCCTGACAGCACCTTATGCTTCTCACTGCTGTGCTTGTCCCTGCCACCTAGCTAGAGCCAAGGCCGAGAGAGAGAGGCCCCTTGAGACTCAGCTCCTTCATCACAGCTCCAGAAACTGGCAAGCTAGGGATGTGCCACCATACATACCAGAGATGGAGGGAGCTGAGACCGAACAGCACACAGTGACCCTTGGTCAGCTTATGCTGCCTCCAGAGCTCATCACTCGCTGGCACTCAAGACAACTGGGGCGCACGGACTCCACTCGACCTGGTCACCAGGCAGGGCACGGCAGTCCACCTGAGCCAGAAGCAGCTGAGCCCCCAGAAGGCAGAGTCTCAGCTCCCACTGCCCCCAGCCAGACCCAGTCACAGGGATGTGGCCTCAGCTGCCACCCCTGATACTGCAGGGCAGCGGGCCTTCTGACACAAAAGACAGGCTCTC
This sequence comes from Ailuropoda melanoleuca, assembly GCF_002007445.2. Taxonomy (NCBI): domain Eukaryota; kingdom Metazoa; phylum Chordata; class Mammalia; order Carnivora; family Ursidae; genus Ailuropoda; species Ailuropoda melanoleuca. The sequence continues at coordinate 139,119,397 of NC_048221.1, read as the reverse complement.
CAGCCTGCGGACCTCATTCAGCCAGGGGACTCCACACCAAAACTGGTAAGCAGGTTTGGATTCAACTGCCCTGACTGACAGGAGGGTGAAACTCTGCCCCCAGGCAGGTTTGGGCCAGTTGCCATGACAACTTACTCAGAGACCTAGAATTGCCTTTCCTTTGAGAACACTGAAGGCAGGGCTGGAGCCAGCCCATGATGCCAGCTCCCTCTCCATGTTAGCTCAGCGGCATCATTGCCTTCCCTTCCTCCCTGGCTAAGGTCAACCCAATGAGCCAAGAGAGTTTTCACTGATTTGTTATTGTGGGGAGCAGTGGGGGGCGGGGCGCTTCTGCTCTGCTCTCTTAGAGATCCCTCTCTCCTCTCTCCCATCAGCCCCTAGCACTTCCCAGGCAGCCCTCTGCTCCACGTTACCCTTTCCTATTTTGCAAAGAAAACCTTGGAAAATCTCCACTTACCAATTCCAAACAACACAAAGATGAATGAGAGACATTCCCTGGTCATGCCCAGGGTTATGGAAAGGCTTAAGAAGAAACAATTAATTTTGTTTTAGCAGGTGGGGCTGGGGTGGGTGGATTAAAGAGACACGCAGACAAAATACATGTTTACCCTCAGCTCTGAAAGCCAGGAGACGATTTTCCCAAGAGAGAAGCTGAAAACAAGGACAGTCAAGGCAGGAGCAGCCACATGGAGCAGAGCAAAGGCACAGAAAGCACGGAAGGCAGGCATGGGTGAAGAACAACCTTGATATTGGGATAAGAATCCAAGAGAACCAGATGAGGATTGGGGAGGAGGGAAGCGGGGCTGGGGGGTGGGGCAGTGTGGCTGGAAACATTAGCTGTCACTACTTTGCAAGGGACCCCGAATTCCCTGCAAGGGATTTGAGGGTCAGCTGTTTTCAAATACTGGAGATTTCTTTACAAACCACTTCTATTCTCAGGATCTCAGAACTCGATACTGGGAACCTATTGATACCATTACCCCAAATTCCTTTTGGTCCTTTCCTAGAGAATCTGCGCTCTTATTCTCCACCAGGGAAGTCCACACTGGAATTAATGAATGGGACACAGTCCTTGATGCTCCTGGGGGAATGCTGACTGAGGATTGTCAAATCCAGAGAAAAAGTCACTGTATATGTAAATGCATGAAGATTCCCAAAGCCCTCAATCAGGTGGATTGACAGAATATCACCTATGGAAGGGGACAGGCAGCTGTCGAGTCACACAAAGGGTGGAGAACAAAGCGAATGTTGCATTCAGACAGCTGATTTTGGAATGGTAAGGAAACCCATTTACTTACCACTTTACATGTCAAATTTCACTGCTGATATTTGTTGCCATAGTGTTTGTTTTAATTTGTTCCCCAAATTCATTTGCCATTGGATTTAGTAACTGGCCCATGTACTTCCAGCTGGTAAGCATCTCATACAGGCCAGACAGTGCACTCTGCCTGCAGCCCAGCCAAGGGGTGGCTTCATCCTCAGGACCAGTGGAAAGGCGATTCTGGTTCTCACGGCCTCCCACGGAGGGGCTCTGCTCAGCCGGCGCCCACAACAGGCACGAATACTATATTCATTCATCTCTCTTCAGCCCAGCACAGATCTATGTGGCACTCCTCACAGTGAATATGACAGTCAATGGTTCCCTCTGTCTGGACATCTGCAAGCAAGGCTTTTATTCAAATAATGTTCCAGCAGCTTCGGGGGCCTGCGCGTCCCAAGCAGAGCTGTGCCAGCTCGCTGGGTGCCCCTCACACCTGACCTGCTGCAGCAGCCTCCCTCAACTGCACTGGGCCAAGGTGATGCTTGAATTATCAGGCTGAGGCCTAGTGTGGTGTGGCCTGTGCCACAATCCACAGAAACCAGGGCCATTGAAAGCACTTTCTCGGAAAAGCTGCATGGAGACTCATATCCACCCTGAGCTATCAGAAAGTTCCAGAACTACAGAGATGAAAACAGACCTCAGGTGTCTAATGTCTGATATGGCTTTCTCTAGTAGATCCGCTTGTTAATAAGGGAATTCTTTGCTCCTCCCAACAACTGCAATGACAATGAAAATAACAAAACAGCAACAGCAACAGGTGCTCTTACTGCAGCTGTGCTGGCTTCAGTTACCTTGGCAGCAGCTCTGAGACCACAGATTGATTTGGGAGGTGAGGAAATACTAGTGGGGCGGGGAGAGACTCAGGGAGAGAGAGCCCACCAAGTAAAGGTGTGGTGCCGGTTTCCTGGGGCCCCCTTAGCAAAAGTGAATGTGCTGGCAGGAAACAACAGAGACAGATGGGGAGGCCACAAGTCTAAAATCCAGCTGTTGGCAGGGCCATGCTCCCTCCAAACCCTCAAAGAAGGATCCTTCCTGCTTCTGCTCGGGGACCTACAGTCCTTCAACGACACCTTGCCCTGATCGTCTGATCTCAGTGATGATGAAATCAGTCCCTAAAGTTGTGACAGCGGGCCCCGGATTCAGAGCCAGCAGTAGAAGGGTAGAGGGACAACTCTAACAAGAATCCTCTGCGTCTGCCCTATCTCCATTTCTGTGCTGGGCTTCCGTGGGTTATCTCAGCTCCTGACAGCTCATGAAATTGCTAGTCCAGCTTTACAGATGAGGATGCTGAGGGGAAATGCTCACTGCATCTGCACGATCTCAGTCGCTGGGGAAATGATTATGAGAAAATGTGGCTACCCATTTGGGAAAAAAATAATAATAAAGCCATATCCTCTCCTCATCCTTCATATCAAAATAAATTCCATGTGGATCATAATAATAGTACAAAAAACTTAGATTAAAACCAGTATAAGGGATTTGGGTGAATATGTTCATAATCTTGTGATATGAAAAGCCATTTTAAGTATGTCAACATAGCTAGAAAACTATTTTAAAGAAATATTAGTATGGCCAAAAAAAAACATAACAAATAAAGCTGATAGAAAAAAATGACATCAGGAAAAAGGTATTTTTAGATAATATTCTTAATATACCATGAGTGCTTTACTTTTTAAAATTTTTTATTATGTTAGTGACCATACAGTACATCCTTAGTTTTTGATGTAGTGTTCCATGATTCATTATTTGCGTATAACACCGTGCTCCACGCAATACGTGCCCTCCTTAATATCCATCACTGGCCTATCCCAATCCCCCACCTCCCTCCCCTCTGAAGCCCTCAGTTTGTTTCCCAGAGTCCACAGTCTCTAATGGTTCATTCCCCCTTCTGTTTACCCCTTCATTCTTTTCTACCATGAGTGCTTTAAAAACAATTAGTAAAATACTAGTATTTTCAAAAACATGGACAATTCATGAAAGAAAAATAGACAACATATGTATGAAAAGATCTTCAACCCCTTTTCTAATTAAAGAAATATAATTTAAATCATATATTTTTCTGTATCAGATAAAACAAATGTATTGACCATGTTGGAAAATTCAAAACATTGACACACCCATGAACTGTTGGTACAAGTCCGGGGATGACCTGATAACATGTATCAGCATCTTAAACATACATAACACACGGTCCACCACTTCAGTGTGTGCATCCTACAGAGATCACTGCTCTTTAAAGATTCATGTTTAAGGATATTTATTGCAATGCTGTTAGAGCAGAAGAAAAAACAAACAAAATACAAATAACTGAAATGTCCATTAGTAAATGTTTGGTTTAAAAACTTCTGGTATATTCACACATGGTATAGAAGAAGGCAACCAGTACAAGGCTCACATGCATTAATTAGGTTAAAAGTGGAGCTCAAGAAAGCATCCTAGCTGGAGAAAGAGCTGGAAGGATCAGCATCTAGGTAGTTCATATTGCTAGGGGAATAATGGAGAAAGCCAGCCCAGAAGCACATATATAAGAGGGAGGGGGAAAAGATGGTGTGGATTAGAATACCAACATTTCAATGATGATAAAAGGAAAGGAATCCTCAAAGAAAACCAGAGAGATGGCCAGGAAAAAAGAAACAAAACCTGGAGAAATGGCCATCATAGAGGCCAAGGGACTAGATTTTTTCGAGAAGGAGGAAAGTTTAACAAAGCCAAATGCTATAAAAAAAAAATCAAGTAAAATAAATACTAATATATTTATTGGGTTTGACACACACACACACACACACGTTGGTCATAGTCTGAGTTAAGAGTAGTCTCATGGCAGGAGGTTGGGGGCACAGAGAATTCACACTGCAGTAAGTCTGGGAGTTGACAGAGTCGAGAAAATACAGAGAGTGTAGACAAATACTTCCGGAAGTTCGGCTCTAAATGGGAAGAGAGCTGTACGGTAACAAGAAAAAGGGCAAAGTGTCCACAGAAGGGTGTTTGGTCTTTCTTTTTTTTTTAAGAGGATGGTAATCTGAATGTGCTTCAGTACGGATGGAGGAAGATGTTGAAGAGAAAATAAATTCCCTGGGTGTAAGTGGGAGGCGGTGGTCCTAACAGCAGAAAAAAGGCATCTCCTAAATATAATGCGAAGGGAGGAAAAATATGGTGAACATCAAAGTAAGTTTTAGGGTTTGCTGTCAGTTCACTCAGGGTGGGGACTCAGGAGTTCTCCCCAGGATCTGTCTGATCCAGTTAGCTAACAGGGGTAGAGAAAGAAAGCTCAGATGTTACAGGAAGATTTAAGAGTCAGACTTAAAAATGGCATTCACAACTTCCACCTACAATTGCACTAGCCAAAATCCAGTCATTTGCCCAAAAAAGCTGCAAGGGGAGTACAAATACTGTCTAGCAGAAGACACAGCGGGAGGGAAGGGACAGATGTTGGTATGCCTTAGCTTTCTCTGCCAAAGGAAAAAAGAATGTGTTGTTGTGGCTGTTGCATTGATTTTGTTAGTATTTGTGTCCCTAACAGCTGACTCTGTGACCTGAACATAGTAAGTCCTCAAAAAATCTTTGAGGAAGAAAGAAAGGACAAAGAGTGGGGGAAGAAAAACGAGTACAAGAGAGAGGAGTGTTTTCCTAGAACTGAGGCAAATGCCTCAGACGTAGATACAGAAAGTAGCTGCTTAGCTGATATGACTTGAGTGGTGGTCTCCCCTATAAAATTCCTACAATAATGAAAACCCAGTGTCACAGTTATCAGCGCCATCCCAAAAATGAACNTTCCTAGAACTGAGGCAAATGCCTCAGACGTAGATACAGAAAGTAGCTGCTTAGCTGATATGACTTGAGTGGCGGTCTCCCCTATAAAATTCCTACAATAATGAAAACCCAGTGTCACAGTTATCAGCGCCATCCCAAAAAATGAAGGCAGCTAATCCAAAATTTAAGCGTATCAATAAAGTGCCCTAGTTATGTAAAAGTAAGAAGGTGCCAGAAACCACAAAGATATATCACAAATATGTAAATGTTATGGTCCAGCCCAAGTGTCCTACAGAACAGATAGTACAGTTGGTAGCGCTGATGTTGACAGCTATACCTATTATACTCTTCAGGGTATCATTCTGATGTTTGATTTCCTTTCATTCATTCATTCATTCACTCAATTATCCAAGAAATGTGCACCATTCTGAGTTATCAACAGTGATGGTGTTCAGGTTCACAGAGATGATTAAAACTATTTATATCTAATGCGGAGACAAACATGGACACCAATAAGTGCACTACGTGGATTCCAGTGGAAGCCAAATGAACAAACTGTAATTCTAGGAGAGGAGTCAGAAAAGTTCTCATAGGGATTATGACTCTCAATCGAGATGCTGAAAGGGGAGGTAATGTTCACCAGAGGATCTAAGGGACAAGGGAATATGGAGCAAGAAGGAAAGGCACTTCACAGCAGTCAGAATTAAGAAAGCCATGACGCAGGACCATGCACAAACAGCACAGTACACTGATGGCCCTGTGTGCCATTCTGTATGGCTGGCTACCTGCGGGAGGGTGAGTATTGACCCATGGCTTCTAGACTTTCGGGTGGTACTCATGTCTTAGAGTGGCAAAGCAGACACAATTGCCAGCAATTAATGGGGGAAAAAAAGTGTTTCCACCTTGTTGCTGGATAACTAAACACTTCACAATTCTGATGGTCACATTTATCTTTTCATTTCAGTGTAACACACTTTATAAAATAAGTGTTGATACAGGCTGTATCAACACTTTCTAACACGTATTTGGAGCTTATCTCATTCTCTATATGTGTGATATTGTTTTTGTTTTTGTTTTAATTTTTCCTTTAGAGAGGCAACAAATCACATCTTCTCAAAACACTATGTCTTTATTATTTCTGTATCTTCGGATTGTCTATGGTGGTGTTAGTGTAGCACTTTAAAATGCCAGTATGTTTTAATAACATAGTATACCTTTTGCTCTTGCAAAAACATCACATTATTCAATGTACGCAACTGCAAAAGGATATGACTCTTNTCGGATTGTCTATGGTGGTGTTAGTGTAGCACTTTAAAATGCCAGTATGTTTTAATAACATAGTATACCTTTGGCTCTTGCAAAAACATCACATTATTCAATGTACGCAACTGCAAAAGGATATGACTCTTATATAATTTACGTGTCCTTGTGGTGTGTTATTAATGTGTGCACTTTATAAGGGTATAATTTTGGAAGCAATTTTCCATAAAATTGTTATAAGTGTTATCTTATAAATTTGAGATAATTTGGCACAATATTCATTTAACCAAATTACCCCACTAATAACATCTCTTCATTTGTAAATACCAGTTCAGACTGACACTACACATTTTTTGGTAAGACACTGAGCCTTCTAGACTCACCCAGATATTGCTGCATAATTTAGGGTGAGGAACAACTTGCTCTATTTCCGTAAGTATGCCAGCTTTGTTCTAGATTGAAATGCACAAGCAGACGCTATTTGGCTAAAACTAACACTTTTGCATGAATGCTTCCAAAACTCTCATAACATTTGCTTCTGGGAAGTCATCAAGGCAGGAGTATGTATCAGAATGAATAATGGATTAACATTAAGGTAACTTACCATCATGTGCTGACTCGGCTTTTTGTATCAGTTCTATGGCTTTGTACAAGATCTGAAATGTCAATAATCTTCAGACTCTTCATTGATTATATGAAGATAATGGGACTTGACTGGATCGAAAAGCTTTCCTGGAGCATAAAATCAATTATCCCTCATCTACTTTAGTACTTAATTCTATATTATTTTATCTCACCTATTTTTAAGGTCTACAACAGCTCTACAAATATATTGCAAAGTCATCCATGCCATGGGATGGACCATCCCTCCAATCACTCTGCAGAGCATTTACACAGCCTTCTGTGTTAATAATAATAACTAGCACTGAGGAGCCCCAGAGGCCTGTCTCTAGGTCCCATTGCCCCCACTTACTGGCTCTGTGTTCCTGAGAAATTTACTTCTCCTCTGCAGGTTGCTTGGGGTATGCTACGTCATCTCCCTGGGCCTGAATTTGTGTTTCTTCACCTGTAAAGTAGAAGCGATATGCCTCTCTTCATAAAGATACAGTGAAGAGGCTCAATGAGAGAATGCCAGTAAGGGCTTAAACACAGGGCCTGGCTCATAGGAGACTTCAAGAAATGTAGTTAATAACCAAATATGAAAAGTACTGAGGAAGGATAGAGCTTAAGGAAAAATCCACTCTCTCATCCTAAACACAGCCTAGCATACAGGGGAGGACGGGTATTCCTTGTGAGCTAGCAATCATGAATGAAGAATCGCTCTGTCTCATCATGGTGCACTAGAAGCACTACACAAATAGTTCTTGAATTAAATTGAAACCACATTCTGGTTTTATTTAAAAACATACAGCAAAAAATGGAAGAGGAAGATGAACGCCATCATTATACCCAAAGCTGGCCTCTATTCAGAGGGCAGAATCATGCCATGGAGTTCTGCACAATCACAAAGCCACCTAGAAGTAGCAAAGGCAAGATGCTGTTGAGTAGGAGTCTTAGAAGGAAGTGGAAGGCAGGTGGGAAGGCTGGCAGAGCTTCCACAGACCTTGAAGCCAGGCTGGGACAGGATGAATGGCCTTGATGGTTAGGAACAAAGGCATTAATGTGCTAATTCTCTTTGTGATTCTGAGTGTAAATGTCCTAGTCCCTGGAGTCTGTAGGCATGACAGATGATGACTAACGGGCCAACTGCTCTCCCTGGCCCAGGCTGCACTGACGCCTGGCCGGCATCTTTAAACAATGAGTGAGGTGTGGGGATAAACACATTTGGCTAAGCTGTGTCCATTACCAAGTAAATCATGGCATATCATGGTGAGGCAGATATCAAGAGTTCTATCCTCCACGACTAAATCTCTGTATATATTGAATCTTTTCATTGACAGGGAAATCCCACCCCCCCAACCCAGTCATTCATCATGTATTCAGTAAATATTGTCTGATTGCCGACTATGCCAGGAGGAGAGAGTGATAAGACGCAGCCCTGCCTTCTGAGAGCTTAACGCCGCCATGGGCAGCAGGCTTCACTGGTTTTTCCTTAGCACCCCCTCCTAAATCCGCACTCCCTTTCCTAGTCCCAGCGATGCTTCAAGTAGGTGGAGGCACTTATCCAAATTCTCCTGAAAAGAAAAAGAATAAACCCAAGGGTCTCCCCAGTGAAGACATCTGGGTCTCCAGAGAAGCCAGTGCTAGCCAGCTATCAGTTAGCCAGTGAAAACGTCTCAGAGTTTTGCCACCACCAGGCAGCTAAGAAGAGGATAAAACAGCATAAATTGTCCAGCCGATGGCACAAAAGGGGATCCAGCCTGGACGGCTGCATATCAGTGCAGATCTGCCCTTACTGGCATGTCAACACCGTTTCGCTGGGGTCTGAAACTACTTCCCCCGTTCAATCTTGGGTGCACCCTGGGCATCACAGTGTCTTACAAAGGAGAACTTGAATTTGCTTCCCAAAAATGGATACGTGGAATGGTTGAATCTCAGCTCTCTGAGTGTAACTTACTACTGCATAATCCTCTTGGGAAAGGATGGAATTAGACATAGAGTTAGCAAATGTTCAGCAAGAAGCCACCATTTACCCTGCTCTCTACCTGGCCTTTCAAGCCAAAAAAAAAAAAAAATAGTAATAATAAAAAATAAGGCAGGAATGCTTGCCTGAGGAAATTATAATCTGTGAGAACAACATAAAAACAAGTTACAAGAGAACAAACAAGGCGGGTGAGGATATACTTTTCGCTCGGCTGCGTGCACAGACCAGGGGCAGCTGGGTGGGGGCGATCCTGGAGCGGCTGGACACGGCCAGAGGGGGGAGGACCACCTTCATCATGCGGGGCACCTGTATCCCTACTCAGAGCACCCCTCTTAGCGCCTCCCACACTCAGAAGCAGATGACAAGCTAGAGCTGACCCAGACCTGGACACGTGCTGCGAAACCACAGAAAGTCCACGGAAGTTTCGGAGAGGAACCTTTCATTTCCTCCTCAGCAGAACGGAGAAGACTTCATGAACATACAAAAACCAAGTTTCTCTAAAAGTTTGCAAATCCCCACTTAATTCTCACCCTTTTACATTTGTGGCAACGCAGTGGTAATGTCACAGGAATGCTGAGAAGTCGCACACAAATGCGGCAATTATTACAGCTTGGAAGAGTAGTCATACGAAGTCGTGGGAACTGGCAATACGTTTGTGTAGAGCTGACTGACCAGGCAGCCAAATTTCCCACGAGCTTCAGAAAGAACTTTCCCCACCCATGATGCCAGTTGTCTAGCCAGCGCGGTCTTGGGTGTCAAGGGGTTCAGGCAATGTTGACGGCAATCGAGGCTCTGAGTAAGATCCTCGGAGGTTGGTCAAATTCTTAACTTAGCTATGCTTTATCCAGGGAACGTTGTATTTTCAGGCTGGTGCAGAGAGCTTCAGTGCTGTATTTTTAAAACGTGTTTCAATTCCACAAACCCATATTGAGCATATACTGTGCCAGGCACTCGGCAAGACACAGAAATATAGACGTAAATAAACCGTATTTCCTGCTTTTAATGAGGACCTAGTCTGACAAGAAAAACATAAGCAAATAAGTACAAGGGATGTGACAAGTATTGTTAAAGAATTACGTAAAGGAAGCTAAATGTGTTACAGGCACCACTTAAATCACCATTGCTGCAAGTCTAGGGCAGAACAAAACTCCAAACCTATCCAGCTGCCACGGAACAGTCTGACCACAATTTCCTCCTGGATTATAAAACCATCAAATATTTGTTTAGAACACAGTTTTAATACAGTATCAGCTGCATTAATTTTCACACTCCCCAAAGTAATTCCTTGTGTCTGGTGTCATAACACCCTTCTAAGAGTAAATAAATGGAGGTTCAGAAACTGAAGTGACTACCCAAAACTAAAATGTGTCAAATTACATAACTGGCCTCGAACCTTGGACCTCAAACCACATGCTCTTCTTAATATAGCCTATGGTTCTATCATAACTGCAATTCAATGTATGATCATCATATAAGTAATTACACTAAATGTGAAAGGCCTAACCCTGCTAATTAAAGATGAAGACTGTCAGACTGGATTAAAAATAAAAACAAAAAAGCAAAGCCCAACTATCTTCTTTTAATATGGATTAAAGGGGTACCTGGCTGGCTCCATAGGAAAAGTGTGTGACTCTTGATCTTAGGGTTGTAAGTCTGAGCCCCATGGGTGTACAGATTATTAAAAAAATAAATAAATAAACTTAAAACTTATAGATTAAAAGGGTGAGGAGACCTAGGACGTGGGAAAAAATGTTGCTCCCATCCTTAATTCAAGGTGAAAAAGAGAAAAAAAGACAAATAACCTGAAAGATCACAACAGTTACTGAACCAGTAGGAGACCTGAGGCCTCAGTCTCAGTACAACCAACTAATTCAAAACACAGGGAAAGATGGGAAGTGGGAAGGGAAGTGGATGTGAGCACTGGCTTCCTGGAGAGGATGTCACTAAGGGTGCACTAAGGAACACCTGTGACTAAGGGTGCACTACCAGAGGCTATGGAACCCCCGGGTGCCCCAAACACAGGGGTTCGTGCAGAGTTCTACTTTCTTTCTGTGGACCTCAGCAGTGCTTACAAGAGCACTGTGGAAGGGCAGGAACCTGGGGAAGCCCCTGGGCAGGTGTGTGGGAGGGAAATGGCAGCAGTGGGGGGTCACAAAGCTCCGCCCAGAGTTTTCTCCCACCATCTCCTTTGGGGAATAAATAGCTTACGACACTGGAAGGAAGACATCAAATGTGTTGTGCCAAGGCCACAGTGAAATCCAGTGCAGCTACGGCAAAGGAACAGAAGAAAACATATTCTACCCCCAGAGAGGGGGTATGAGAGAATGTCCTGGGCTTGGAAAATTAGAGATCCTCTATTGCTGGGGAGGACATGATCCAACTCTGAGAGTCCCCACCCTGGGAACTAGGGTCATAGAACCTGCCCAAGAGGCTGGCTGAACCAGGACAGCAGAGGACTGCCACTGAGCAGGGGGAGTCTCTGAGGCTCAAGCACAAAGGAAAGACTTAAAACGAACGGTGAAACAACAGAGAAAACCGTCAGGCACACCAGCCCCAGCTGAAGCACGACGTAATGCTAGAGGAGCTGGAATCCTGTCACGTGCGGCACCAAGGACAACGACAGCAATAACAAACCCTGCACTCTGCAAATTCCCTACTAAATTGACAAATCCCTTTGCTGGAGGCCTAGCAAAACAAAAGGTGTATCCAATTCCAGGCGATCATTCTAGTAACATTACAGTTGCCAAATGTTAGGTGTTCAATAATTAGCCTACATTTTTAGGATAATTCCTTCACCATGCTCCCAATTACTTTTAGGCTTTTATTCTAAGTAAATCTTAATTTTTGGAAGTGGAATATTTATAATTAATTAATTTCATGAATTAATTCTCTGTGAGGATCTTTTAAGAATGCAAGTTCATGATGCCAGTCTCTTGCTTCTAATTCTGCATGACTGACCCTTGCTACTTGTCTGGCATGGTCTCTCACCAATCTCTGCTGAGACCACTCACTGTCCTGCAATTCCTCAAGTGTCCTGATGCCTTTCCCACCCCAGAGCCTTCCTATGTGCTCTTCTCTTTGGAATATTCTTATTTGCATTCTTCTCTGACTGGTTCCTTTTTCATCTCTCAAGCCATAGTTTAAATGTTACCCTCCCCAAGAGGGTTCATCACCATCCAACTACAGGAGGCCCCTCTGTTTTTGCTCTGAGAGTCTGTTTTATTCTTCTGGCTGCTAGAACAGAATACCAAGGCTGAATGGCTTAGACAAGATTTTCTCTTAAATAGAAAAGTATTAAATTTATTCCAATATCTAGTTTCTTTTTTTAATTAAAGCTGTTGGACTACTTTTTATTGTAATTTAAAATTCATTATTAGAAGGGAGGAAAACACTGATAAGCTATTAAATACTGACAGCAAATAAAATGATCGAACCATGCATTTATAAAAGCCACGTTCAATAGTAAAAGGATCCAGTTATACCACTTAAGTGAAAAAATACCCTTTGGTTTTTATTTCTAGTTATAACATATTCTCATATTGATGTAATATTCCTTTTTTGCAGAATTACTGGTACAGTTCTGAAGGCTGGAAGTTTGAGATTAAAGTGCCTGCAGACTCAGAGCCTAGTGAGAACCTGCTTCCTGGGTCATGGACCAGGCCTTCCTGCTCTATCTTCACACAGCGGGGGAAGGGAGCTCTCCGGGGTCTCTTATGCAAGAGCACGAATGCCATTCGGGAGCACTCCACTCTCATGACCTAATCACCTCCCCAAGGCCCCACCTGCAAATATCACCACACTGGAAATTTAGTACATGAATTTGTGGGGGGGGGGGAGAGACACAAACATTCATTCTACAGCCACATTCTATCCCTGTGGTTCATAGTTTGCGTCACAATTTAAAATGATATATTTGGGGCGCCTGGGTGGCTCAGTCAGTTAAGCAACTGCTGTCGGCGCAGGTTATGATCTTGGGGTCCTGGGATCAAGCCCCACATCCGGCTCCCTGCTTAGTGGGGAGTCTGCTTCTCTCTCTCCCTCTGCCCCTCCTCCCTGCTTGTGCTCTCTCTCTCTTAAATGAATAAATAAAATCTTAAAAAAATAAAATAAAATAATGTATTTGTTTTGTATTCACCTGATAAACATCTTTCCTATACAGTGTAAATTCTGTGGAATCAAGGAGACTGTTTCCTTTTCTTTTTGGCACGTGATTTTTTGTTGTCATTTGTTTTTAAATCACTGACTACAGGATGTTTAATACACAAGGGCAATCAATAAAATTGCTGTAATACATTTATGAAATGAGTAGCCAAAAGGGAATAGTTTCCAAATCAATGAGACTCATAAAAGAAAGGAAACAAGGGACAGAGGATGGGGGTGGGGGGAAGGAAGGAAGAGAGGGAGAGAGGAAGGAAGGAAGGAGGGAAAGAAAGAGACTGAGAGTTGAGGAGAGGAAATGCAGGGAGAGAGAAAAAGAAACCAGACAGATGTTGGTTTCACATGAACCTTTGTTTTCCTTAAACCAATGATTCTCAAGTTTGGCTGCTGCCAGAAAACCTTGAAGGCTTTACAGGTGACTGATGCCTGGGAGCCACTCGAAGTGGTGCTTGTTTTTGGCCTTTGGTGTGGCCTGGACACTGCAGACTTCTAGAAGCACTTCCAGTGATCCCAGTGTGCAGCAGACTTTGAGAATCACAGCCCATACCCAGGGAACACTGCCAGCTCACCAACTCCCCGTGAAGCTAAAAGAAACCAAGGTGCTGGTCTCTCTTGAGTGAGGCCATCAAGAAGATACCCAGAGAGCAGCACCATCTGGGGTCCCTTTGGATCCCCCCCCAGCAAATCTCAAGTGAGAATGGGGTTTTTCCAGGCCCTGCACACAGGCTGACACCATCGGGGGGGGGGGGTTCCTGCCTCATGAAAGAATGGTTCCCTGGGTGTTCCTCACACTGAACGCATCTCTCCCCATACTGGATCTCAGTTTCCCCACCTGAAAAGTGAGATGGATGGCCAAGATGATCTCTGAGCTCTACACACTCTGGTCTCTTCAGTCTGGCCTCTGCCCCCATCTCCACACCAAACCAACTCCTCCAAAGGCCACCAATTCCTCACGTCCCTCAATCCAGTGGAAACTGTCAGTCCTCATCTAATTATCTCCCAGTGCCATGGAAAACTGACCACCACTGCCTCCATCTTAGAACAACCCATTCCCTTAGCTCTCCTCAAGATGCGCATCTCCCCTGCTGCAGGGCACCCTCTCCGGCAATGCCGCCACTTGCTGGAGTTCAGAGCTCCCTTTCTCACCTTTGCATCTGTCCTGCCCCCAGGTGCTCTCACTCATACTTCGGCTTCAATTACCAGATATAATCAATGTCTCAGAGTCTCAGCGCTCCCACTCAGCTCTCTCCCCTGAAATCATATAGCAAACTGCCTACTTAAGAAATCTAGCTGGATGTTTTGGGGATGTTTGGTGGTTCAGTCGTTTGAGCGTCTGCCTTCAGCTCAGGTCATGATCCTGGGGTCCTGGGATCGAACCCCACATTGGGCTCTCCGCTCAGCAGGGAGCCTGCTTCTCCCTCTCCCTGCCTCTCTCTATAAAATAAATAAAATCTAAAAAAAAAAAAAGAAATCTAGTTGGATGTTTTAAAAGTACCTCAAATTTGTGCTATTTTCCCTATAAATCTGGTTGTCTGCCAGTGTTTCCCACCTCACTGAAACATCACCATCCATCCTCTGGCATAAGGCAGAAACCTCGAAGCGACCTTTAACATACTCCCTCAACTCAATCTGCATATTCAATGTCTCGAAGAATCCTCCTGATGTTACCTTAGAAATGTCTCTCAAAACCACCCACCACCACCCACCTCCACACCCACCCCTGGGCTCAGCCAGTGTCACCTGTGGATGTGAGCAATGGTCATCCAACAAGTCCACAGCCCACCTTGATCCACATCCAGAAATCCATGGCCTGCCATCCCACCCTCCCTGCTCACTGTTCTTACAGTAAGGATCCTATGTTTAAAAGGCTCTGCGAACTCAGGCCCCCTCCCTCTCCAAGCTCATCTCACCATAGACCACCCTTGCTGTCCCCACTGCAAGCACACTCCATTCTTCCAGTCCCCAGGGTGATATGATCTCTCACATACCCCCAGGGGCAGGGGGCACTTCTCTTGTCCCTCCTTCTCTTCACCTGGTTAATCTAACCCCCATCTGCCCATCATGTCCCAGCTCCAAAGGGATTTCTTCAGGGAGGCTGGTCTGTCAAGTTCACGGCAGAGGCACTCCGAAAGTTCCATGCCGCTTTTATGGTCCCCAATCCACAATTAGTGCTTGTTATCTACTTAGGGGCTATCTCTCCTACCAGACCAGAGATTTATAAGGGCAAGGCTATGTCAATTTGTCCACTATTCCCAGCGCCCAGCACATGGTGAATGCCTAATAAAAATGTCCCTAAGTGGTGGAGTGCATGACGCTACACCGCAAAGCAGGTGTCATGTCTTTAAATCAATCAGCAGGCACTGCAGGAGTAACAATGGATTGGGAATGACCAGATGTGGCTCCAAGTCCTGCCTCTTCGGTGTTGGCTGTGTGACTGCAGGTGAGTCACTTCTGTTGCCTGGCCTCAGTTTCCCCATCTATGACACAAAGGCATTGTTCTACTGGACCACTAGGTCCGTTCAGGTTTGGATGATCTGGGATTCTCTGGTCTACCTCAGCATGCACTTAAAGCAGGAGACCCTCCATGGGGGAAAGCTGCACTAGAAGAGCCAGGGCATTTCGAGGATGCTCTGGTTGGATTTATAAGACACTGGTGTATCACTTTTTCAGTCAACATACCCAAGAGAACCTCCCTTCAAGTGTGATAGAGGCTTAAGTTCCAACACATCTTAGAACCCATTAAATGTCATACGAAGGAGTTCAGCAACAGAAACCATTCCTGTTAATCTCTCAGTTGGTTTCCAATTAGCCTCCTTGATTTCACTTACAGCCTAATACCTAGAAAAACTGACATTCAAGTGAATCTGAGCCAAGCAGGTGTTTGTTAACTACATAACTACAGGTCAGTTTCTTTAATTACTGAGAATCAGTTTGATCTTTGATGAACTGCATATGAAAACCTATTGTATACATAAACCAGTGCTGTCTAATAGACCTTTCTGTGGCGAGGGTAATGTTCGATATCTGTACTATCCCACATGGTATCCACAAGTCACAATTGGCTAGTGGGTGCTTAAAATGTGGCTGGTATGATGAGGAACTGGGTTCTAATTTTAGTTCCAATAGCTATGTGCAGCAAGTGGCCACCTTATTGGACAGTGGAGATGTGTCATCGCGCAGGTAACAGAACCACAGAACTGCTTTCAACGACACCAACTCTACCCACATGAAAGTGACAAGAGCAATCTTCCTAAATCTGCTGATCTCTTGATCTATTTAACTTACTGCACTCAAGGAATCCACGTTGTAAGATGTAAGGGCCAATAATGTTATAGAAGAGCATGTCAGTGAGTCTCACACACAGCACACATTGCTTCCATCATCTATTTGTCCATTTCACAGATACTTGCTGAGCGTCTACTCTTCGGGGAAGGAGGAAACTGTGAGGGGGCACCTGAATTTGTGGAGGAGAGGAGGAGTCCTGACCTGTAACTACTTTTCTCCTCAGTGATACTTCTTTAAAGACCTTCAGCTCTCCCTGAGATGGGCTCCCTACTTAGTTCCAACTTTACACATGTTCTCTTTCTTTGTTCATACAGATTAGGAGTAAAAAAGTAACAAAAATAGACCCCTTTTACAGGGAATAAATCTGTGAGGCCAATTTCTTATACTTAAATGTTTAACATAAACAACACACAGAGACACATGCATGCACGCATGCATGCACGCACAGAAAAACTGGCCAGCAGATCCCTGCAATCCAACACTCTAAGTGATCACCAACTGGAAATGGAAACCCAAGTTAGGAGTGAGATTTACCATGCCCACCACTTCATGCCGATTGGAAACTCTGGATAATATCAAAAGACAGAGGAAATTAAGGCTTGATGAAGCATGAATAATTAAGATCAGACCAGGACCATGGAGGAGGGAGAGTCCAAAGAATAAAATTAATTTGTAAACATTAGGGAATAGAACTATCTGTGGCTCACATTTATTTCCAGCTATGACATGTGGAATGTTTGTCTGGCATCTGTCATCAAATGGCAAAGTTCATTTTTTCTGACTGTCTCAATATAAATTTCCAACTAAACTAGATAACTTGGAATTTCAGGGCTTAGAGAAATAAGAATCATAAAACATGTAGACAACTGAAGCCAAGAACAGAAATGTGCTTTTCAGTGTGAACTAGAAAGTCCATTTTTGGTTTCTGAAAATACAACCCACCCAATGCTGTTAGTCATTAAAGAGGAGAGACGAGCTCCCACTATAAACCCTCAATTCTGGGGCACCTGAGTGGCTGTTGGTCTTGACTTCAGGTCAGATCATTATCTCAGGGTTTTGAGATCGAGCCACACATTGGGCTCCAGGCCCGGCATGGAGCCTGCTTAAGATTGTCTCTCTTTCTTCTTCTGCCCCTACCCCCCCCCCAAAAAAAAAGACAAAACCAAAAGCAAAACTCAATCCGTTGCACACCTCTTTCCTTTTATGTCTGCCTTCTACTCACAACACACATACATTTATAATTTCACTGCTATTTATTTAGGTGGTTTTAAGTTCCAACAATAAAGAAGATTTGAAGAACAATGCCATAATCTGGTCCAGGGCAAGTGTGGAAATGGCTTAGGGCTTGAATCCAGCTGGAGAAGCAGAGAAATGGATACTTGTAGACTCTGTTGGTGACTACAGGCAGCTCAGTCTTACTGAACGCTGATTGATCAGATTTATTTCCTTTTCTCCACCACTCGCTTCCTGTTGCAGCATGGGGAGGAAGCTGTGTGCTCTGAGGGACAACCGTACCCTAGAGTCAGCTCCCAGTGGAACCAAAAGAGCCAAAGGCTCCTGGACACATAAGGCCAACTGAGGAGTCGCCATGTTCCTCCCCTGGAAGAAGAGGGCCCATAGGCTAGTGCACCACGGAGAACACCTCTATGTCCATTCAGCAAAGATCTGCTCATCCACTAGGAAGATGGATTTCAATATAAAGATGTGTTGAATTTCGTGTAGGTTCAGAGGCACCACTGTTCCCTTGACTGACAATTGTGAGAACCACGGGGACAGGGTCCCTGTGCAAGGCCCCACATTGTAAATACAGGAGGTGAGAGTGATGGCTCAACGCCTTTGGGTATGAAATTTCCAACCGGAGACTGTACAGTACTGAAAACCGGGTGGGAGCCTGGACAACAAGCTTCAGATGGAACTGGAGCCCCAGAGCCCCAGAAAAAATCCTACACAATGGCAAAGGGGAGAGTCATACAGCATAGCATGTTTATTGCCTGATTCCCCTTTCTTATTCTTCCTGTCTATAGGGGCCAGTTAAACCTTCACAGACATTCAAATAATTTCAGAGTTGATTCTGTATCTACCTTATGTTTATGTCTAGTTTCAAGATCACAACTTCTAAAATCTTGTTAAAAACTGTCTTTAAAGAAAGGGGAGGGGCAGATGTATGAGAAAGGCCAAAAACCTTTCAATATCCTATAGGATACACACTTTCAACCCATGATTCACATTGCAAAAACTATCAGTTTAGAAAAGTTTTTGGAAATGTGCTTTGCCAAAGTACTCAGAGACTAAATGATGAAAATCAAAAATAATTGTGAGATTACCAATTTTAATGCCCATAATAACAAATAGGCTACATTTCCACATATAAAGGCATTTAGACACATTAACCAGTTCTGTTAATGACAGAGGCAGAGCATGGAACCTAGATGCATGTTTGTGTTTTGAAATGGGTTTTTTGCTAGATAAACACACACACACATACACATACACACACCTGGTATTTAAAACAATCTAAGAAATTCGGTGGTTCTTTATGGCACAGTATTTGTAGGGGTTTCTCCTAACTGCGATATGACTGACATATAACATTGTATTAGTTTAAAGTGTACAACATGATTTGATATGTGTACATATTACAAAATACTTACCACAATAAGTCAACATCTGTCACCATGCATTGTTGTAATTTTTTTTCCCTGTGAGGAGAACTTTTAAGATCTACTCTCTTGGCAACTTTCAAATATACACTATTGTTAACTATCGTCACCACGTTGTACTCTGCATCCTCAGAACTTACTGATCTCGTAAGTGGAAGTTTTGTACTTTTTGACCACCTTCGCCCATTTCTTTCTCCCTGCTTCTAGCAACTACCAATCTCTTCTGTTTCTATGAGTTTGTTTTTTTTTCAGATTCCACACATAAGTGAGATCATATAGTATGTGTCTTTCTCATTCTGATTTATTTCATTCGCCTCTTCAAGGTCCATCCGTGTTGTTACAAATGGAAGGATTTCCTTCTTTTCATGGCTCAATAATATTCCATTGTATATATACATCGCTTTTTCTTTATCCATTCATCTGTTGATGGACAATTAGGTTGTTTGCATGTCTTGGCTATTGCAAATAATGCTTCAATGAACATGAAGGAACAGATATCTCTCTGAGATAATGATTTTGTTTCTTTTGGATGTATACCCAGAAGTGGCCTTGCTGGATCAGATGGTCATTCTAGCTTTAATTTTTTTGAGGAGCCTCCATACTGTTTTCCACAGTTGGCTGCACCAGCGTGCATTCCCACCAACAGAGAGTAAGGGCTCCCTCTCTCCACATCCTCATCAACACTTTGCTATCTCTTATCTTTTTGATGATAGCCATTCTAACAGGTGCAAGATAACATCTTACCGTGGTTCTGACTGGCATTTCCGAGATGATCAGTGATGCTGAGCATTGTTTTATATCCCCCTTGGCCATTTGTATGTCTTCTTTAGAAAACTGCCTATTCACTTCCTCTGCCCATTTTAAAAATCAGACTGCCTGGGGTTTTGCTATTGAGTTTATGAGGTCTTTACATACCAGATATATAATTTGCAAATATTTTATTCCATTCTGTTGGTTGCCTTTTCATTTTGTTGATGGCTTACTATTTGTGGTGTTCTTGAAAATAAGTAACATATCTTTTCCCCATTCCTTATCAAGTTTTAAAAAAATGAAAGGGTTGTCTCTTTGAGAAGATTTCATACCATTAAGAATATATATAATACTAAATATGTAACATACTGGTTTGTATACAAATTTTAGTTTATTTACTGTAACCTCAAATTTGCAAATTGAAAGAATAGCTGTAGTATTTTATAATCTTGTACCTCAGATCTCTACATCTCACTTCCTTATTTTCCCAAATTAGAAACAGTTACCATCCCTAATCAATCAAAGCCTCAACTTATTTTTTGTATAATTGGCAGATTTGATTGGGTAATTTTCACATTTCCTTTTTACTCTAAAATCAATTACTAACTATCCATGGAGAGCATGCACAAGCTATAGTGGAAAGAGTATTGGCTTTAATTAGACAGATCTGGGTAGGAGTTCTTGACCCTCTGCTTATTAGCTGTGTGACCATCTCTTGGTCTCTAAAATAAAGTTAATGATCCTTCCTTCAATCCTAATTTTAAGGATTAAGTGAAATGATGAATGTGAAGTGCAGCAAGTAATGTAGTATTATCAGCAGGATTACTTTTAGTATTCAAATTATAGAAACATTGCTTTGTACAAATGAAAGTCTAGAGACAGCGCAGGATTCAGGCTCGAGGGACTTCATGGATCCTGAATTTTTCACATGGGTTCTGCACTAGGGAGGTCGGTTTCATTCTGACAGCTGCTGCTCATGGTTCTTAGCTGCCTGTCCAATCACAGCTACACACTCCCCGGGTCTGTGATTATCGAACCCAGCCAGAGGTGTGGAATTTTGCTTACCAAATTGCTTCTTCCTCCATAATGGCCCCTTTGCATTCTCCTAACGTCTTGCCCTGGAGGGCTTCAGCAGCAACTATTCTAACATAACAAAGAATCATGAGTGATCAGTTTGTTTCTAAGTTCTCCTGTTGGGCTTCCTGCAAACGAGACATGCTTGTATAATTGACATTATTTTATATATAGGAAGGAATCCATTGTTTTATTGGTTGTATTCACAGAAATACTCCTCACATATCTGGCCATCACATGCATATTCACATTCTTTTTTTTTTTTTAAGATCTTTTATTTATTTATTTGGCAGAGATAGAGACAGCCAGCGAGAGAGGGAACATAAGCAGGGGGAGTGGGAGAGGAAGAAGCAGGCCCATAGCAGAGGAGCCAGATGTGGGGCTCGATCCCACAACGCCGGGATCACGCCCTGAGCCGAAGGCAGACGCTTAACCGCTGTGCCACCCAGGCGCCCCTTCACTTTTTAAGCTGGGTAACTAATTACCACTAAATTAGTGGATTAGAGTAACACACATTTATTATCTTACTATCTCTGTGGTCGGGAGCCCACGTACGGTATAGAAAGGTCCTCTGCTCGTGTGATGAGGCTGCAATGGAGATGTGCTCTGTGCTGCAGTTTCATCAGAGGTTCAAGGAGGGAAAGATCCGCCTGTGAGCTTCCTCAGTAGCTAGAAGAATGCATCTTCTTTGGCTGAGACCACTCTAAGCTCAAGGGGCCCCCTGGGGTTCCTTGCCACAGGGCCCCTTCTCTTAGGCCTCTCACAACATGGCAGCTTCCTTCCTCATGCCTCAAAAGAAAAGTCTTTCTTACTATGTGTTAGCAGGCCCTGACAGAATGTGTGGAAGGGGCATTTGTATATCCTTCTGCTTTAACAATGTCTCTGTTTTATTTTTTTTAATATAAGAAATATCAACAGCCATAACCCAAGTAAACAAAAACTTCTATGGAGTCCTTCATAATCTTCAAGAATGAGAAAGGGTCCTGAGACCAGCAAGTTGAAGAACTACAGCTCTGGAGAGATTTGGAAGGATCTGTGCACAAGCAGACAAGTCTGGACCCCAAGTCACTCATACCCCCTCAGAGCCACGGAGGGGACTTTTGTCTCCAACTCTGTATAGAACACCCTAGAACCCAGCAATCCAAGGAGGGAAAGTGTGCAGACCGTCTGAACAGCCACACTGGTGAGGGCCCAGCACGCTGCGGTGAAAGCAATTATTACGAAAATAAAAAGGAAGGCAGAGGAAGACCTTATAGGAAGAAGATATAAGCATTAAGAATGAGGAGTATAGAACTCCACCTCATCCGGAAAGCTAGAGATGATGCTGATCCCCACCAGAGGAGTGTAACTGGATGTCTGAACCGGAGCACTGGACTCTTAATTAAGATCCGTATATCCAACTACCCCGGCTATTTCAAATGACCCTAAATTAGGAAGGAAGAAAGTTAAAAACAAAACAAAACAAAAACCTCCAAGTATGATGAAAATGGCTCTTGGGAAGTTCATGCACCAAGCTTCCAGGGAGAGTAGATGGGAGGGTGCAGGCACCATTCTTCTTCTGAAACACAGCTCATTTATCATCGATGAACACAAAACACATCCAACTTAAACTGCCTTCAGGCCTCTTACAGGTTAGTGCCCTTCAGTAAACTTTTACTGAAAATGTCATTAAAACTATTTTTGTAATTGATTACTAAATACATTCTTATCAAAAATCCCAACTGACATGTTTTATATGTAAACAAATAATTCTCAAATGCATTTTGAAGAATATATAAAAACAACCTTAAAGGTTTTTAAATATAAATGATTACTGGAAAGATATTTTACCTAACTAAATAGTAAAACTTCTTTTAAAACAAAATCAAGAAAAAGACATTTTATTATTTGTGTAAGAAGAACTGACAGAAATAAACAGATGAGAGAAAACAGCAACAGAATACAGCCCCTCCCTCCTACATGGAAATGTACACAGTTTCTTCGTTACAGAAACATCACAAACCAGAGAGAAAAGATGGATTATTCAAGGCAACTACTGTTTTTTTTAATTGAATGTTAACTAAAATCAAGTTAGGATTTCACCTTCTACCAAAAATAAACTCTATATGTATTAGAGTTGAAAGAAAACTTAAAAAGAAAGCACAGAAACGGAAATACATGTGAATCTAACTATACAAAAGGACTATAGAAAGGACTCCCTAAGCATGTAAACAACACAAAGCAAAACAAAAATCACTGGTAAGTCTGAATGATGCCTTAAATAATACAATAGCCATATTATAAAGTGAGTAAGGTAAAGAAACTGGAAATATAGTCACAATAAATGATAAAAGGTCAATGTCCTTAATATATAACGACCACTTACTCATCAACAATAAAATCTCTGAATATTTAAATTTTTTTAAAATACGAAAATGACTAAACATAAATTTCAGAGAATCAATACAAATGGTTAACACATTTGAAAACAGGTTCACTCCCACCAACTGGCCAAATGAGATACCATGTTTTACCCATCAGTGTATGAAGGATTTGTAAACGATGCTTTTCAATGCTGTAAGCCTATGGTGCAAAGGTACGCATATATTTGCCTTCAGTGGAAAAGTCTGGGAAGATACATTGAGAATTTTTTAAAAGACCTAGAACTCAAAGAAACAATCCTAACCAAATAGAGATTCTAAGTTTTATGGGTAAGACTGCTCTCCAGAGCTATTATTTACATCACAAACTTAGTGCTTAGTATCTCTGAGCCTCAATGCTTCAACTGAAAATCAGGAATAATAACCCACTTTGTATCTAAATTATGTATGTGCTTGTAACACCTGGCACATAGTGGGCACTCGATACAGAACTGTTTCTACCATCTTTTGTGATTCCAGCAAGATTCTGACAGGAACTTCTCACTGCTGATTCACATCGCGCTTCCTGCCAAGCGCCACCTGATCCAATGGGACACTTGAGCTCCCGGGTAGGCCATCTGATCGACCGTTAGCCAAGTAAATATGGACAACTTTGAAAATTTATGCACTGAAAAGAGTATGCACACTAAAAACTCACTTACTGAGACTATCCCCTTGAGATGGTGGATTATGGGGGAACATTATTTGTTAACAATGTTTATTTACGTTCACAATGCTGGGCTTCCAAGTGCCAATACACGTGGTAAAATAATGTTGATGGCTGGCATGAGCTCAAGGGCAAGAAACGTAAAAACACGGAGATGACAGACAGGTTTACATTCACATACACAACAGGTCCATAAAATTTAATACCTGTGATAGAGACAGGAGGGAAATTGTTCACATTCTGAAGGAACTCAAGAAAGAAGCAGATTCACCATAAAAATCCTAACATCCTGTTGAAATTAAGATATAACTAATCGGACTTCTAAAAGTACAATTTATAGTTAGTATCTCAGGGGCACATATATTTCATCACCTGGGGGCACATGTGTAAAATAATTCATGTTTGTTTACATTTGAAGATCATAGCTATTAATGCCCACTGATCTCCCAACACGAACTCTGAAACATAACCCATAGCTGCAAGTGGCTTGAACGCATGACCACAAGAATGTGCCCACAGAAAGATTATTAACTCAGGAGATTAATTTGTGCCTTAATTCATTCAATTATTTAGCAATTAAAACTCAAGCACACATTAATGCTCAAAGTACATAAAAGACCCCAACACGAGAATGGCTCTGAAAAACTGGACAAACCAAATGCAGTAATTCTAAGATCATGTCTACTTACAGAAGAATTCAGAAAGAATTTAGTTTGAGTCAGAAAGTTTAAATAGGGGCGCCTGGGTGGCATAGCGGTTAAGCGTTTGCCTTCGGCTCAGGGCGTGATCCCAGCGTTATGGGATCGAGCCCCACAGCAGGCTCCTCTGCTATGAGCCTGCTGCTTCCTCTCCCACTCCCCCTGCTTGTGTTCCCTCTCTCGCTGGCTGTCTCTACCTCTGTCAAATAAATAAAAAAAAATCTTTAAAAAAAAAAAAAAGAAAGTTTAAATAAAACAATTGACTACCTGCCTGGAAATGATTATTTGATTGGATATGTAATTTTTAAAAATTTTAAATCCTCATATGAGCTCCTGTGTCTGCCCAAGCCCCTTTGCAGTAGTCCGCCAGAACGTTCATCAGCACGCCCACTTTCCAGAGCGGAGAGCAGCTCAGGCTTGTTACATTGGCACGTGTTTAACCTTCCCTCCACACGTTAGGTCTTTCTTCTGTGTCTTCTAGAAAATCTGCATTGGCCAAAAGGAACTTTTCGTCTCTGAAAGAATGACATCTGAACCACAATGAGATCTTTGATCTCCAATCTCAAGCCACGAAAACTCAACCCAAGTAGCACAAATGATGGAAGCTTGGCCATAAACACTGCTTCTCTCCCCTAAACTCAACTTAGTGATTTTATTCTTTTTGGCTTTGTCTCAGACTCTTCTATAAATCAATTTTCCCTGCAGCTCAGTAGTAAGATGAGGTAAGCCACTCCTTTTCCAAATTATAGAGATCTAGGGAAGCAAAGGGTGAGCATAAAAAAGATGACTATAAAATAAGTGTGAAGCGAACACTCCTTGCTCGCACCAGAACACACACACGCTCGCCACGTTTATCCTTTGTAGATTCTGAACAAGTTTCATGAGCCAGTATCTCACAAACATCTGCCTTCATTATAATTATATTTCTATTTCAGCTGCACCAAGCTATTTACAGATGAGCCTGTTCATAAAGAGCTTTATAATTAAGCAAACAGAAATATCTTTTTATAGGATGCAGATCTAGGGGTGATAATCACACACAAAATACACAGCAACAGTTGCAAATAGAGTGTTTAACGCTAGTTATATAGTTAGTGATGTGCTCAATAAAGCCTGACATGTCTTTGTTCCTAAATACAAGAAAATATGGTCTTTGCTACACAGCAGTGTAAACTGTCTTCTTCTCCTATTTTTTTAAGCAAAGGCCATATTTTTCAGGGTGGGTTCTTAAAATGTGTGTGCATGTGTGTGTTTTATATAACAACAGGGTTACAAAAAACACACACACATCTCTGGCTTAGTAGGGTTTGCAATCTGCCTGGTTCTTGGAGAGAGAGAATGGATTCTAAATATAAGCAGCAATGTATGGAGGCACAGAGTGTGACAGATTAAATTAGTAGATAGTAGATATTATGTGAAGGTACTACAGAAGTAGCTGCCAGACAAAAAGAAACATAAAATACTAATCACAGCATAAAAGGAATTTCTTGTGCTCTTCTTAAAACTTAACTAAGCACTTGGTTTCCCAGGAGGGCCAATCTTTGCTTGTGTGCATTTCAAGAACTCTTAGTCCACCCCGACACTATGCTTTAAAGCTGTTGTTTCATGCAACTGTTTGCTTTATCATTTTGTAGACTTGCTTGGCCATCCATCCAGAAATCATGCAATCCCAAAGACTTTGAATAGAAAACAGCCATTGTTTGCTAAGATTCAGCTCTGGCACAGAAAGATTCATACATACCATACAATGCTACATTCTAAGAGATATATATACAGCTCACACCCTGCCCTTGAGATTGTACAACGGTGTATGCTTTAGATAATGATCCGACAGAAGTGTGTGTGCGCCTAAAATAGCCATGCCCTTTGACCTGGTAATTTCAAATGAATGAATATACATGAAAAACAAACCAGTGATACTGGTTCTTTAAGCAAACAAAAGTCCAAAAAGCATGAATAAAATTGCTTTTATAGAGCAAGATGTTTACTATATTATTTACTATTTTTATTAAAAATGAAATGTTCTCAAATGTCCAATTGTAGGAATTTATGAGTTAATCTTTGGTACATACACTCAAGGAAATATCTTCTAGCCTTATTAAATTAGTTTTCTAAAAACATACAGTAATTTAGAGGGAGGTTTACTCCAAAATGTTATGGGACAAAAACAGGGTAAATTACGGAATGTAATCTCAACTGTGTAAAGATGAAAAGTACAAGGAAAAAAAAAAAAAAACAACGAAATCCATCAAGATGTTACTAACAGTGATTAGATTAGAGAGACTGGTTATAAGGGCATTTTATTGCATTCTTTTTAATTAGGTATATTTTCCAAATTTAAATAATAAGCTTTAACTAACTTCAGGTTCAGTAAAGGCTATTTAAGAAACTATGAGCAACCTCGGTATGCATAAAAATAATACAAGTTAGAGCTATTTAGCTGTGCTTTAGAAGGCTTGCCTCATTGACTGCAGCAACCGAACACTTTCCATTTATGAAATGTAGCTGTGTTTCGGAGTCCACTTTCCACCCAGGCTGCTAGACTATGCATGACACAGCTTCCAAGTATTTAGTGCATATGTCTCAAGAACAGTGATACTGGTTCTTTAAGCAAACAAAAATGAGACTATTGCTAGAAAAGGCCGAGGGCTCTGGGTCTGCAAGTTGTGCCATTTTCAATACATTTTTCTCTGCTTGTTTCCCTGAGCCTCTCTTCTGTTTGGTGTGTATGTCTGTGTTTCTTTTGCCCCGAATTTTTCTACAAGCCTTTTCATTTCCTATGGCCCCCACGTCTACCTCTCTCTTCACAGCCCATAAGGAGGAAGAACTGACATTTACTGAGTTTGGGCAGTATGCCAGGTGATTTTCAATTTTGTGAAAACTTTTCATCTTCACACTATCCATGACAAGTGGTTATTTTGACCTCATTTTAAAGGTGAGCAAACAAAGGCCCAAGGACTTTGCCCCAAGCCATCCTGCCAGGAAGGGGTGAAGCAGAAATTCAAATTTCTGGTCTGTCTCTGACTGACTGAATCAATTCCTCACCCATGCTACTCAAAAGTTCTCCCTCTGACATTAGACTCCAAAAACCCCATTACAGGGGGACTTTGATGTGAATCTCAAAATTAGAGTCTACTTTCTAAGCCCATTACAACCCAATGTATATATGTCATCCACAAATTTACCTAAACCACTTTACCTACTTAACCTATTTCCACAAACAGCTTTGATCACTTACAAGATTAAACATATTATAATAAGAAAAAAATAAAAACAAAATAATACCAAAGCAGTTCAAAGGAACAGATTAATGAACATTACTTGACATCAGATGGGGCGGCCATCAGGCGAGCTCGCTCTTAAGCTTTGCAGCCACTGTGCAAAGAGCTACTTCCTTTCAGTTTTATTAATCTTGCTTACTTTTTGTCTGAAGACATGTTTTCTGGTTGTTGTCCAGGATTTGATAAATTAATTGATATTCAAGTCTATTACCTGTCATAATGCCACGGACATGGAACGCATTTCCTGAACTTCCACATCAAAGGCCTACTGGCCCGTCCAGAGCCATCGGGCCATATCAATCCATCTGTCCTCCGGATCCTCTGCAATGTTCTAACAGCTTTCCCAAAATGCAAGTACCCAGGTTTCCATACTGTGTTCTAGATTTGGATAATATGGCTCTTTCTCCAGCATTTTCAAGTTACTGCTGCCTGCATTCTTCCCCGAAAAAAATTTTTAAAATCCCCATATAGCCCTATCTCAAAAACGGCAAAAGAATTTATACTCACCCAGACTCCCCTCTGACTTACCATCCCAGTTCCCTCCTTTCATAACCTATTTATTAATATCCCTTCCCCCAAAGCCCTATAATTTATCCATGTCCTGGCTAGCATCATCTGTATGATGCAGGGCCAGCTTCCTGGGCGGGCCATCTCTGCAGTCTCACGGGGCCTCACACTTAGCAGGGCTCTGAATCTGGTTTAACACGCCGCTGTCACCATCTTGATATCCTTAACAATTCCAGAACAAGGAACCCTGCATTTTCATTTTTCACTGGGCCCTGAAAACTACAGCTAGATTTGCCCAATGGTCTGGAGAAACAGCCCTCCTGGCAGCTACTCACGATTCCCCAGATGACTGTCTCTTCCTTGGGTTCTTCACCTGTGACCCTCCGGAACACTCACACAGGGGGCCACTCTCCTTGAAGCTCTCTAGGTGCTACTGTGTGCTGTCTGTCTGTTCTCCTGAAATTGCAGCATCGCAGATCTTTTACTCCCAAATCACTGCCGCTCTGCATTCTTTTTCTTTTGCTTTGCCTTGTACCCCAATGCTGCAGAACCCCACATTTCTACACTGGCCTTTTCTTTTCATGTTCTGTTTTTTGGAGTTTGCACAGCTCCTGAAGTTTCATTCACCACCTCAATGTGACTGACCAGAAAAGAAAACGGCATTTCCATGACCTTCCTCTCCAGAGACCCCTTCAACCCTGAATTTCCACACACGGATATGCTTTAACTCTTACCTCCTCTAGCAACTCAAACCCAACAAGTAATAAGATCCTATTCATCAGTGCCCTCTTTAAACTGGTTCTTCCTACAGGCTTCTCTTTATGGTTAATGGAATGTCTGAACCATAGGGACCCACACTTCAGTATAGTTTCTGAAAACTTTCATGCTGTCACCTTTCCCATTCAATCAATCATTTTATAGCCACATATCAAGTCTCATTCCAAACCCATTGCTGCAACCCACCTAAAGCCAAAGTTGGTCATATTCACAATTATGAGACACTTTTTGGTAAATATCTGAAGCCGCCAATAGTTGGAGTCAGGTGAGAATTCTGGGCTTTTTCCCTGCAACCTCAGATGGTATGTTGTAATGAAAACATGCCTCAGCTGAATTCTGACACACATTCATTAGTAAGCAGGCAAAAAACCCACCCAACAACCTGTTCTGTTGAATTGGAGAAGTGCAGCCCTCTATGCTTTCTAACACTGAGTGTTTCGCATGATATGTCCAACTGGTACTGATGTAACAGTATTCTAGCAGCATCAGTCAGCCGACCTTCTAGTTCAGGTCATATGGCAAAAACCCTTCCAGCATCAGCTAAACACAGACAGGCTTGGAATCCTTAGCCTAGGGACCTACTCCAAAGGATACTGGCAATTAGGCTCACTGAACTTGTCTAGCTTATTCACACAAGGGCAGAACTGATTATGTAATTTATCTAAGCAGTCCATACGTGTTTCTCCATCAGTTTTATTTAATTAGTATTTTAAATTAGGTATTAAGCACCAGTGAACCCAACAGCCCAAAAATAATAATAAAGGCTAAGACCCTGACAAGAAGCTGCATCCACGGTGTCTACGGTGCCTCCATGCTAAACCTCACCTTTCCCAGGGGTCACCAAAATCTCTGCCCAACATCCCTTCCTCTCCTGCTTAAGTACTTCGATTGTGTCCCTATGTGTTCCTAAAAAAAGTATAAATGCGCAGTTTTACTGTAATTATTTTTAACCAAAGGAGATTATGTTGGGTGTCTTTGGGACTTTCCCACCTACAAGAGCTCACTAATATGCCTTCACATTGTACCCGGTGGCTGTAATTTGCTTTGACTATTTTATAATATCTATTTGTTCATCTACTTTCTAGGGGATGGACACTTAGAATATTTCCAGCTTTTTTTCTCTTTTGAACGACACGACTACAAACATTCTTGAACAGACCTCTTGTTATATGTATACAAAAGTGTATCTTGAGTATAAACTGAGTTATGGAACTACTAGGTCAATAAAGCCCATAAACGTTTGAGAAAAAAATGCCAAATTCTCCTCCGCCATTGTCCCAGGAGTGGACCTTCCTACCAGCAGAGTAAAAGTGCTCTTCTGTGATATGCATCTCTCCAGCACTTGATGTTGTCAAATTTTTAATCTTTGCCAACTGAATGGTATAAAATGGTATAACATTATTGCCAACTGGTGGATCTCAGCATAGTCTTGATTTGCATTACCATGATCACAAATTAATCAAGTGTTTACTGGCCAGGAAAAATGTGTTTATTTTTTGACTATGTTTCCACTGGGTACATTCTTAATGAGTTTAAAGAGTTTTTTATGCATTCTTGACAAGAGTCTCCATATCTTAAATACCATTCACTTCACCAATGAAAAGCCACCTACCTTTTAATAATATTCACTAAAGTTATTTAACAAACCACTTGATTATAATGGGAGTTAACTCTAGCAGAAGGGCTGATAGTAGCTTTCTCACTAATACGGACCTTTGCTTAATACATATTTTTAATTAGTGTATATTAAACGTTAACTAAGTGCCCCTTTGAGTATTGCTTAAAATTTGCAAATTTGTGTTTATCTATACACACACATACACACACACACACACACACACACACACAAGCACATACACATAAACACATGCATATGCATAACACACTGCCTAAAATAAAGGACAGTGTAATGCTCATCTTTTCCAACCCCATGGCCACCATCTTGTTTCCTCTCACCAGGACCCAGTGGTACCTTCCTATGGCCCTGCCTCTAGTCTCTTGCCTCTTCATGCAGCCTATACACAGACTCCTCTCCAAAATAGTAATTTTGCTAACTCTCATAATCAGAGCAATGGTTAAACATCTTCAATGCCTATTGAATAAAGTAAATATTCCCAACCCAGTATGCCAGTCCACTTGACCCCAACCTACCCTCCAGGGCAAGCCTCACATGAGTAGGAAACCAACTAGACACGATTGTCTTGGCCTCTTAAGTACCTCTTCCATTTGCCTGTCCACAACACAGTCTTGAACCACACCTTTCTCTTTCCTGATATCCTCTGCTTTCCCAGACTACTCAAGTGGCAAACCTTGAGTGTTTCATTCTCATTCTACCTACCTGGCTGCTTTTCTGGAGATAATGGACTCATTCATTGTGTTCCTTCCTTTTAAATTTCGGAATGGAGAAATAAGTGACACAGATAATCCCAGAATGCCCTGTTCTGGACAGAACTGGACAATGGAGGTGCAAACTGTAGGATGCCAACACGTCAGTATACATTGTTATTTTGTAACATTATCATACATTCAGATTATGTCCAGGGATAGACTGCATTGAGAAATATAAACTCTTCTACAAATCTAACTATAATGTCTTTAAGTATTACTTGTTTCATCACTCTTTTCCTAACCTGAGACAAGTCATGTAATACAAGCTGTCATACTTTTACGTCATTCATAATCACTAGATTATTTGATTAATTTCATAAGATAAGGGTCAATTCAATGAGCTATGGTTATAGTCAAGGCCCAATATACAACCTAGAGCTGACACCCATCTGCAGCAAACGGTCACACATAATGGAACAAGATGCTTTATCTGGTGAGCGGGTTATTCCTCAAGATCATGGCAGCATGTTCTATTTACTCTTACATTTCAAATGACACATTTCAGAGGAGGGAAAGAAAGACATCATCTTTTATCTATTTTAAAAATTCTATTACGTTAAGGGTAAAAAAAAAAGGAGGTAGGATGATGTAAAAGAGGGTAACTATATGCAAATGATGCTATGATTATGTGCATAATCATACTCTCAGAGCTCTTTACTCAGGATTTCCAATCCATCTCTGCTCTGTGATTGTATGTGTCAGGATCCCGCGCAGGAAACAGAATTTACTCCACGTATTTTAACACAAAAAGATTTAATATAAGAAACGAGGCACTTACAAAACCATTAAACAGAAGAGAGGAATGTACATGAGGGACCCGCTGATGAACTCCTGGCTCCATTGTAGTTAAGATCGAAAAGAGGGGAAGCTGCTGCTGCTTTCCAAAATCTCACACATACTTCTGACGTAAAACTCCAGCTGCTGAGCTTTCTCATGTCTCCAAGCAGAAGAGAACAGAGTGGCAGTTCATACTGTGTGATACAGAAATGGATTGCCACACGCATGGAGCCAGCTTTATGCTCAGACCATCCCTGTGCAAATCTGTTAATACCTGTGAATTTCCGTTTTCACACCAGCAAGACAGAATCAATAAAATTGTTCTTGTCAAATTGCGTCAGTACTGAATATAATGCATACAAAGAACTAGTCCAGTGCCTGTAATATAGTCACTGCTTGATAAACTGAAGCTGTTTTTGCTCTCACTCAAGAACAATACTGTGGAAATGCTGGCAATCAAAAGTTGTTTTCCCAAGCTCAAAGGCGTAACTGTGGGCAAGAACAAACATTAAATACCAACTCTGTGCTGTGGGCTTTCTTGACACCCCCCCCCAGTGTCAATCATAACAACCCCAGGGGCTGCATCTTGTCATCTCTATGCTGCTGCTGAGGAGCCAGAGGGCCAGAGAGAGCATGTAACTGATAGGACATGTAACAGAACAGAACATGTAACCCCCTTCTCCCACCCACTTGCCACCACACACACACCATCAGCTGAATAAAATGCCATATTCTGTGCTTTATGCCACTCTGGAAGGTCTAACATGGATGTCAGAATCTCCCTCACTTCATTCTCATTACTCACAGGGACAGGGAAAGTGAGGACATCTCTGATCACAATCTTTCTACAGAGTGACAAACATCTCTCTAATTTCTCCATGTTTTCTTCTTCACAGCTTGATGTAAAACTTCTGCTCCAGTCATTAGCACTGACAGAGAATTTCCAGCTATGCCGGTTCTTCCTTCTTCCCCAGCCTTCCAGTCATGAGGAGCTCATTCATTCATTGGGGCATTATCTTGCACTTATGCCTACTGAGTTAGGCTCTCTGATGGAGATTTAGAGATCAACAAAGGTCAGAACCTCCCCTCAAAAGTCCACAGTCCTGTGAGGAAGAGAGATGAGCACCCAGTTACTGTAATAACATTTGAACAGACATCATTTAAATGCCTAACTCCAGACTGCCCAAACTCTGAAGGGCAGTATTAAGTCTACCCCAGGCAGGGTGGAGAGGCAGGATAAAGAATTGCTTCATCCAGAAATAACTTCGGAGTTGAGCTTTGAGGAATGATGTATTTCCCCAAGTGGAGAAGCAGAAAAGCATTTGTCTGGGAGCTCTAAAGCTTAGGATGTCCTAAAAAGAAGCTCAGTCCCTTGGCATCTTCACATCAGTCAACTCTGCTGACACAGTCCAGGTGGTGCCTGGATGTTATGGGTCACTGCATTTTAGGAGAGAAGAAGAGATTCGGCAAAACTTTCTATTTATTTTTTTCCTCCATTTGTTTCTTTGAAGTGTAATTAACATACAGTGTTGTATTAGTTTCAGGTGTAAAATACACTGATTCAACAATTCTGTACATTATTAAGTGCTCATCACATAAGTGTACTCTTAATCCCCTTTAATTTTTCACCCATCTCCCCACTCACCTCCTCCCTGGCAGCCACCAGTTTCTTCTCCATATTTAAGAGTCTGGTTTTGGTTTGTTTGTTTGTATCTTTCTTTTTTCTGTTTTTTTTTTTAATTTTAATTTCTTTAATTCCACATATGACTGAAATCATATGGTATTTGTCTTTCTGTGACTTATTTCACCTAGCATTTTACATTCTAGGTCCATCCATGTTGTGGCCAATGGCAAGATCTCATCCTTTCTTATGGCTGAGTAATATTCCATTATATATGTATATCCATCCCAAATATTCTTTATCCAATCATCCACCGATGGACACTTGAGTTGCTTCCATAATTTGGGTATTGTGGATAATGCTGCAATAAACAGGGTGTATATATCTTTTCAAATTAGTGTTTTCATGTTCTTTGGTAAATATCCAGTAGTGGAATCACAGGATCATATAATTCTATTTAAAAATTTTTTGAGGAATCTCCACACTGTTTTCCACAACAGCTGCACCAATCTGCATTACTACCAACAGTCCACAAGAGTTCCTTTTTCTCCACAGCCTCACCAACATTTGTTATTTCTTTTCTTTTGGATTCTAGCCATTCTTACAGGTATAAAGTGATCGTTGTGGTTTTGACTTACATTTCCCTAATGATTAATGATGTTGATAATCTTTTCATGTGTCTGCTGGCCTTCTGTATGTTTTCTTTGGAGAAAAGTCTATTCATGTCCTCTGCCCATTTTTTAATTGGATCATTTGTGTTTTTTGGTGTTGAGCTGTATAAGTTCTTTATATATTTTGGACATTAATCCCCATAAGATATATATTTGCAAATATCTTCTCCTATTCAGTAGGTTGCCTTGTCATTTTATTGATAGTTTCCTTTGCTGTGCCAAAGCTTTTTATTTTGATGTAGCCTCAATAGTTTATTTTTACTTTTGTTTCCCTTGCCTCAGAAAACATATCTAGAAAAATGCTTCTATAGCCAATGTCAAAGGAATTACTGCCTATGTTCTCTTCTAGGAGTTTTTTACAGTTTCAAGTCTCACATTTACATCTTCAATCCATTTTGAGTTTATTTCTACGTATGGTGTAAGAAAGTGGTCCAGCTTCATCCTTTTGCATGTAGCTGTCCAGCTTTCCCAAAACCATTTATTAAAGACACTATCTTTTCCCCATAGTATATTCTTGCCTCCTTTGTCAGAAGTTAATTGTCCATATAAGCATGGGTTTATTTCTGTGCTCTCTATTCTGTTCTGTTGATCTATGTGTCTATTTTTGTGCCAGTACCATGCTGTCTTTGTTATCACAGCTTTGTAGTATGTCTTGAAATCTGGGACTGTGATACCTCCAGCTTTGTTCTTTTTTCTTAAGATTGCTTTGGCTATTCGGGGTCTTTTTGGTTCCATACAAATTTTATTATTATTTGTTCTAGTTCTGAGAAAAATGCTATTGGTGTTCTGACAGGGATTGCTTAAATCTGATTGCCCTGAGTAGTATTAACATTTTAACAATATTGGTTCTTCGAATCCATGAGCATGGAATATCTTTCGATTTGTTTGTGTCACCATCAGGTTATTTCATCAATGTTTTATAGTTTTCAGAGTACAGGTCTTTGACCTCTTTGGTTAGGTATTTTTTCCCCCTAGACATTTAATTATTTTGGGTGCCACTGTAAATGGGATTGTTTTTTTAATATTTCTTTCTGCTATTTCATTACTAATGTATAGAAATGCCACAGATTTCTGTATGTTAATTTTGTATCCTGTGATTTTACTAAATTCATTTATCAGTTCTAGTAGTTTGGGGGGATCTTTAGGGGTTCCTATATATAGTATCATGTCATCTGCAAATAATGAAAGTTTTACTTCTTCCTTACCAATTTCGTTGCCTTTTATTTCATTTTCTTGTCTGACTGCTGTGGCTAGTACTTCCAGTATGATGTTTTAAAAGTGGTGACAGTGGACATCCTTGTAGTGTTCCTGATATAAGAGGAAAAGCTCTCAGTTTTTCACCATTGATAGGATGTTACCTGTGGGTTTTTCATATATGGTCTCTATTATGTTGAGATATTGGCAAA
Organism: Ailuropoda melanoleuca; assembly: GCF_002007445.2. Taxonomy (NCBI): domain Eukaryota; kingdom Metazoa; phylum Chordata; class Mammalia; order Carnivora; family Ursidae; genus Ailuropoda; species Ailuropoda melanoleuca. The sequence goes on along the minus strand of NC_048221.1, from coordinate 139,083,363 downwards.
ACCTTTTAAATAGCCTTTGTCTCCTAGAAGTTCTAACCCATTGTCATTAAAAGATGGAAATACCATCTGGTCCCAGGTACGACAGACGGGACAATACTCAAAAATTGAAAGCACGAGCTGAAGCCTAGAGCAAAGTGGCATCCAGTCCAAGGAATGGTGAATCTATAGGTACCTGGTGTAGTTAAGGAGTGGGTGGGGGATAGGACTTGGGGAGGACAAAGTAGCAGTAGTGGGTACAGGCTACAGAAGTCTTTAAATGCCACAACAAGAAATATAGAATGCAATGAGAAAACTCTGCTTGTCTTCAGTCTCACCTCTACCAGACAACCTTCTGCTACTACCAACTCCAGTGAAGTTCTGTTGCCATTATTGGCAACACATCTCTCTCTCTCTCTCTCCACACACACACATACACACACACACACACACACACACTATTTTATTGCTTGTCATGAATATATAATGTCTTTTTACATGGATCCTATGTCTAGGCTAAGAAAATATATGATATAGTTTTTTATTGTTTTTCTCAACAGGCATTCTTTCTCTCTATATATACATATACATATCCCAGAAAAGAAAAATACAACAGCTCTCATATTACTATAAAGAAATGTTATTTTGGTACTTACGGTGTACACCTCATGCTGACTCATAGTGCTGGGTGGGGTAAGAATCTAAATATCAATGAAGCTTTCATGAAACCTCGATCTCATCATTCTCTCTCTCTCTGCCAACATTTTCCCACCCACTGATAGCAGGAAAACCTGGTAGCAGGTAAGCAAGCAAACACACAGTGCAGAAAGACTAGCCAGCAAAAAACCTGGATTTCCTTTTAAAAAAGCAAGGCTCACAGCAGGCATGTCCATGCTCGTCAAGCCTGAGAATAGCCACAAGACTCATCTCTTTTATGGAAAATAAATGTAAGACTTTTCAGAACTCTCCATACACTCCCAGAACTGTAGTCAGGGACAACAAGAATATGTGATACCCCAGCTTTTGCTGAGAATCATTGCTAAGTCATACAGCTATCTGGGCTGCTCCTATACAATGACTTAAGCCCTAAGGCAGGACAAAAATGAGATTTCCTGCTGCCATTATCTTCCCACTTATGGGGGTCTGGCTCTGAAAACTGAGGCTGAGTGGGTTTACCAAAGAAGAGTGTGTCTAGCACCACTTTGCCCAGCACCCAGACACCAACACTCTAGCCAATATCTCCAGAGTAACAGAGTGTATGAACCCCAGATCGCTGATGTTGCCCTTTTCAGATGTTAGGTCAAAGAATCAAATGTACCTCTACAAAGGGGAAATTAGAGCTATTAGCACAATTCCCTCAAACTAGACTGTCTAAAACAGACTAGTCTGATTTGTTTTAGGGAGGTGATCTATCTGGTGGGATTCTGGGATACTAAGCTGGGGAAAGGAGCATCACACCAAGATTTGTGAGGGCACCACAAAATGAGTGTGCGAAGTGAGTGAGTAGAGTTGAGAACTTTTCCCAAAGGAAAAAGCTTAGTAATGCACCAAAGAAGAGCATCTTAATGAGTTATTAAAACTGAGGGACTAAAAGGCATTCATCAAGGCAGAGCATTAAGCTAGGAATATTTTTGAACAATGGTACAATTCACAGCAGAGGGGCTATGATTTCATTGGGCCAACAGCCTCCATGTCTCTGTGGCAGCCTACAGTGCCCCACAGATTGCTGCAACTTTAGGGTGAACATCTCAGACTTCCTTTACATTCTGTCTAACTGCCCTGTCAATGTAAGAATTAAAAGTCAGACATACAACACAGAGACAGGTTCACCCAGGTGATGACAGAGGTGCTCGTCCTCAGCTGGAAAACATCTCAAAGATGCAGTTTGGGCAGTTGTTCAGTAACGGGACCCCTAATCACAAACATTACTCTAGATTGAGGTTTTGTGGGCCACTGGTCCCCCAGCTAGGAAAGCTGTCAGCATGGCCAGGTCTGGGCCCAGTATGAAACAGAGCCTACCAGACCAGGCCGTGGTCCTTAAAGTTTCTTAAGTACTCCATGGAGAAAAAGTCAGGAGCCCCTCACACTGCATGTCTTGGGGGCCAGAAAGAAAACAATGAATATGAGAATGAATAAATAAATGAATGAGCAAAGGAATAAGTAAAAATTGAGTGACAATGTAACATAGCTTTTCGGACCAGGTCTGTGGTTGATTATCTGTTGTATAAAAACACCATAAGTGGGCGCTTATTTTCACTGCCTGCATTCCCTCTGGGAAGTTTCATCTATATCCTTGGTTTAATCTCCTATATGTGCACCTCCAGTATCCCCATTTCCAGGTCAGAGGGTAATCCCCTGAGTCTCAGACTCAAACCCATGATTTCTTCGTTGTCTATCTCCCCTTGGATATCCCACAAAGACCTAAAATTCCCAATGTCTCAAGCTCATGATCTTTCTGCTGCAATTCATTTATTTGCATTCCCTTGCTCAGTGACAAGAAACATTTCCTGTTGATCACCCAAAGCAGAAACACCAGTATAATCCTTACTCAGTCTAAGTTCCGCATGTCCGCAACCAATCATACCCTGGTGCTTCTGTCTTACCACTATCTCCCAATACACAGACTCCCTCCGACCCCATGGGCACTGCTCCAGCCCCGAAGATGCAGTTGCAGCTCTCCTGGGTCGTTCCAACAGTCTCAACGTCTCCCCACCTGCATTCTGTTCTATTCAAACCTACTCTCAGCACATCAGCCAAGGGTGCTCTATCACAATAACATCACCCCGGTGAGTACAATCCTTCTTGTTCTCCAGTGCCCTCAGGTTAAAGTCTAAACTCTTAAAAAGTTTATAATGCCCTTCCTGGTCCCCTCACCTGCTTAGCTTTTGATCCGATCAATTACGGCTTCTTACTTCCTGTAGTTTCCAATCATGTTAAACCACTTTTCAGCTCTCCAAAGATATGGCTCTGGGGCTCCGGGCTTATTCACATAGGGCTCTTTCATTGTGAAACACCCACCACCTGGCCGGCATACCTCCATGCTCAGCCGACATGTCATCTCTGAGAAACCTCCCCGGTCCTCTGGGTGAGGACCCTCCCTCTGTGCTTCTGTAGGATCCTGCACCACCACATAACCATAGTTCTCTGCTACTATGTCTGCCCTCCCTACCATTCTAGGAGCCACCGGAGGGAGATGAGGAGGATGGCAGCAGCTGATAACCAGGCACTACAATTTCACCACATCCAAGAGAGTTCCTTTCTTCGATATAGGTAATTGACCATTCCTCGGCCTCTGCAATGCACACTTGGGCTCCAAACGAGTCTCCCAAGCCTCCAGCTCCACCCATACTGCTTCCTTCGGTTTCTGAGCTGTTCCTATATGAAAATGATAGAGGTGCACTCGAGCTCCAGGAAAGCAGATATTTTATCAGCCTCACCGATGACTGTATTTCTGACACGCAAGAAAATGAGTTTAAAAAAAATATGTGTAGGATACTGAATGAATGTCGAAAATTCAATTAACCAAAAGGTTAATTGCCAATGGTCTGGCGCATTTCAGAAGCAGAGCTGTGAGCCGAGGGGAATACAAAGCTGTGTTTTCTGCCCTTTGGAATGGCAGAGTTTGGTCAGAAGACACAGAGACCTATAATAAAATATCACTATGGCACAAAACATTCTTTCAGGGATTTCTGACAATGACTTGGTTGGCACTTGAAAATTCAAAGAAAAAGCAAAGGATAAACGGCCCAAGCCATGATGGTTAGCAGATGAGAGGAACAGATGATCAGTTTGCACGGAAGCATACTGTAGGGTAGGGAAAGTGCATTTTGAAAACCACAAGGCAAGGCAAGACTATGTGTTGTGCATTTGGGGGCTATACGGAGAAGAAAGAGTGAAGAGATACATGTTGGTTGAATAATGTCTCTGCATGTTACAATTCATATGGATTACTCGCATTGTTTCACTTAATCTATTAGATTAAAAAAATTTTATTTATTAAAAATTTTTCCTGTTTTGACAGATAAGGAAAATGAAGATTGGGGAAGCTAGGGAAGTTTCTCAGGAGCCTGAAAAAGTAATAGGACTAGGATTTTTATCCCAGTTTGTTTGACCTCAAGACTGTCCCTTTCTCTAGCCAGGCAGGCACTATCTGGACTGTGCAGATCTTGTGTAGAGAGACAAGAGGAGTTAAACTGGAATAACAACTTTGATGACCAATTTTAAGTGCCTGGTTCTCTATTATTTCCATTTTTTTAATCTGAATTTTCTCTATTTACTTTGATGGTTCATGAAAACCATTTGAGTTCTGTGAGAGGCAGCAATGAGACCATTTATCATACCACAAGAGCACAATAATTTACTCCAAAGTGCCAACCTCTTGGATTATCTCATCTCTATTCAGAATTTCCAGGGATTTGCCTTCATGAATTGGTTCCCAGGTAATACACATGAGGCTGAATTACATTTGACCTTCTCTCTTGCTATTACAAGACAGCTGTGAGAATGACTGGGTTAATGATTAAAAAATCAAAAGGAAAGCAAGAGATGTACATACTAGTGTTTTTATTTATTGGTGTTCCTCATTCTCTTTGGGATGCTCACCACATCATACTCAATGGACACAGGATTCGCTGAGCATCCTCTCTCATGTGCTCATGGAACCTGTCTTAAGATCTGCTTCAACTATGAAAATGCTTTCACTTTTCTCCTAATATAGAATCTACCTTTTTCCCTTTAAAATGTGTAACTATGGAATTCCTAGGATAAATCACATTGATAAATATTTTATATTGTCAGTAGGTATATATATGGATTCAATTCTTTTGGAAAGTGAATTGGAAATACATATTAAGAACCTTAAAAATGTCCCCTTGATTCAATACTAGCACTTCTGAGGAAGTTACCCAAGACCAACATATAGAGAAAACCTTGATATAAAGACATTCATCATGATGCTGTTTATAAAAAACACCATCAATGATCAATAAAAGTGTACAACCACATAGTAAATTTTATTCCGATGTTCATATAAAGGCATGAAGCAGGCAACTTCCGCACTAAGGGAACAAAGGAGGATACTAAATTGTACATGAGGAATAATGGCAACTGTGAAAATATGTGTGAACCGAGGAAGATTCAATTAAACTAAACTCAAAATGTACTACTGTTTGGGTGATATAATTATAATCAATTTCTCCTACATTTCTAAGTAATAAATTTTCACCAACAACCACACTTGTCTTTCATAATCAGAAAAAAAAAATCCGTAATTTTGAGTGAGCTTTTCATTCTTGATGTTTGAGTTGAAAAAGAATGGTAGAAATTAAGACATACTAGTTTTTATAAATAAGAAACCAGAGAGACTTTTAGAAATATTTCAGAAGAGACACTGACATAAGAAAGTTAAGTAGCAAGTCATCATGGAGTAGGAGTGGTCAGATGTTGGAAAAATCTAACGACCTCCAGACACTCTCGTAGTTGCCAAGAGAGGGAAGAACCTAGCCACTGAAACTTCCCGACAGAAGTCCTGAACAACAGTTTGCACTGCCTCCTAAAATAAAGAGAGCCTGTGGCGTTGAATAAAGTTGCAGAGAACAGAGGGATGTCTGACAAACAGATAATTAGAATCTTCTAAGGAGAGGGAAGGTGTGACGTTCACGACTGGCTTTAAAAATAGTGATCTTTAAATCCCCAGTAGTGTCAGAATCACATGAGAATAGGTGGAACCTTGGCAGCCCTGTGAGACGAGTAAATATAGAGCGAGAGCCTGAAGAGCTGTGATTCAGTAAATATGTGTTTCAGGAGACTCTTCCCTAGCACATCGCCAAACCCATACTGTCTGCCCTGGTGTGAAGCCAGAGCTGCAGGGTGTGCAAGGCAGTCCCACCGAGGCTCCCGGCTCCAGAGTCTGACAGGGCCGGAGGTACTGCCACTTGAGAATGAGATCAGCCACTTCACGCAAACAACGCAGGATGCTCATGCTCCCAACATAGCGGTGACTAAGGCGGCGACATGCTGAAATCACACTGGCACCTCGTCGAAGGCAGAGATGCTCCCTGGCCCAGGCTGAAGGCTGCAGCATAGAGGAGGATATCACAGGTTAAGGACTTTTTGTAAGTGCACCAAAAGCCTCTCTGGCATAACTTCACCAACATAACACCATAAACATATTTACCCATGAGTAATGCCACAGCTCATTACACCAAGCCAGATGCAAACTGCCTGTCCTAGACCATTGCTCACAGTCCACGCTAAGCACAGCTTAACTCCTTTTTCATTCCAACCCCAGTGCTCAGGCAAATCACCTGTTAAAATGCATATCCTCTAGGGCCCTGCAGTGCAGGTCTCAAGAAAGGCCCAGGAATTTGCATTTTAATAGCATCTCACTTTATTGTGACAGAGGAAATCCACAGATTGAACTCAGAGATGCTGTTCTGGGATGTTTGTTGATCAATCAGTGAACAACACTTTCTACACTACTGTCAGTTTCACAGATACATCATTTAAACACCACTAACCCCACTTCTTAATCAAAGCAAGACTGCTGGTTTTGTCTCAAGATGGTTGTTATCAGTATTTTTACCAAACTGCTGGATGGACACAAACCAGAAGATTTCATGACTGTGAAATTTTCAGACGACACTAGGTGGAGAGAGATCGCCAAGACATTATGAGATAGTTGGACAAGGATTTTAAAAGGTTCTGGCATTCCTGGGAAAAAATAAGTCAAAGCTAACTAGATGAAAATAAATACGTATAAACAACCAGCCCTGTAATTTGAATCAAGAATAACATGCCCAAAGTTGAAAGAGCCCAGTTTAGCAGGTAAACAAGGCTCAGAGGTTCAAAATGAGCTCACCTGGTGGGTGTGACTGGATGCCAATGTTCGATGCTCAGGGCAGAGGCAAGAGAAACCCCAAGACATTGCATGTTGAAAACCACATCTGGGGTGCTGGATTCTGCATCGAGAGGCACATTTACAGGGAAGTTTACAACTGAAGTAGATCCAACAGAGAAGACTGAGATGGTGACGATCCCCAAAACCATTCTGTCTGGGGAAACACTGAAGGAATATTCGGGGAGCACCTCCATGGAGGATGCAAAGCCCGAGATGGATATCAGAGCCAATGTCAAATCTGTGACAAGCTCTGATGAAGGGAGAGTTCACTAACCCTTTGTTTTTTTCAGGGAGTGAGACCGAGGTCAATGGGAAGAAATAATATAGGCAACAATGCCACTGAGAATAGCGTTAGTTTGTTATTCTTCCCAGCTCACCAACATGGGGCCTGCCCACATGCATGTGTTCCCCTCCAGACTCACAGATAATCACTGTGTCACTGGTCTGGGGCCTGCAGAATCTTGGCCTCAATATCTCCTGCACTGCAAAGACTCCGTCATCCAGGCACCATCCTCTGTACTCCCTCCAGCCCCCGTGTGCTTCTCCATCACACATCTCACAATCCTGGAAGATGAATACCTTCTACATATTCCTGCCTCATTCACTGAGCTGGTACCGAGTCTTACTGATTTTCTTATCCCCAACAACAAAGAGATTCTTGAGAAATGCAGAGAGAGAAAGAGAGAGAGAGTCCAGGACCCACAGCTAATTTACTGACACCTCCCAGGTGTGAACTAAATCAAGAATGAGACGCAAACTAGAAGCTTCACTCTTAGAATAGGCTTTTAAGGCATGACTAATGACATCCTTTTAGAAGAGCTCAGTCTAAAGAGACGAGAACTCAGTCTGATGCACTGCCATGAACTCTCTCTGTATGAAAACCACATGGCGAGCTGGCAGTGAACTCTTGGTAAGAGATCCAAAGAGAAAGAATAGAAATGTTCCTTAGAATTCAGCAGTGGCCCCTGAAGCAGAAGAAACATAATCTCGATCATTTGTTTTACTTTAATTCTCTTATTTGATTGCTAGTATTTCTAAGATAAACTAAGGATCTTTATTCTTAAAGCTGATTTGCCCTGAACCAGTAGTATTTCATTATATACAAAGACAATATTATGAAAACTAAAATTATCCTAATCAAGTATATAAAATTAAGACATTAAAATTGAAAGCTGGATTGTATCATGTTGCACTGGGTATGTGTAATGACGGATAATGCTTTCTCATAAAAGTAGTTATATATTACTTATTTCTTAAAATGGAGTCAGGGAGTAATAAAACTGATTTGTCATTAAATATAGTGTATTATGGTTCCCAAAATCTGCAGACTTGAAATTATTTGCCAACTTCCCCATCCTGGAACCAGATGACAGAAGACAAATGGGACTGTGATGTGCATCCCAACAGAACATGCTTAAAAGATAAGTTTCTCCGAAGAAGAGATGCAAAGGGCCAGTGAGCACATGAAAGGATATTCAACAACATAGTCACCAGGATAACACAAATCAAAACCTCAATTATACACCTCACACCCCAGTAGGATAGTTGTAATAAAAAAAAAAAAACAGATTACAACAAGTACTGGTAAGGAAGGGGAGAGATCAGAACCCTCACAGAGGACTGGTGGGCATGTAATATGGCATACTCCCCTTTAGATTACAGTCTGTCAGTTGCCCTAATGATCATACATTGAGTCACCATTTGACCCAACAATTCCACTGTTAGTTATATACCCAAGAGAAATGAAAACATGTTCGCAGAAAAACCTGGACACAAATGTTCGTGGTTGTATTATTTATCACAGCCAAAACATAAGAACAACCCAACTGACTATCAGCTGGTGAATAAACAAAATGTGGCATATCCATACAACGAAATAGCATTAGGCCACGAAAAGAAATGGAGAACTGCCACATGCTGCAGTGGGATGCCCCTTGAAAACATGTTAAGTGAAAGAAGCCAGTCACAAAAGACCACATATTATATGATTCCATTTACATGAAATTTTCAGAACAGGCAAATCAAAAGAGATAAAAGTAGATTCGTGATTGCTTAGAATTAGAGGCGTGAATGGAATGTCTCGTGGAACGTTAGCTAGAGGGAAGGTGCTTCTTTCTGGACCCATAGAAATGCTCTAATGTTGTCTTTCGCAATGGTTCCATAACTCTGTGAATATACCAAAAATCACTTAACTGTGCGCTTCAAACTGTATGGGTATGTGAATGATACCTCAACAAAACTGTTACCAAAAAAGATAATCAGAAAACTACAGGCAAGAAGAAATTCAATAAGATAACTTTTTAAATATTACAACTTTCTAATTTTTCTAATTTAGAAGAGAAACTATAAGAGAGACGTGATTCTAAAAAGACCCTAAACAAATTTTCTGAGGGTTTAATCTTAGGGTCTAAAAAACTGGGCAAGTGTTCCCATTTGAAAATAATCCAGGGGGACTAGATAAATTTTGAAACTTCATTTAGAAGTTAAAAATGGATTTTGAAATTCAAATATTTGGAAGAAAATATAAATTACCTGGTAAATGATTAATAATAATGCCCCTAGAGAACACACAAATTATATAACTGTACCAGACATGACATTCTCAGAGTAAAATCTCTGTAACAAGAAATTACATCTCTGCCCATCCAGCCACTAAAGTCTCCTGGATTGAGAAATATTCGTAAAACTAATGAAACTGGCTGAAGAGAGAGAGGTGACCTTTTTTTATCCTTCGCAGAATCACAGAATTTGAGGATGGAGAACCATCTCCATCAGCCCTTGTATGTCCTGGAGGCAGACACAGGCCATCATGAAGGAGGCCGCCTGTGAGTTAGGAGAGCCAGAACTTGGTCCAGACCTCCAGCTCCCCACCCCTACCTCCTCTGGGCCTGAGCCAGGACTTCAGAAATGAGTGTTTGCCAAGTCTTCATGCAAAGAATTAACATGTGCCTCTGGGCTCTCTTGCATTTGTGCTCTACCTCTGTTGTGCTCTGGGGCAAGCTGGGAGGGGGAACAACTGGGGCCCACTTCATCATTTCCGAGAGAAGATTTCCATCTAGAGGCCTCCTTGAAGCAGGTCCCTTCTCTCATCCCTGGGGCTGTTTCTTCATCTTGTTCAGTAAACTCTCCCCATCTGTCACGCACTTTGTACCTAAGTGGGAACAGACCAACGCTCTGAAGCATGGGACACTATGTCTGCCCTTCATTAGCTCCCCCCCACTTTAGCATGTTCTATTTAGAGAATTTTCTATAGGCAGGCGAACATGAGGAATGAGCAGGTTTTCTATCTGTCTGCCAAGTAACACAGGAATAAGGCAAGAACCAGAACCCAAATGTCAACTATCAGCTGTCTCGTCCTTGACCCCAGGCAACATTCTGAACTTCTCCCCTATTCTTGGTTATATGGATTCATACAAATATTCATTCACAGCAGCTGAAGTTGCAAAACATCCATTTTCATAAGTACTGTCTCATTTGCTCTTCCAGGCCACAATGTGGAGCTGCTCATTAATGACCACATTAGAGTCAAGGAGCATGGTCCTGGTCACAGCGTGATCAGGGAGTGAGCTGGTTCTCAGTCTTCTATCTCACAGCCTGCTACTTACTTGTGTGTTTCCTACCTTCCGTAAGTCAGACCACAGCTAGGAATATCATACGCCGCCACATTAAATCCTCTGATTCCTCTTATTTGCTGGATCTCCCATGATTCTCTGTCACCAGGGACATAAACAGTGACCCCTTGCCGAATATGAAACAATTCAACACCTCCCTCAAGGCAGGGACTCTGGCTCTGATGCCTGGCCAGCACCCCTGGGCAGTGCGCTGCACACACAAAGCAGACATGAGTCTATCCTCAGCTTACTTCTTGATCACAACAAAGAGCTATGCTGCTTCTCACCTGAGACTTTTAACCTGTATGGAGATTTGAGGTACCCAAGGTGATGGGATGCCGGTGAATCTATGACTAGGACAGTCAGGCTTAGAAGCCAGCAATCCCTAAGGACATGTAAGAAGACCCAGCCAAGAACTCTTCCCAGATTGTACAAGCATTCCAGCCCATCCTCTTCGGAACATGCTCCCATGCCAGTGGCAACACAGAGGCAGCTGAGGTATGCAAAGGATAGTCACAGGCTCTATCAACAGCCAGGTCTGACTTATGGATTTCTAAGTCCGCAGTGCCTCTGGAACTGCTATAATGGCTCTGACATGACAACTGGAAGTTACGGGTTGCTCATGTAACATTTTTAAACAAAGTTTTAAATTTATATCCAGAAAATCACAGAACTCTATAACCAAGCAAGAAAAATTAAAAGAAAATAATTATTTTTCTATGAATTAAACAACTGTTAAACACCTGCTTTTTCACTGATTTTATGCTCAGAAAAAGAGATACAAAATTGAACAAAGACGTGGTACTTGCCCTTAAAAAGCTTACAGTATAGTATAAGAAATGTAAATAGTCTGACTTATTTCACTTCGTATAATACCCTCTAAGTCCATCCACGTTGTCACAAATGACAAGATCTCACCTTTTGTATGGCCATGTAATATTCCTGTGCGTGTGTGTGTGTGTGTGTGTGTGTGTGTGTGTGTGTATGTGTGTATGTGTGTGTATCATAGTCTTTTATCCACTCATCTTTAAGTGAACACTTGGGTTGCTTCCATATGTTAGCGACTGTAAATAATGCTGCAATAATTAGGAGTACTTATATCTTTTTGAATTTGTGTTTTTGTTTTCCTTTGCTAAATAGTCAGCAGTGTGATTCCTGGATTGTAGGGTGGTTCTATTTTGAATTTTTTGAGGATCCTCCATACTGTTTTCCACAGTGGCTGCTCCAATTTGCATTCCTACCAACAGTGCAAAAAAAGTTCCTTTTTTTCCACATCCTTGTCAACACTTGTTATTTCTTGTCTTTTTGATTTTAGCCATTCTGACAGGTGTAAAGTGATGTCTCATTGTGGTTTTGATATGCATTTCCCTGATGATTAGTGATGGTATTTCACTCATATGTAGAATCTAAAAACAAAACAAACAAATAAACAAAAAGCAGAATCGGATCTATAAACACAGAGAACAAACTGATGGTTGCCAGAAGGAAGGGGGTTGGGAGCATGGGCAAAATACATGAAGGGGAATGGGAGATACAGGCCTCCAGGTGTGGAATGAATAAGCCACGGGAATAAAAGTACAGCGCAGGGAATACAGTCTATTATAATGATATTGTAATAGCACTGTATGGAGACAGACGGCAGCTATGCTTGTGGTGAGCACAGCATAACCTATGTTGAATCACTATTTTGTACACCTGAAACTAACAAAATTGTGTATCAACTCTACAGAAATAAAAAATTTTTAATTAAAAAAAGAAAGAAACACATGGCACACATAATCTAAACATGATGTGCAAAGGGTGATTAGATGGATGTACACAGTACTATGAACACGGAAATGGGAGCCCCACATTTTGGAGAAGCTTCACAAAAGAAGTGCTATTTGAGCCGATAAGAAATAAGAAGAAAGTCTTGGTCTTTAATCCGTATACCCTTGACAATGTTTCAGTAGCTCTCTGTACTGATGGATACCAATGACTAACTTTTAGATATACCAGAAAGCCAGCACAAGCCACATCCGTATGTCCTAGCCTGCTTATACGAAGAATGGTACAGGTGCTCTTCTGACAAGGAGAGAACAGGTTTTTACATCTCCACATGGCCCTTCAAAGCCCAGTAACTAAGTATGTCTCATCAATTACACAAAATGCCTTTCTATTTATTGAGACAATATTTTATGTACTTCATTAAATATCTAGCATACTCTTGTTTAAATTCATCACCAGTGGGTTTACCATTGTGAATACAGCTACTATTTACTATTGTGAAAACAGCCAGTATTGTTTATTAACTTTTCCAGTTGGTACTTGCTGGTGAATAAAAGTAGAACTGATCTGGGGCACCTCGGTGGCTCAGTCAGTTAAGTGTCTGCCTTCAGCTCAGGTCATGACCTCAGAGTCCTGGGATTAAGCTCCGTGCCTCCCACTCCACCATCAGCAAGGAGTCTGCTTCTCCCTCTCCCTCTGCCCCTCCCCGCCCAGCTCATTCTCTTTCTCTCTCAAATAAATAAATATTTCAAAAAAAAAAAAATCAGTAGTGCTGATTTTACTGATTTTATATCCAGAATCCTTGCAAACTCTCTTATTAGTTCCAATAGTTATCGATTCTCCTTTTCATTTTTTTACTCTAAGATCATACCAACTACAAATAATGAGTTTTACTTTCCTTATATCTCTTATTTTTCTTATGTAACAACATTGGCCGCTACTTCTACTTCTGTGTTAAATATGGTGATGATAGTCAGCATTCTTTTATTATTTTCTTTTTGTGTGTGTGTTAGTTCCTAGTATTGGTGTTTCTCTCTCTTTTTTTTCTATGGTTTATTAAGCACTGATTTGGGGGTCAAGTACCAGAAGTCTCTATGGTTCATCAACTTGACTTCTCTCTTGCTTTTTGTGTTTCTTCATGTTGCCTTTTTTTTCAGTTCCTTGGAATCTGTATGCTTCTTTCCACCTCCAGTCATTTGCACATAAGTTTTTCCTTTGTGTCATGCTCTTTATCTTTCTGAACTTACAAATAAGACATTTTTTAAAAAGCCTTGTCCAATCTGCCCTTTGCCACACCAAACTTCTGATCCAGTTGCTATAGTCTCTCAGCACCCCATACTCCTTTGTAAGTTCTTTTAATCAAATAATAATAATTTCCAATAAGTTAAAATCTAATTAAATAACAACACTGGCTCAATAATGGCTTAATTTTTATCTTTCCCACTAGATTATGAGTTCCATAAAACAGGAATATGTTTAACTCATTATCCCATGTATCTCTACATATGTTCACAGTGCCATGAACATGGTACATAATAAGTTTATTTAAGGAGTGCCTTGGTGTTTCAGTTGGCTAAGCACCTGCCTTTGGCTCAGGTCGTAATCCCAGAGTCCTGGGCTCGAACCCCAAGTTGGGCACCCTGCTCAGCGGGAAGTCTACTTCTCCCTCTCTCTCTCCCTCTACCACTGACCCCCCCCCATGCATGCTCTCTCTCCATGTCTTTCAAATAATTAAATAAAATCTTTCAAAACAAGTTTATTTAATAAGTAAAAAAGGGTACAGTGTAACAGAAACAAAATGCAAAGAATTTTTGAAACTTTAATAATATTTAAATTCTTACTAATTCACTTTTTAATGTCATTTTTATATCCAATGACTCCCTTTGGAAGTTTTTAATTGCTGAATTAAGTTTCGCTATACATGTATGTAAGACTTATCTATGAGTTTACCAAAGGCATAGCCCACTTGCAAACGGCAAGGTTGATGTACTCTACACCGATTTACACATACACACATGCATACATCAAAGTTGCTTATCTATTTCCCCAAACCTGTACTTCGAGAGATTAAGAGAAATACTTTCTTAGTTGAAAGGATAATGACTGGTCATTAACAATTTTTTGGTCGCAACTCCTATAGTATAGAATATGCATGGTCCTTAGTTTCAAAGCCTTAAACAGAAATTTCCCTGTGTTATACTCCCAGATTTTTCCATTTTTGTTATTCTTCTTTGAGGTAGCGATGTCCTCATAAAAAGACTTTCCTCTAATTTATATTATTAAAGCAGACAAATAATTCATTTGAAGTGTCAATCATCAGGGGTGCCTGGGTGGCTCGGGGGGTGATCCCAGGGTCCTGGAATCGAGCCCTGCATCCGACTCCCTGCTCCACTGGGAGCCTGCCCCTTCCTCTCCCACTCCCCCTGCTTGTGTTCCCTCTCTCACTGGCTGTCTCTCTCTCTGCCAAATAAATAAAAGCTAAAAAAATTTAAAAAAATAAAGTGTCAAACATCATTGATGTCTATACTTTCCTGTGGTTCTCAGCCCCCATGGCCTTCCGAATCCCCCTGAGCTGGAAATGCATTATTGGCAGTACCATCTCCTCTAGCCGCTCAATGTAGCCTCTCCCCATGGTGGTGGCCACTTGGTGTAGCTCTAAGCACTTTCATGCATTTACTCATTTAAATGCATGAGTGACCCATTTTGATAATGAGAAAAGAGGGTAAAATTAAGTGACTTGCCTAAGAAAGAGCTTACATTCTTACCTGCTATCCTAAACTCTCCCTTCCACAGGGCTCTATAACAACTAAAATACCTATCCTTCCTTAAAAACCAAATAAATTAAACCCAGCCTCTTAAGAGTTCTTATACTCCAGGGAATAAATACTCATTCTTTAGTACTTTACAAAGCATCCCCTCCCTACCTTCTCAGAATAGATACACACAAACATATAGCCTAGCACATAAGACATCTTTTTATTTTCTTTCACCCTAAGAAAAATGTTTTAAGCACATACCAAATTGGAGAATTGGAGAAGAAATTTTAGATCTGACTCCCTACTCATTACCCACAAGAAATCTTACCTAAGGTTTTCAATAAACAAGGAGGTCCAAGAGATTCAGGAGACAATAAAGTTTGCATAGAGTCAAAGGATTCAAAGACCCAGATGGTAGTCCATGTGACTTACCCACCCTCACTCAACCACCTGTTCCTCATTGACTGAGCCTACAGTCTATAGATAAACAGAATTATGGTAGCAAACCTGGGATCATGGATCATGGTCATGTTTATTCTTTTGATATAAAGGCTAATCATATGTGAATTTAGGAAGGATACTGTATCTTCATTATGATACCAGTATAATAAAGTATTAGTTTTTCCTGGATCCCTGGCCTAATGAAGAGGGTATGTCAATGATGTTTGACACTTTATTTTTTTTAAATTTTTTTAGCTTTTATTTATTTGGCAGAGAGAGAGACAGACAGTGATTATACCTAACACATTTTCTGAAATTCCAACATAGTCACATATGCCTATCAGGAGTTTAAGTCAAAGAAAACTCTATTAAAACAAATTATTAATCTCGACATTTAACCAGATACAGAAGTCATAAATAGGTTTCTTTTTCTTCCATGTTGAGGATATTAGCCAACATCCCATTGTTAATTCTGGCATGGGTAGGTTAAACCAACAGGCCGCAGTCTAGCATAATGTTCATCTTATCTTTAAATTAGCAAGAGATAAGACATTACTTATGACATATACAAAGGCACACAGGAGAGATTTAAGCAGAGGTCATTTCAGAGACTAACTCAAAGGCAGAGTTAGCTGACTGGAATTCATTAGGGATGGACAGTATTTGGCTGATAATACAAAATCCTAAAGTTTTGCCTATTTCTATATCAGATTTCAGCTTTACTGGGTACAACTGCTTGTGTGCTAATTTTTTTTTTTTGGATTAATGATGCTAAAAAGATTTTGGTGTTTCAAACTTTGTACGCAAACCTAGCAAGCAAAATCTCCTGTAAACATATTCTAAGCTCTTGGCATACTTTCCCCAGGAGCAAATATTAACTCCAGATAGTGTTTATTAGCTTTTATAAAACAATCACTGTAATAGTGGCATGTAACTGCTAAAGGTAAATGCTTATCTAGACCGAGAATTAATCAAGTTTGAGCTCCTTAATAGAACCTAGTCAGAAATAATTTATTTCTCAACACAGTTTACATTTTTAAATAACCACATGATTTTCCTTTGATTTTGCTCTACACTCCAACAGTGGCTTCACAGAGTTGCATTCAACTTGCCTGTATTGTCAACATAGGAACACAGATTAGTGAGTTCTGTATCATGTAACACAGATAAAGCTATGGGAGACACCATAATTTGGCTTCTTACCCTGCATCTCCAAAACTGATCTAAAACTTCTAGGGATTCTTCCAAATTAAAAAGTTGTTGTGCTTCTGTATTTAAGTATCATTTCTACTTTCCTAAATATTAAGTACATCCTGATATAAAACAGGTACTCTCTACATGGCAATCACCCTATAAACATCCAAATAAAGGTTTTTGTGTAAACATAAGTTTTCAACTCCATTAGCTAAATATCAAGGAGTATGACTGCTGGATCATATGATAAGAGTAAGTTTAGGGGCGCCTGGGTGGCACAGTGGTTAAGCGTCTGCCTTCGGCTCAGGGCGTGATCCCGGCGTTATGGGATCGAGCCCCACATCAGGCTCTTCCATTATGAGCCTGCTTCTTCCTCTCCCACTCCCCCTGCTTGTGTTCCCTCTCTCGCTGGCTGTCTCTATCTCTGTCAAATAAATAAATAAAATTAAAAAATAAATAAATAAATAAAAATTTAAAAAAAAAGAGTAAGTTTAGTTTTGTAAGAAACCGCCATATCGTCTTCCAAAATGGCTGTACCATTTTCCAGTCCCACCAGCAATGAGTGAGAGTTCCTCTTGCTCCACATCCCCAGCAGAATTTAGTGTTGTCAGTGATCTGGATTTTGGCCATTCTAATAGTTGTGTAGTACTATCTTATTGCTGTTTTAATTTGCATTTCCTTGATGACATAAGATACAGAACATCTTTCCATGTACTTACTGACCACCCATACGTCTTCATCCATGAAGTATCTGTTCAGGTCTTTAGCCCATTTTTAAAACATGACATTTGTTTTCTTATTGTTGAGTTTTAAGTGTTCTTTGTATCTTTTGAATAATTGTCCTTTATCAGATGTGACCTTAACAAATACTTCTTCCTCACAAACCTGTCTGTGGCTTGTCTTCTAATTCTCTTGATGCTACTTTTTGCAGAGTAGAAATTTTAAATTTTAATGAAATCCAGCTTATCAATCATTTCTTTCATGGACTGCACCTTTGGTGTTGCATCTAAAAAAGCAACACCATACACAAGACTATCTAGATTCTCACCTATGTTATCTCCTAGGGTTTTGGTAGTTTTGCCTTTAATACTAGGTCTATGATCTATTTCGAGTTAATTTTTGTGAAGGGTATAAGGTTTTGTTGAGATTCTTTTTTCTTTTTTGCATGCAGATGTCCAGTTGTTTCAACACCATTTGTTGAAGCGATTATCTTTGTTCCATTGTATTCTCTTTGCTCCATTGTCAAAGAACACTTGATTATATTTACTTATGTGTCTATTGCTGGGCTCTCTACTCTGTTTCATTGATATATTTGTCTATTCTTTGTCAATACCATCCTATCTTGATTACTGTAGCTTTACAGTAAGTCTTGATGTTGGGTAGAATCAGTCCTCTGACTCTATTCCTCAATACTGTGTTGGCTATTCCAGGTTTTTTGCTTCTCCATATAAACTTCAGATTCAGTTTACAATCCCATAAAATAACTTGCTAAGATTTTTATTAGGATTACATTGAATATATAGATCAAGTTGGGAAGAACTGATATCTTGACAATATTGAGTCTTCCTATTCATGAACATGGATTATCTCTCCATTTATTTCATTATTCTTTGATTTCATGCAATAGAGTTTTTAGTTTTCCTCATATAGGTCTTATACATATTTTGTTAGATTTATACCTAAGTATTTCATTTTTGAGGGTGTGTAACTGATACTGTGTTTTTAATTTCAAATTTCATGTTCACTGTGTGCATATAGGAAAGCAACTGACTTTTATATATTGACCTTCTATCCTGCAGCTTTGGTATAATTGCTTAGTTGTTCCAGGAGTTTTTTGGTAGATCCTTTCAGACTTTCTACATAGACAACCATGTCATCTGTGAACACAGACAGTCTATGTCTTCCTTCCCAATCTGTATACCTTTTATTTACTTTTTTGTTTTATTGAATTACCAAGAACTTACAGTACAATGCTAAAAAGCTGTGAAAGGGGACATTCCAATATCAACACTTTATGTTTCTATTTAAATAAACCTTTATTTCATGTATGTGTCCACATTCATTTTTAGGTAAATGAAGAAATCTTTGGGGGGCTTGCTCCAAAGAACAGTTGAGAGTAAGTTGCAACCAGAATATCAATTAATGGTACGCAAACAGGACTTCTGAAAGAACTTTAGAAGTTTGTTTTGCCCAGGCAATTTACATATTTCTCTGCAATATTAACTTTGTCATAAGAAAAACTTCTGAGCAAACACAACCTTAACCTAAGTTTTCTATACAGCAGTTTTTGAAGTGTCTATATAAGAGGCAGATATACCAAGAAGCTAAAGTTGTAAGACCTTTGTCTTCCATAGGTTTCTTGAGAGGGGACCTTACAACATACCATATGGTTGAAAATTTGATAGCTTTGAAAAACTTGCCAAAGACATTTTATCTGCAATCAGTTAAGACCACTTGCTCTTTGTACTCTCAGCTCCTCCCATCTATTTCTCTCAGATTCTAATGGCATGACTTTTGTGCGTTTTTGTGTTTTGGATTAGAAGTTTAGTGAGGATACACTTAGTTTGGATCTCCTGGGGTATATTTATATGATTCTATCCCTTTCGCATATAGTTAAGTTACTGTTGTCTGTTCCAGTGTAGGAACGGTTTGCAATATTCCTACTGCCCAGTGTGCCAACTCCTATGGCACAGGGACATGAAAGTCCAGAGCCAGAGATCACATGGCTATATAAATGCGTCTTACAGCACTTGGCACTGGAAATATGTGAGTCATGGAGCCAGAAGAAGAAGGTCTGTAGAGAACCAGAAGCCAATGAGTGAAAAATTCTTCTAACCATTATTCGTGTAAAGTTGCAGAGGACACAGTTCCATCAATGTCCAGTGGAAATGGAAATTGTCTCCAATAAGAATTCAATCCATAATGCAGCCCATGCAATTATAAATGCACCAGGAATTTGTTTATGAAAATCCAACAAAATATACGCTTTCTGAATACCCATGTATGTGAGGTACAATCTGTAGCTTTAGTACAAATAGCAAGGACATCTGTATGTGGAGTTGTATATTCTATGAATCCCAACTATTGATAATTAAATTTTAAATAATTTCTCAGTCATGAGAAGACTGAATTACTCTTCTCCTCTCTCTACAAAAGTATTATAAATCACTGCCCAATGAAGAAGCATGCACGGGATATGCAGCCAAAAATATAGGAATAAAAGTATTACGGAGAAGTGTCAAGCAGTTAATTAGCGAAAATATCATGCTATTTTTCTAGATTTTGTGGTATCTGTGATACCTCTCAGCTTCTTAAAATTTGTTTTCTCATTCTAAGTCAATGTTCACTTTCATTTTTATTTGTAATTCTTATTCTTTTTCTTAAAGAGAACCAAAAACCTGTACTACATGCTCCAGGACACAAAACCTGGACCTTCCCCTGGTCTCCATTATTCCACTAATAAGATTTTACTATAACCTAAATAGTGAAGAAACTAGCGGAGCTAAATGTAAAATTGTTTAAGGAATTACTAACTTCTGTTTAGATTTTGCAGCAACTCATTTTCTATCACGTCTAAAGTCTGGATTGAGTAAGAGTAGATGAAGGAATAAAACCCCAGAACTTTCTGCAGCTGCCACTCAGGAGTGAAAGCATGCAGGGCCCTCAGCCACATTGTCACCCACCATTAGCCTCAGTAAAGCTTGGAGGGCCTGAGGGACGGGAGAGCAGTGGCCAGGCCTCAGGGTCTACCTGATAACACCGTTGCACAAGCTCTGAGCACTTTTTTTTTTTTTTTAAGATTTTATTTATTTATTTGACAGAGATAGAGACAGCCAGCGAGAGAGGGAACACAAGCAGGGGGAGTGGGAGAGGAACAAGCAGGCTCCCAGCGGAGGAGCCCTGATGTGGGGCTCGATCCCATAACGCCAGGATCACGCCCTGAGCCGAAGGCAGAAGCTCAACCGCTGTGCCACCCAGGCGCCCCAGCTCTGAGCACTCTTAACATCTGAGCAGGAACAAAGATGCGCCTTGCACAGCACCAGCTAGTCCCTGGGGGAGGCCACATTCTACTCCCAACCTGATTGTTTGACTTTTTTTTCTCTTGGGAACAGAGATGCTGAAGCACTCTCTTCAGCTGGGCTAAGAGCAAGAGAAGAAAAGGCTGTCCCCATGACTGCAGTCTACTGCCCTGGCTCTGCTCTCTTACAGACACCATTCATCAGGGTTCTCCTAAGAAACAGAACCAATATGGAGTGTGTGTGTGTGTGTGTGTGCGCGCGTGTGTGTATATGTGCGTGCGCATGGGCATGCACACATAGTGTATACATATACACATGTATACAAACATACGTAGAGAGAGAGAAAAAGAGAAGAGAGATTTATCCTAAGGAACTGGCTTACCCGATCGTGAAGGCTGACAAGTCCCTAGACCTGCAGTCGGCAAGCTGGAGACCCAGGACAGTCGTGATGTAGTTCAATTCCCAGTCCGAAGGTCTGAGAACCAGGAGAGCCCGTTGTGTAATTTCCAGTCTGAAGGCTACCAGACTGAAGAGCCAAGAAGAGCCAATACTTCAGTTCAAGTGCAAAGGTCAGAGAAGACTAAGGTCCCAGTTCCCAAAGTCAGGCAGGAGCTCCCAGTTAGCCTTTTGCTTCTACTCCCAGTCTTCAGTGATTAGATGATTACCCTACCCCGGGAGAGCAATCTGCTTCACTCAGGCTACAGATACAAATGTTAAACGCATCGAGAAACACCCTCGCAGGCACACCCAGAATAATGTTTGACACCTGGGGCCCAATTAACCAGCACAGACAAGAAACAGCATGGAATCCAATACCCTTTGTTTGGCTCTCAGAACAGGCTCTCCGTCCTCCATCACCACCTCCAGCTTTGGATCCATTTCTAGACAAATGACACTGCTCAATTCATTCACAAAATCAGAAACCATCTACTGGGCACTAAGGTACCCAAATCATATTTGACCCTCATGTCATCTTAAGGAGTGTGTACTTTCCCTTTTGGACAAAAGGGAACCTCAGTCTGCTCAGGCTGCCATAAAAGAATATTACAGAATGGGTGGTTTAAACAACAGACATTTATTTCTCACAGTTCTAGAGACTGGAAGTCTAAGATCAAGATGCCAGCATGGTCAGTTTCTGGTGGGAGTCTTCTTCCTAGCGTGGCGACAGTCACCTTCTTACTGTGTCCTCACAAGTTGGAGAGAAAGACCTCTCATCTCATAAGGGCATTAATCCCATCACAGGGCTCCACTCTTATAACCCCAGCTAAAATTTATCACATCCCAAAGGCCCTACCCCCATATTCCATCACACTGGGGGTTAGGGCCTCAACATAGGATGCAATTCAGTCCACAACAGAATCGATGGAGAATTTAAGTTGAGAAAGGGACATGGCCAGGCTAGGTTTCATAAGTCACTCTGATGTCAGTGAGGAGGGACATCAAAGACAGGTATCCTAGTGGCAGGGAGCAAGAGGTGGAGTATTGAGGAGTCGGAGGGGGTATTTGAGGAGTTTGACAAGATGGGGGGCGCCTGGTGGTACAGTCGGTTGAGCGTCCAAGTCTTGGTTTCCACTGAGGTCATGATCTCAGGGTCATGGGATCGAGCCCTGCACTGGGCTCAGCACTCAGCTCAGAGTCTACTCAGATTCTCTCTCTCCTTCTCCCTCTGCCCCTCCCCCGCCTCTCCCTCTCTCTCTCTCTCAAAATAAATAAATCTTTTAAAAAAAAAGCTTTGCAAGATGGATGCAAAAATATACATGTGTGTTGGTTGAGGGTAGGTTCAGCTAATTGTGTGGAGATAAAGAAAGATAATCAAGGGCAATATTTCACAGAATTTAATAGGATACAAATTAGGAGTTAGTTTCACTGTTTTGTTTTTTTTTCTTTTCCAGTTTCACAGAAGTGGCCAATTGGGCTGGAGCCTGAGATTCGGAATTTACAACAGGCTCCTAGATGATGTCAAGATGCTGGTCCACAGACTAGCTGCTTTGCACATCAAAAACATAGTGGGTTGGGGGCAAGGGAGGAGAACCAACTGTAATGTCTTCAGGGACACCGTGTTCTCCATGTGGTTGCAACCGTATGTAATTGTCCTTTGTGTCATGGAACAAAATGCTAACTCTCTCTGGGCTTAGTTCATCCGTCTTCATGTTTAAGGACTGGATGGGGGGGGGGGGTTTGCTTTTAGGTCTGTGATTGTAAGACCTCTAATCTAATAGCACTTGTCCAGGAAGAAAGGGAAGGCAAGTCAATTGTCAGCAACTAGCATCAGGTCCCAGGAACACGGTACAAGTTACCAGGTTGTAACACGACTTCTTTTTAAAGGGATATTGGTATTAAAAGTAGTTTTAAAAATGGGCCAGTCGTAGCTTAGGTTATTACAACAAAGTTAATTTCAGAAAATCAAACACTGCTTTAAAATCTTCCTTCTTTGTACTTAGTGCAGACAGAAGAGAAGTAGGGCCTGGCAAGTAGGTCACTGAGGGCTGTGTCTAATCAGCACCTCTTTCAGATTTTCAAATGTGGGCTGGCTGGGGGCCTTGTTTCCATTGGGGAGGTTAAGCTTTGTACTGTACATGTTAGGTGAGTTTCTAAATCTGGAAAAACCTTTAGGAATTATAAAACCTTTTGGTTCATAAAAGCTATTTTGACTCTTCACTTCTTTAAAATAATTTGCCTACGGGGTCCAAATTATAGGGTCCTCATCACCCACTAAATTAGTTGTCATGCTAATCAATTCCCTTTATGTTAACCAAGGATCCATAGACGAGGTAGTATAAATGTAGGCCAAGTTCACTGTGTGTAATTTATTTGGTGTCAAGAAAATAAATCATCACATAGCAGAATTTATACAAAGTGCATGATTCATACCCACAAACTCACGCTCTTAATTGGAAATGTGCTGTTGGCAATGCACAGTATGGGTGACGAGATTTCTAGTGCTACTTTCTAACCGGGGCTGGCAGGCAGGGGGAACTCCATGTGGGACACAAGACACACTGAGGTGACTCCTGGGCCACAGGGCACCAGGTCTTATAGGTGGTACTCAAATCCCCAAGGCCAGGAGACATAACACAGGCGGTGCGAGGTGGCTTTCAAATTTACAGCATCTCACCCCTTGCAGACAATCCCTTTCTATCCTGTTCTTTATTGATGTAACCTCTCTTTTGTGGTGATGTTACAAATTGCTCTCACAAGCAATTTAGCTACAGCGTGCAGGTAAACAGTCTCAGAGTAAGTTAGACCCGATGAGTCTCATCAGAAGGCTCTAGAAGCCCCTGACAATGGAATCTTGAACTTGGAATTGCAGGTGGAGCTGGCAAGTCCATGGAAAGCACCCTCCCAAGGGGCAGGGGGCAAGAGGAGGGAGATGATTCCTACAAAATCATGTCCCCTCCCAGACAGGCTCTGGCCGCTCCAGCTACCCCATTCCCACCCAGATAAAAACTAATCACAGTGCTTGGTGCCACATAAGCAGCTCCCATGTGCTGCCGTCAGGGAGGTCTTCCAGATATTACCCCATCTAACTTAATGCCCACAATGCTCTTACAAGGTGGCTTCCACTGTGCTCATTGTGTAAACGAAGTACCCAAGATTCAAAAGCATGAAATGGCTCATTCAAGAGCTAGAAAGTGATGGAAAGGGAGCTCAAACCAGGTCTATTGGATTCCAAGTCCTGCACTACTCCCACTGGGCTACACTGTCCTCTTCCTCATGCCCCATTTGGGCTCTTTCCTGGACGGCTGTGCACTAGGGCTGAGCAGCACATGGTGATCTCCCACAGTGACCCCCTGGCTAGAGGCACTTCCATGTCCTGGCTCAGTTCCAAGGCCTGCTGACCAGTTTCTGAACTGGGCATGGGATAAGATCAGTTAGATCAGGGCAGATTTCTCCTCACTTCTGGTTCAAGATGTCTTTTTTTTTTTTTCAAGATTTTATTATTTATTTTAGAGACAGAGTACATGCGAGCAGGGGGAAGAGTAGAGGAAGAGGGATAAGCAGACTCCCTGACGAGTGCAGAGCCCAACGTGAGGCTCGATCCCATGACCCTGAGATCATGACCTAAACTGAAATCAAGAGTCGGACACCCAACCAACGAAGCCACCCAGACACCACCTCGTTCACCATGTCTTAAAAGGGTAAGGAATAAGAACAACAGAAAGGAATTTATAATGGCCTTTTCAAAAGAAAGCAATGACCTTAGCAGTCCAGCATGGCAGGTGTCTTGGTGTGTTTTATGGAAATCTTGTAACCTCATCCCTGGTACCCCTCTAAACATGTACATCTCAAAATAATACCTACTTGAAAAATCAATAGTTGCTAACCATACTCAGAACCCCAAAATGTCAGATGGCAAAAAGAACAGAAAGGAGCTAAGAAAATTTCATTGTGTCTTTCAAACACAGCCTGAAAAGCAGTGTCTCTCTCTCTCTCTCACGTTACAGGCAGCAGCCCCAACGATCATCAGAGGATAAATCAGTTTGCAGCAGCTGTGGGCTGCTAGTTGAATCCAGGGCATGGGGCCAGATGCATGTGAACAAAAAGACAAAATGTGGGTTGTAGATGCCCAAGGTTTCATAGTGTCCCTTCTGCTAGCCTGGGATAAGTCTGCAGTCTCTACCTCCTGACTCTGGTTCTTCTGTTTGTTTTCAAATTATTGAAAGAAGGGGTCTGTACAGAGTGAAATCACATGGAGCTTATTTTGCCCCCAAAGGAAAAAGAGCAGCTTCCAAAATTCCCTTTCCAACCTGGAACAGAATGCAAGGAACAGAGTTGAGACATGGAACCACCAAATTCCCTCAGGAGGCCTTTGCTCCAGATATATTTTATAAGTTCTGGGCAAAACAGGAGATGTTTTCATGCCTTGTTTATAGTTCACCTACTTTTCCAGAGATGGGTATTATCTCCCATTCACAGATGAGGAAACCAAAACTCAGAAGGCTAAGTAGATGAGCCAAAGTTACAGAGTAACCGTGTAGTTCATGGGGTAGCAGGTTTGCCTGTTACCTGGGCCCAGCTGTGCCAGGTCTCTGAGCCTTCGTCCTCCAAGGTCTGGCAGGTAGAATGTCTTCCCCTCCCCCGCAAACCTCTGTCAATCTCTCAAGACTCCTCCATCTACTCCTGCCCCCACCCCAACCTGGGAAGTAATGCACACACACTCCATGCCACTGGCAAACATCTAGCAAGGCACCTGAAGCCCTCCCAGGGTCTGGCTGGGGGGCAAGGCCGTCTCGGTGCCTGCCTAGGAGCTGCTGGGGGGCAGGGGCTCTGAGCTCCTGCTGTGTCTCAACACAAGCAGAACTCTCAGGAAGCATTTACTGAATAGTCCCTCCAGGACACCATTCCTCCACATGACATGGGGCAACAAGCAAACGAGGAGCCACATGCAAGGGTCCTTTCCAGCAGGCCAAACCGGCTTTCCGTTCTGCTGAGAGGTGCTCTCTTCCGTCAGCAAAGCTGACACCTCTCCACAGTAGGGGGCTTGGTTCCTTGTTCCTGAGTTCCTGCCCCTCAAACTCTATGTGAATTCACTTGCATGTACTGACCGGGATAAAAGAGAACTGAGCCCATCCCTGATTCAGGGAAATTCAGAATTATCATAAGAATGATAATATTTGGCCCTGTTTGTACCAGTTGAAAACATTTTATGCAGATCAGCTGTAAGACTTCAATACCAATGGCATCATCTATCAAAGATGCGAACTATAACGCAGCTCCGCAAATCAGCCAGCATTTGAGATCTGGAAAGAACTTTGATTAAACAAAGGGAATGTCGCAGTGTTTGCCGATCCCCAGACCAAAATGCCATTATCTGGCTGAAAACTGTATTCAGCACAGCCCTGATGGCCACCCTCGGACGTGACCTTCCAGGGAAGCTATTCTGACTATGAACTTAAAGAGAGATCCACAGCTGTGACTAGTCATTTTCAGTTCTCATCGACTGTCAGGACCCCTGACAAAATTCGCAGAGATAGGAAGTGCAGGTGCCGCACAGACAAGACTTTCTCTTTGTGTACGAGCCCCCTTTCCAGCAGGCTGGGGGACCTCTTGCAGGGAAGGCACGGCAGTCGCAGAGCACCAGGATACAGCAATAACAATTTCCTCCAGGATTAAAGATTTCCTTGGCTGAGGTGAGGCCAGAGGTACATATATGCCCATGTGGGTGCAGATGTCGGAAAATCAGAGTCAACCAGGTAAAGCTGGTTTTTAAATGACTATAATTCACTAGTCCAGCTGCAAAATGAATCTAACAATGTGATTACACCACTCCAAAACAGCTGAGACCATTAAAGTTCAAATTGGCAGACTTGTACTTCTTACAGAGGAAAGGAAGGGAGCCAGGTTTTAAACAATTACAGTTTATCACTTTAAAAGGCGTGCAGGTTGCAGTGAAAGTACCTATGCGTGTTCTGGGAGAAACATCTCCCTTTGGTGTGTTCCCAAGCTCTCTACTCTCTTCAGAAGTTGATCACAGGAAGGCTGGAGTGGAGAGCAAATGGAAATCACTTTGCCCTTTGAAAAGTCAAACTCTCCTTTGCTGATCAAGGGAAAATCCCACTTTATTCCAGAAGCTAAAGATAAGAACACTGAAACTCAAGAGCAACTTCTTTCAATAGATCTAGGCCTCCCAAATATTGTACCTTTCAAATTTGCACAAAAAAAAGCCTTAGTTTCAGTTCTGAAAGCATGTGGGATCCCAAACTGTTAACCGTCTGCAGCCAGTAGGAAAAGAGAGAAAACATGTGTGTATACATAGATACACCCATGTATGCATGTGCGCGCACACACACACACAGTATTAAACTCATGAATAAAATTTTATTTTGGAGAGAGAGAGCGTGCACGTGCACACAAGTGGGGAGAGGGGCAGAGAGAGAGAGAATCTTGAGCAAAGTCTCCGCTGAGCATGGAGCCAGATGCAGAGCTCCATCTCCTGACCCTGAGATCACGACCTGAGCCAAAATCAAGAGCCGGATGCTTCACCCACTAATCCACCCTGGCACCCCATGAATAATCTTTTTCAATAGTAGTGCTTTTCCTTTTTCTTGTGAACATATTCTCATAGAGGCCCAGTGCTCTGGAGATTGACACTGACGCTGACCAGAAGAGAAGAGCAAGGTAAATGAGCAGGTGAGGAGGAGACTTCAGTTCCTCCTAACTAGAATTCAACCAGAGCATATAATAAGCATTTGGATATTTTCACATATGAGCAAGGGCTGGATATGGAAAAAAAAAAAGTGCTGAAAATGTGTAGGAAATTCAAGGAGGATATTTGTGGATCCTAATTTCCAAAGAAACGGTCCTACAAAACATCTCTTCATTCAGACATTAGGACGCTCCTGGTTGACACCACGCACGGGGACCCTTAGCCACCTTGAGGGAGCCCCAGCCTTCCAAAGAGCACCAGGCCTACCCGTCAGGGGCACTGGGTCAAGGCAGGGAGTCGGGTTGGTGCCTGAAAGGTACACTGGAGAGAGCAGCATGCATGGGAGCCCACTGCCCCCCGGCCATCCCAGGAATAGCTGTGCTCGGACATATTTTATAGAACAGGTTTGCCAGGGGCATACATTCAGAAAAAAAAAAAAAAAAGAGTTTCACGGTTTACCTGGGGGGGCCGGGGCGGGGGGAGTCTGGCATCTACCAGGCTGGGTGATTTTGCAAGCATTCAAGCTTAAATCACTCTTGCTCGTTTTATCTTTGTGTTTCCTCCAATACTCTTTAGGCCTTCTTAGAGCATCTTAGTTTAAAAAAAAAAAAAAAAGAGGGTGTTCTAACTCCATTAGTCACAAAGGATGGGATTTTTAAAAGCACCTTAATATCCCTTGAGAGGCAAACTCCAAGCTGGTGTTGAGTGCTGTCATCCAGAACAGCTACTGCTGTGGCACCACAATATTCTGGAACCTTCTGAACTATGTCAGCACTTGGGTGGAAGATACATTTGTCACGTTCTAGGGTCTCCTTTCCTAGCTGCACTTGCTGGAAATTTCTAGAATGCATCATTTTTTTTAATAACCAAATTTTACCATTTCTCCCCCGACTTACATATCTTATTAGTAATTCTGACAAACTGTACATTTATACAGTTCCTCCACAGCATATGGAATATATTTACAGGTTTTCTCTCATTTAACCATCAATCTTATGAAAGGAAGTACCAACCACATCTACCATTCCTTCTCCAAAATTATCTCCTTAAGTATGAAAAAAATAAATCAGAGAAAAGAAAAAATACTGGAACAGATATTAGACTTTTTCCCATTGCAAATTATCTTTCCTAGCCGGCTGTCTGGGAACTGCTCCAGGCTGACCTGGGGTTCTCTTTGATAACAGGGTGTTTCTAAGCAACACGGCTGGGCAAGCGCACGTGCACAAGCGGTCAGCCACTGCTGTGACTTCCACCAGCACGTTTCTTTAATCGGACATGCATCTAACTTGATGCTGGTCTTAACTGACACCAACTATCACAGCAGACTTTTCAAAGGCGCAACCAACAAAGACGCAAATTCAGAATGCTTCCTCATACAAATGGCTGACCTGACACTGTGATAACAAACTCTCCAGATTTCCCTTTAAGCAGAGGAGTAGCTAAGTGGTCAAGCACTCAAAGCTGGTTTTCAAAAGTGCTTCCTCCCCAAGCCGCTGCCCAAACGTGACATGGTAGTGATTCACAGGGTTCTTTCTCTGAGACTCCTTCCTGAAAGCCTGAAACTTCTCACCATGGAGGTGTGGGGGGTTTCTGCTCAACAGCTACTGTTTCTGGGCAAAGCTCATGGCTGATCAATGTAAAACATGGCTCCCAGCAGCCCACCCTCTACCCAGAGCAAGGCTCTGGGTCCACAGTCCTAGCACCATATTTAATATCACTGTGACCCACTGGTAATAATGGTGGTTCTTATTTTGATGGCATTTACTGAATACATACTCTGTGCCAAGCAATGTAGGACTTGTGTCTTTTAATGCCCACAGCAGTTATAAGCCTCGAGACAGGTTTGAGACAGATATTAATTAGCATCCCTATTTTAAATACAAGCTAAATGAAGAGTGAAGTAACTAAGTATTTTGACCAAGGTCCTATAGTAAGTTGTTAGAACCTGGGTTCAAATTCAGACCTATGTTACTCCAGACCACTATGTTCTACTCTGGCCTCCCCAGACTCTTGGATGCTCATGATGGGGCTCAGTTTGCACTGATATCTAAACCCTGAATCCCACGATCCTACCGTAGTGATTTGCAAATGGTAAACCAAGACCTACGGGTGAACAGAAGTAAACTTAGTAGTTTGCAACTAGATTTTCTCTTTTAATAAATAGAATAGTATAGAAAATATATGAGTGTGCCATCCATGGCATTGGTTCCCAACCAGAGGTGTTTCCTACCCCAGGGGAGCACAGGCAATGTGTGCAGACATTGTTGTTGGCTGTCGTAACTGAGAGGGGAGGCGCTACCGGCATCCAGTAGATAGAGGCCAGGGATGCTGCCAAACAAACATCCCCCAGTG
This sequence comes from Ailuropoda melanoleuca, assembly GCF_002007445.2. NCBI lineage: Eukaryota > Metazoa > Chordata > Mammalia > Carnivora > Ursidae > Ailuropoda > Ailuropoda melanoleuca. The sequence goes on along the minus strand of NC_048221.1, from coordinate 139,053,202 downwards.
CACAGGACGGCCCCACGGTAAGAGAATTGTCCAGCCTAATGCCAGCAGTGCTGATGGAGAGACCCTGAGCTATTGTAAGGGTAAGTACAAACATCCCCCAGTGCACAGGACGGCCCCACGGTAAGAGAATTGTCCAGCCTAATGCCAACATGCTGATGGAGAGACCCTGAGCTATTGTAAGGGTAAGTACTGTCTTATCAAACTTTTGTCCTGTCATTGTGTGTGAGTGTATGTGTGCATGCGTGTATGAGTGTACTCATGTGAGTACATGTGTGTGCAGGTATGAGTGCACGTGTGTATGCATGTGTGAGTGTACACAAACTGCTTTTTTAAAAGATTTTATTTATTTGAGAAAGAAAGCAAGAGGAGAGAGAGGGAGCACAGAGAGAGGGGGAGAACCAGACTCCCCGCTGAGCAGGAGCAGGACTTGATCCTAGGACCCTGAGATTATGACCTGAGCCGAAGGCAGCCGCTTAACCACCTGAGCCACCCAGGCACCCCTCATATATTGGGTTTGAACGGGAAATTAAAAATGAATTCTTTGTGATGAACCCTAAAGGTTTGCCAAATACTATCTTTGAAACACCCACAGATGCTCATCTCTGTTGGCAGAACAAAGCTTGAGATGGCCACAGGTGGGAGGAAGGACAGGCTCTGCAAACTGTCTGGGTTTGCATCCCTAGATGAGGTGGGGCAGGCCACCTATCCTGATACCTGTGGTTCTTCATCTCTAGAACCATTTCATAATAGGACCTCCTCATGGGGCTGCTGGTGAGGACGGAATGAGGCGACACTTATACATGTGCCCAGGGCTTCGATCAGCGTCCTCACAGACAGTAAGTGCCTCATAAATGCTAGCTACTACTGTGAACATCTTTTTGACCCTGGACCTGCAGATCAAAGCTGCTCAGAGGCAGGAGTCTGCAGCCTACAAGGGGAAGGGCTAGAACCCTGGAGTCAGAATAACCTGGTCTCAAACACTGCCACTGACCCCTTCTTTCTTTATAAGTTTGGTCAGGTAACTTCATCTGCAGTTTATTAGTTTATTCAGTAATGAATTAGCCGTAAAAATGCCTAAACTCCAGTGGTTTTAGGGATTATGTGAAATAAGTCATATGATAAGTAACACACACGCACACACACACAAATTCAATAATACTAATCCCCAGCCCCTTATTTGAGTAATAAGTACCTAACAAAGTAGTTGCCACCTAGCAGGTGTTTAAGAAGTAGATACATCATCTAAAACTTCTCAATTGCGAATATATCGTTTCTATCATAACATGTAAATTACCATTATAAATGAGGGATGAAGAGGCACAGAAAGGATAGAAGGACATGAAGAAGAGGCCCCCCTTTCTTGTGTGTGCCCCACGCTTTTTCATGTGCAGGGATAGCAAATTCCAGTTCCTAATGCACTTCTCCACATTCAACTTATTTATCTTCTCCACAAACCAGTGTGGAAGGCAGGTGGGAGTACTGTTGTTTCTTCACAGATGAAGAAACAGAGGCGAACCAGGTAGGGAAGAAGGACAGAAGGCGCCTGGAGCCAGAAGCAGGGACCCCGACCAGGCCTGGGGCCACCCTTGCCTCTCACCCGATGAGCCTTGAGGGCCTCAGTCATAAATTAAAGGAACAGACTAAACTGTGTCCAAGTTCCCTCTGAGTTTTTAGAATCATTATAGGGGCGCCTGGGTGGCACAGCGGTTAAGCGTCTGCCTTTGGCTCAGGGCGTGATCCCGGCGTTATGGGATCGAGCCCCACATCAGGCTCCTCTGCTGTGAGCCTGCTTCTTCCTCTCCTACTCCCCCTGCTTGTGTTCCCTCTCTCGCTGGCTGTCTCTATCTCTGTCAAATAAATAAATAAAATCTTAAAAAATAATAATAAATAAAATAAAATCATTATAATCAATGAAAATCTGAGACTTTTCCCAAGAGAGGAGCTGGTGAATGGCAGAACCAGACCCAGAATTCTGGCCGGCGGCTAAAGCTGCGCTCCTCCCTCAACGCCCACGATGCCCCACTCAACAAAAGGGCGCTTGCCAAACACTACAGTAAGACCCAGGCAAATTTTCACCCTTAAAAAAGATGACTCTGAAGAGAGGGATGCGCAGCAGCATCAACAAAAACCCGCTGAGTGTTTCCTGATTCACAGATTGAAGCTTTTGGCCAAGGACCACACTTGACCCAACACATTTTGTAAGAACCAAATTATAACTTAATTGGCGAGTTCTTATCCGTGTCATTTTACAAAAGCACATTCTTAATTTTTGAGAGAGCAGCTGACTTCATAATTACAATACTGATAAGACTTAAAACAACTGAATTTTGAAATTTTGTCCCATGTATTGCCTGTGGTTTCAATGATGCCTTGCCTTCTCACACAGCACACGCCGAAACTGCACAAGGCCTGACACTTTCCTATGAGGAAACTCCCTCAAGCCCCTTCTGGAGAAACTCCCCAGCATGAAATAGCTGGCTTGGGAGATTTCAACCAATCTGACAAATCAGCAAGAAGCACACAGACTCAATCCAATTTCAGTAGCACTGGTCATCACTCCCGTACTTAAAGTCTTGAGATGCCCCTAACAATACAGTGTAAGGACTTGGCCTGCAGACACCTCCCGGTCCCAGTTCCCAGGCCACATGCTCTGGGACCCCCTACTCTAACACGCCATGCTCTCTCACATCCCTCTGCTTTCGCAGACAGCATCCCTTCTGCCTGGAATGTGCTTCCGCCTTCTCTGCGTGTGAACGCCTTAGCCCCCCCACCTTCAAAAGGTTCTTCTCCAGCTAAATAGCTCCTCAGCCACATCCCCCTAATCAACGTGGTGGCTCACAGCAACCTTTAGTATCTTTCCTGAAAGAGCCCCCCTGCCTTGTGACTTTCCATGCACAAGTCTGTCTTCTTCACGGAGCTGGGACCTCCAAGAGGCTAGGGACTGTCTGTTCTGCTCAACACTCTGGTCCCAGGACGTAGCTTCACTGTACTTTAGTTACTTGCTCCACACTGTCTTCTCTGCTAATCGGGAGATACATAAAGGCCAGCGTTAGATCTACTGTGTTTTCTTGCAGGACACAGAGTCAGTGGCTAATAAATACCAACTTTATGAATTAACTATGAGTTTCTAGAGAGCAAAAAGTGTCTCAATTACCTGCCAGCACTTAGCACAATGCCTATCCCATAACAGGTACCTGTAAATGTCTGAAGTGACAAAAGGAAGAAGGCTAAGCCCTGTTATATTCCTGGCTCATTGCTGGCTGGACTTTGTCTACCATGGCCACATCTGGCCTTTTAAGGACTCCTCATTAAATAATTAATCAAGGCTTGTCAGTGGCCTGGGAGCTCAACAAACCAGTCAGCTTGGCCTGATTTATGCTCTAGTCTCTTAAGAATTTTCTTCTGTGCAAACATCACATGTCACAAGGGTGAACCTCAGGGACTGATGGCCTGGCCTTCTAAAACACTTTCAAGGCATTTGCCTGGGATAATATAATTTTTCCATATTAATTTTGACACTTGTACAATTAAAACACTACCCGCCCCGCAAGAAATGAAAAGCATCTGAGACAGGTCGGGTTGTCTCTGTCTTTCCTGTGTCAAACCTATCAGACTGGCATCTTTAAAAATTGACTATCAGTTGTGACTTCTGCCTGTACTTTCCTCTTTTAAACTTTAACCAGTGGAGAGGCCTTGTATTAACATTTGTGCATCAGCCCTTCTCAAACTGCAGTCTTGGGACACATGTTCTCAAGGTGATCCTGAAAAGGAGGAGCTCCTAGGTCAAATACATCTGGAGGTTTGCAGGCTCTTCAGGGCCTGGCAGCACCGTTGCCTGCTTACCTTTGCTTTGCCCGGCATTTCCCAGACTCACTGGATGCAGAGCTGCAGAACGCACTTGGAACAACCATGTTCCAGGAGAGAGGTCAGCAGGACTCTCAGACTTCGCCAGCCACACAGGGCAATGTCTCACTGCCTTCTCTTGTCTGGCTTTACCCTTTTAAGGAAATTTTTTACAACGCTTTAAAAATGTTAAAGCCATCTTAGTTCATGGCTCATACAAAAACAGGCCAAGGGCTGGATTTGGCCACAGGCAGCATTTCGCCTATCTTGCTCTAGAATATTTTCCCCTGACAACCAGCTGTCGGGTGAACTTGAGTCCAGTCGCTTTTAAGAACACCAAGTTTGAATTACCCTTGACAATCCTTACTTCTTTCCTTTTGGAAGTCATTGGAAATTGTTAGTTCTCATAAAAGCATTTCCCGGGCAGTCCCAGGACAAAAGCAAATAATAAGTATTATTATAAGACTCCAAATAGTGTTTGGATCCGCTCTCCATGTCCAGTGCCATCATATGCACCACACATGGGTCATCGCAACCCTGCAGGGCACAGGCTGGCGAACGTGGTATGCAGATCCCCTCTCTGTCCACACACTGCACATTCTGTGCCCCTGCGCAATCCTAATGACCAGAAGGCTAAGGAGCTGTAGACCATGGCCGATTCCACCCAATTTCCCAGGGACCCTAGTGTACAGAGCAGAGAGCCACACACCGGGGCCACCTGCTCAAAGCACCATCCCTGGCCGCTGACCAGCTGCTCACGCCAGGCCTGGCTAGGGTTTTTTCCCACAGAACCGTGTCCAATCAAGTGCTCTGGAATCAAAAACACCTGGGTTCAAATCTTGTTTCTATCATAACACTGTTTGTGTGATCTTGAACATGTTACTAAATCTATTTAAACCTCAGTTTCTTGACCCAAAGTGGTGCCACTGCCTCCCCTGATGTATTGTCGGGAGGGGCCGGTGAGGCCAGGTGGGAAAGGTGTGTACCACCTGGACGAAGAAAGAGCACAAGAGCAACTGCTCGCCCCCCTCCTCGACAGCCCTCTCTGAAACACCTCTTTGCTGCCAAGGACGTGAAGCGGAGGGAAACAAGGCCCCTGGCCTGCCCCACCCTCCCAGGCAGCTGCATTTACAACTGAGACGGCAAACAATGCACATGCAAAGCTGGGGAGCACGGGGCTGGGGGGGGGAATGATTAATTCTAGCCCAGGAGCTGGGAAAGACTTCACAGAGACCTTTGAGCTAGAATCCTAAGGGAGAAAATAAGATCTGACCAGCTGGAGAGTGGAGTCAAATCAGTCTTGGGCAGGAGAGGGCAGTGGGAGCAAAGACAGCACTGGCTCAGAGAAGCCAGCACTTGCTGGCAGGACACGGGAGGTGAGAGAGGAAGTGCATTCCCCATCAGGCTCCAGTGGGGTCTTATCTGAAGAAGATAACCCAAGAAGTTTTCCCAGGTTTCTTCCTAAGAGACATGGCTGCTGCCTGACCTAGGATGCAGCTAAGACCCATTCATCCTTCTCTATTCCCTCCTCTTCCACCAGCCACAGGCCTCTTCCTTGTCCCCACAATGGAGCCAGACAGTGAAGCCCATTCTGCCCAAAGGGCCTGCCAATTGTGTCCGAGGTCTGCCTCCACTTTAGAACATAACCCCAGGACAGGTCACGACTCTCTGACCTCCGTGTCCCACGTGTCTAGGACACTCGCCTTGTACAGCATGCCTTGATGCTGAGCTTCAAACTTGTTTACTGAAAATAAATCCAACTGGAGCGCCTAAGTGGCTCAGTCAGTTAAGTGTCCAACTCTTGATTTTAGCTCAGGTCGTGATCTCAGGGTAGTGAGATTGAGCCCCATGTCGGGTTCAGTGTGGGACGTGGAGCCTGCTTAAGATTCTCTCTCCCCCTCTCCCTCTGCCCCTTTCACCCCACCCCCCCTTCCTCTCTATAAGTAAATAAATCAATTAATCTAATTACAGGTTAAGACCCTTACAGCAGAATACTTTGGATTTTCCCATCGTAGACATCTTAGAGCCTTCTTCTGCTGAATTCTGCATTCCTGAAATGTATTAAGAACATTTTCTTTTTTAAAGATTTTATCTATTTATTTGTCAGAGAGAGCGCAAAAGCAGGAGGAGTAGCAGGCAGAGGGAGAAGCAGACTCCCCAGTGAGCAAGGAGCCCGATGGGGGACTCACAGAACCCTGGGATCATGACCTGAGCTGAAGACAGACAGAGGCTTAACTGACTGAGCCACTCAGGTGCCCCTTAAGAACATTTTCTGTCTAACACTCCTCTAGGCTATTTCATAAATTAATTAATTAATTACTTAATTTTATTTAAAGCTCGAGGTAACCTTCATTCTCATTCTACACATGAGAAAAAATCAAGTTTAGATTGATATGCCCAATGACAGGCAGCTAGCTCAGGGAAGAACGAGTGATATCCTAGCAACTTTTGATTGGACCAACATTTACTTTACTCTAACACATATAACTGAGAATTTGAATTCCAAAGCACCAAAGCAAGTATGAATTCAGACTTTTTTCCCCTATTTTCCCATCCACAGGTTGGTCTATTTCTGTCCCTCACCTCAGATGCACACATGTACAGACACACAGACACACACACAGGACTCAAAATAGTAAAGATATGTCCAATTAAGATGGGTTCCTTTTGTTATGAGGAAGCAGAAGGAAAGAGAAGATAATATGCCAGGGTTTGTCCTCTGTCACCGACACAGAGGAATAGACCTATCCGTGCTAATAATGCCTAATGCAGTCCATTTCCTGCTTCTAAAGGCACCAGGGAGAAAACAGGCTCCCCCAGGCCTGGTGCTCTCATTTCTCTTCCCAACCTTCAAAGCGTCTGTCATTCCTAATGCTCTCCCGGAACTGCTGTGTCCTTACATGTTTTCCAAATACAGAACCTGTACAGAATCGTGACACCTCAAGTCCATCCGTACCAGCCACCCTTTAATGTCCCGAACTGCCCACTAGGGGAGAGAGCAGGGGGCCAATTCGTAATTCTTGGTTTTGTGCAATCATCGCTCCCCTGAAATTCTTTGTGCCAACTCTTCAAGAACCCTACCCTAGCCTGAACTGAGAGAGTGAAGGCCACTGGCTCGCTCTCGAAGACAAGGGTATCTGTGGGATGAGGGGACGCAGGGCACAGGTTATTAATAGCACCACTCCGTGGTGCCCTACATCGTAATAAATGCCCGTCATTCGTTTACCCCTACCAGACAGTAACCGACGCTCAAATAAATGAAGTTGGCGCCTGCAAGATTTATGATACACTTCTGTGCTTACCACTGTTTAATCAGGAAGTTAACATATTACGGTGTAAAATCCTTTACAAGCATGTACAAACAGAGAGCCGCCATTAGCGCTCTGCCAGGCCTGGGGGTCAAACAGCCCCAGCAACTCACGAAATACAGCAAGGAGTGCGCAGAAGAAGCCTCTTGCAGGCTGGCAGACAGCGTTAGCAATCAGCATTGAGGTTAATTTTTTTTTTCCTTTTTATGTTTTTTTTTCCTTCCTGAGCGTTTTTCCCTTTGTGTTTTTTTTTTCTTTTTAAGGTTCTCATTTTTGAAGAGGCAAGGTGATAAGCAAGGACCCGTGACCCTGTCTCTAGGCCACCCTCCCCCACCCCACCACCGAGAGTCACAGAGAAGGTAAATTAGGGTCAGGAGAGGTGGTGGAGGCTGGTCTCGGAGTCTAAAGTGTTTGGACAAGGCCAGCAAGCATGTGGGGGAATCAGCATGAGGCATCACACCTGGAGGAGGAGACCCGGGACTCCAGCCCCAGTGCCATAAGCCCGGCTCCACGAAGTCTAGCCAACATCTGGAGTGGATATCAAGAGACACAGGCGGCCCTTGCTGGCGCGCCGCTCTACCTTTGTACTTTTTGTTGCAAATTGAAAAGCAAAACAGACATCAAGGATGTATTTATATAACTGTCTTCAAGTTGCATTTTCTACTCCCATCTGCTGCACATGATAAGTTTCAAGTGTTTTCTAATAAAAAAAATTAAAAAAAAAAAAAAACTGGGAGGGCGGGGGGAGGGGAAAGGAGGACTGGGTGTGCACGTGTGTGTGCCTGAAGGCTGCTCCTTATTTGGTGTGGAGACGATCTTTTTCAGGCTTCATTTAAAAGGAGAAGTTAAAACATGCAGTGTCGAAGGTATCACTGTTTTAAGATGTTCTGATACCTTCCATGTCACACGTATTCACGAATTTACATTAAATCACTTTAAAGAAAAAAAGACTCTATTTCCTAAATCCTTACGCTCATTGCTTGGGTGGAGAATACTGGGGGGGAAGAAGCACATATTTTTGTTGTTAAATCTTTGGAGGAAAGAGAAATGTGGAGGCGTGAGATGGTGGGGCAAGATATTTAGGGAAAAAAATACAGCATCAGATAGAAATACATCAGGCAGATCCAAGATAATTTGGGTTTGTCTACGTTTAGGTAAATATGTGAATCCAGATGTGACTGTTGATTATTCATGAACAAAGCTGGAGCCCCTGTCAGCCAAGTTTAGTGTAGAGCTGGACAGCTCAGTTACCAGCCAGGACTGAACCCAGCCTTTCTTTTATTTTTCCACCAATGGGAAATGGGAGGAAAGAGCTAGATAGAGGGATTCTGTAACTCTTCTTGTACCACTGGACCATGTTTACACATGAAAAGCAGAGTAGTGAAACAGAAGGCAACAACACTGGTAATTTAGGATTTACTGAAACAAACACACCAAAAAAGGGTGGGGGGCAAAGTAAGGTGCTCTCCGTGTCTCAATCAGCCAGACATTTTTCTCAGTCTGTCACTCTGAAGAGGCAAATATTGTTAGTGGAAAGGCAGAATGTCCGGCTATCCATTGTGCCCCAATCCCTCTTCTTCTGGGGATTTTCTCTACATCCACATCAAGATGAGCACCTGCTGATCAGGAGTGCCCCACAACAGCCCTGGACAAAAAGCCCACTGTGAAATGTCCGGTGTGTACTTCCAGTAGGGACTTCATAAATGACGGACATTTTCACTTGTCTGTCACCTGGTCACACGTGCATGTTGCACGTGGCCTCTGATCCCCTGCTGACGCATGGCCGATGTGCCAGGCCGGGCCTTCACACTCTCCCGAGGCCTCAGACTCAGAGTCCCTCCCATCGATGCTCTGCCTACGTGCACTACCAAGCAATGAGACTTGTCACATCATGCTAAATTTATTTGTTATGTTGGCTTCACCCGGATCAGCCCCCACGTTAGCAGGGAGAAAGACCTTAACAGGATTTGCTGAATGCCTACTATGCACCTCATTCTTTGTCATGAGTTTTACATCTGACTGGGCTACATTTCTCTCCTACTGGGAATATGCGAGGGACTCCTGGGCATGCTCTCTTACTGTACTTTCTTTTCTTTTTTTCAATTTAAATTCGATTAATCAACATATATCATTTGTTTCAGAGGTAGAGGTCAGTGATTCATCAGTCTTATACAACACCCAGTGCTCATTACATCACGTGCCCTCCCTAATGCCCATGGCCCAATTACCCCATCCACCTACCTCCCTCCCCTCCAGCAACCCTGTTTGTTTCCTATGAGAAAGAGTCTCTTGGGGCGCCTGGGTGGCTCAGTTGGTTGGGCGGCTGCCTTCGGCTCAGGTCAGAATCTTGGGGTCCTGGGACTGGGCCCCGCTTCTGGCTCTCCATCAGGCAGCGGTGAGTCTGCTTCTCCCTCACCCTCTGTGATCTCTCTCGCTTTCTCTCTCACATAAATACATAAAATCTTTAAAAAAAAAAAAAAAAGTTTCTCATGGTTTGCCTCCTTCTCTGGTTTTGTCTTGTTTCATTTACTCCTCTCTTCCCCTATAATTCTCTGTTTTGTTTCTTAAATTCCACTTACTGTGCTTTCTCCTCTGCATTTCTTCATTTCCGTGTGTAAACTTGGGCATAAAACCTTCCTGCAAGGCTGAAGATGACAGGCGCAATGATGACAACAATTTGCAAGGTCACTGTTAGTCCTCACTGCTGACGACACCAAGCTGTGCACTTGCCACAGGTATTTAGACTGAGAAACTGCTGTCAGGCCACACAGGACATTTTGCCAAAATGATGCGTGCTCACACTAAAATTATATGGCTACATTTCTTTGAGATGGCATAGAATTCTATTTCCACTCTTTTCATTACAAAGTGAAAAGAAAAGCCCAAAGTCAAAAAATCGGACTTGATATTTCCCTTTCCCACGAAGGTAAAAACCAACAGCATAAAGAAGTGGCTGGGTTTACAGGGTCGGTTAATGCCCTGTGTCTCTGAAGCCTTGCCCCTGTACACTGTCCTCCACAGGCACAGAGCCCAGCTCAGCTGGACAGACGCCTGTGGCAGAGAGACCACAGGGCCCCTCTCAGTTCTGTCCCCGGCCACGAAACAGAATCCAGCAGAGACTCTGTGTTCATTTCCTTGAGTTTTCCTTTTCCAAACAGAACGAAGCTTCATGGTAACAAGGGAGAATGAGCTCTGCGTTCCCAGTGTGGGCAATGAAAGCAGACCCCACACTAACCCCTCCTGACCATGCATGTTGTGCCTCGGTTTTCTCCTCTGAAAAATGGGGATGAGAATGGCACTGCCTTCCTGGGTTTATGGTGAGGATTTAAGGGGACAGGACACATGAGGCACCTGGGACAGCGCCTGACACTCAGGGGTTATTCAGGACATGTGAACTCACAGGATGATGGTTACCTTTAGCATCTCAGGGGCCTCTGGTGGGAAGTAGAGCCAGGAGCTAGCTATGACCTGAGGGCTGACTGCTAGAATGCTGGCGGAATGCTCGCCCACTGCTCGCCCCAGAAGCAAACACGAGGCAAAATCTAACCCCACCCATAACTACAGTGATTTTCCGCTGAGTCTATACATCATTATAAAAGCTACTTTTGTTTTAGCAGATCAAAAATAGTTAATGTTGGAGAAACAGATAAAAACAACGCCTATGACTCTGAAATCTAAAAAGAAGTAAGTCTCGGGGCGCCTGGGTGGCACAGCGGTTAAGCGTCTGCCTTCGGCTCAGGGTGATCCCGGCGTTATGGGATCGAGCCCCACATCAGGCTCCTCTGCTATGAGCCTGCTTCTTCCTCTCCCACTCCCCCTGCTTGTGCTCCCTCTCTCACTGGCTGTCTCTATCTCTGTCGAATAAATAAATAAAATCTTTAAAAAAAAAATTTAAAAAAAATAAAAATAAAAAGAACTAAGTCTCTGTATTTATAAGAAGCATGTATATGTATTTACAGTAAAATAAAAATATTTTAAATATATGCATATTTATGTACACACATACAGAGCATTTTTAATTTTTACCTTTTTGGTCCCCGGTCTATCATATTTTCTGGTGCCCTGTTAGTTGGGGGAAGGGTTACAATTACATCAAAGTTTATAACTTAAATCATTTTCCCCAAGGTTCAGCAAACACATTGCTATTTGGCCACAAACTCCGGTTGTTTTTCACTGACAAAATTTCCAGCTTTGCTCAATTTCCAAAAGAATGTTGTGAAGCATTTGGACTCTTACTTAAACCATGTTTGTCCAAAGAGGTCAGTATGAAGCCTGAAAAGATTTCTGATCCAGCAAAGAGCAGTCATGTCTTCAGTCATTCTGAGATAGTCATGGAAAATTATAACACAGATGTTAATATTGGATCTTTCTTCTGGCACCTAATGCCCACGAAGCAACAGAACAAAACCAGAACAAGAAAGTAAAAAATAAAAAGGCTCACATGGTCAAAGAGGAAAGAAGGCAGACTTATCGCCGTGCCGCTAAGCTGTGGCAGCAGGGAAGTCAGGGCATGCAGGGTGTAGGTCTGAGGCTGTACTCTGCCTTCTCTCAGCTATGTGACAGTGAGAAAGTTACTTGACTACTCTCTGCCTCTGTCTCTTCATCTGTAAAGTGGGAATAAAAATACTAACTGTTGGGGTGCCTGGGGTGCTCAGTCGGTTAAGCATCTACCTTCAGCTCAGGTCATGATCCCAGGGTCCTGGGGTCGAGCCCCACATTGGGCTCCCTGTTCAGCGTGGAGCCTGTTTCTCCCTCTGCCCCTCCCCCTCCTTCTGTGTGCGCTCTCTCTCTCTGTCTCTCTGTGTCAAATAAATAAGTAAAATCTTTTAAAAAAATAGTAACTGTTTTAGAATCTTGTTCTAAGGATTAAATGAGTTAATGTATATTAAATACTTAGTGCACGGCTTGGTATAAAATGTGTTTAATGTGTTTAATACGTTTTGCAAATAAAATAAGGACTGAAAGGGATTGTTTCCAGCTCTCACCACGTTAAGATGCAGAAGCTAACAGCACTATAACAACAGCCCCAGCAGGGGCTGGGGAAAGGCGTGAGCGGTGACGACTCAGCAGGGACAGCTATCTGTTTGGGGTGTGCAGAATGTCTTGGAACTAGACAGAGGTGGTGTTCTTACAGCGTTGTGAATGTTCTAAATGCCACTTTAAAATGGTCAATAGCTAATTTTATGTTACATTACAGAGGAAGCCCTATACTCAAGGATGACCCTAAAAAGGCCTAAAAGTCAAAGCCAGTGGCCTGGACTCTATGGGTTATTTCTTGGGGCCTCTGCCAGCCTAGAGCTGACAGGGAGCCTTGCCAGGCCAATTCAATGCTTTTTTGCTGCAACTTGCTTGGGTCCCCTCAGAAACATAAAATATTGAGTCTAGAGAAAAGACACTCACAGATCTGGCCTCTCTGCCTTTCTAGGACCCAGGACAAAGGGTTATTTCCTTAACATCCTTCAGAGGTATAAGAACAGAATTCCTAAAGGTCCTTTCCTCTAAGGAAGGGGTTCTTCATATTCAAATTAAGTAATTTAGAGTTCCTGGTGCTGTTGGTAAAAGAACAGCCATCACCCACTTAGGCTCAGAGAAGCAGTGGAGGCCCCCCCACCTCCAACCAACCAGGCCACTTTTTTTCAAAGGGAGAAGGGGCAGCAGCAGATCCCGGCACATGTGCAGATAACAGGGCTGCTCCCAGGGCTTGGGAATGAGGCACAGATCCAACAGGCAACCAGGGAAAGCTTGCAAGTGCACTTTATGGCTCAGAGTCCCTAGCAACACCTTCAGACAGCATGTGCCTTTCAGCTGACTTTCCAGAACCCCACCCTCAAGCCACTGGGCCTGCTCAGCTCTGGTCCCCACCACAATGCTGGGCTGGGGCAAGTATGCTCCGGCTGAGCTACCAGGCCAAGCAGCAAAGGAAGCCAGCAGACATCGCCACACACTTAGGGACAGTCACGAAAGCATCCTTCTATCATTTTTAAGCTTCATTCAGAGGTGCTCCCTTTATTTTGGTGCTATTCCCCAAAATCATCTTCGTTGTTAACACATTCACTCATTCAGTAAACATTTGCCGAGGACCATCTTCGCATCAGGCACTTGTGTGCTAGGAGTTAGAACATAAAAATGATTTGAAAGTGGTCATTACCAGTTTGGAGGGGAGGAGCTGCATAAAAAAGTGTATTTATAGTACAGTGTGGTAAGTGTGATGACAGAGCTTCCACAGGCCACAGACGATGGTTCTCCCAACTCCGTTGGGGCAATGGGATCAGGAAAAGTGGGCTCCGCACGATCCTGAGATTTGGGAGAAGGAAAATAAACAGGAAAGGTGTTTCCTAAAGTGATTCCCAACAGAGGTGAACCACAATATTGTATGAATTGGAAAGGATATGTTTTAGAAGATTTAAATTATTTTTTCATTGCTGAATTTTAAGAATCTTTTAAATGGGCTTATATCACTCATGGAAAAGAAAATAAGGAGGAAGTGAAAGAGGGCAGAGGAGGAGAGAGGGAGACTAACGGTGACTCTTCACACATCTCAGGCACAGGGCACAGCACACGGAGAGGCACAGGAGTGACCTTGCTCTGAGTACAAGTGACCTGTGCAGGGATAGGAAATTAACTGTAGGAATCCAAGCAGTTTCAGGCCAGTTAATAACTAAGACATTGAGACTGTGTGTGTGTGTGTGTGTGTGTGTGTGTGTGTAAATGGAATTGACTTGGACTCACATGGTGGAGTCCTTTCAAAACATGTCTTCTCAGCCTATTTTATACAAGGTTCTAGAAAGTATGTTCTCCAAAGCAGCAGTCACCAGAGTAATAAGGAGCCTAAAATGAAGCCACAGTAAGATGACTGAGGGAACTGATGTGTTTTGGATACAGAAGAGAACACCTACAGGAGGCATGCTGCTGACCGCTGACCTCTACCAAAAAAGTGCCAAATAAATATTTCACCCCAACAGTGAGAGTAGATCATGACAGCAAATGCCTCTTGGGAGGCTCAGCTATGTGTCCATCCGAAGGTGACTGAAGAGAGTAGGGCCCATCCACCACCCACCACAGAAGGGAGATGTACCCTATGCAAAACTGAATCCATCTCTAAGACCACCTTTACTTCTCAGTGCTGTGATTCCCACTCATCTAACAGGAAATTCTACAGCCTCAAATTTCACCATAAGTAAAAGACTAGAGCCAAAAACACTGTTTTCAGATGATAGTGGCTGCTTCCTTCTGAAGGGGAGTCTCGGGAAGCCATCGATGGGGATGGCGTCATCGGCGCTGGAAGGCAGTCCACGATGAAAGGGATGCCTGCAGACGCTTTATTCAAATTCCGTGAAGGTTGAGAAACTTTTAAAATATGTTGGTTGGGTTGAGAATCTGTCTTCTCCCCCCACTTCAAATTTTCAACTGATCCATAGCCCGAACAGAAATCTTACTCCAGCTGCCCATATATCTCTCTGATAAAATTTCCTGCCTCTGTCAAAATGCCCTACAGACCAGACCATGGAAAAAGTTCTCGCTTCAGAAGAACAATTGTCTGCTGCAGAAATAAAGTAATGCCATTCCTATGAAATCTATAAACTCAAAACAGGGACACAGAACTAGTGGTTGCCAATAACTTTAACTTCATTTATCTATATTTGGCAAAAATTGTGCTGCAGCTGGAGATGAAATGCTGAGCAAATCACTACAGAGACGTGAGATCCAAACAGCAATTACTAAGCTGTGCTGCCTCGTGTAAGATTTCACTTTTGTTTATTATATTTAAAGCAACGCTCTAACTCCGTACAGTACAGACGGCATTGTCTCAAGCAATAGCTGCTCATGGGGGCATCTCCACCTCTCCACCTCGCAGGAAGGTGCTCTAAGGGAGGCGGAAGGTCTCTCTTGTGGCCACGTGAGCACAGCCGAGATGGCAGCCCTGCCACCAAATGCACCTCTCTTTTGTTCATAATTGGAAGAAACTATTCTCGTGTTAACTCAAACTTGGCTTATCACATACTGTGCACAACTCTGATGATGCCTCTTTTTTTATCACTGCAGATATTGATAATTATAATTGGCAGGCTGAGGAAGAAGGATATAAATATCTCATCAGCTGCCACAGAGCAGAGAAGTAGGGGGTGGGGGGGAGGTGGCAACCTACACGTCGGAAAGGGGCTGACGGGGGAAGATGGATCCTCACAGCCATTGTCTACCAGCCAACATCTGGTTCTTATAGTGGGTGATGATTTTCATAGAATCACAGAAATTAGAGATAGAAAAGACCTATTAGGTCATCTAGCACAGCTCCCTGCCAGTGTAGAATTGTTCTCTGCAAGAAAGACTACCTCTTTGTTCCCATAAAAAGCTCTGATACTTGCGAATGGCTTCCCAACAGAGGGTGGCTTTAAGTGGACTCCAGAAGTAAAGGAGTTGAAAAATTATTAAAAACCTAACTCTGTGCAACAATAGCCTTTTATGTGTTTATAAGACATGGCAAGATGGAATGTTAGCGATTTACAGAACCTCAGACAAATTCCACTAGGATTGTTCCAACTCGATTAAGAGGAAACTTGATTTTTTTTTCAAAAAAAAAAAAAAAGGAATAAAGAGCTGGCCAGGCAGTTATTGAAGTTACTCTTTAATCCAGTCCTAAAATTATTTCCAAAAGTTGGACTCTCTGAAATTAAACATACTTTTTTTTTAGTGAACATTATTTAATTTTCTCATGTAATGACATCCTTCCTAATCTTCTGACTTATCAATAAATTAACCTCTATTCTTGAAGCAAATATCCCACCTGATGTGTCTAATATGACTTTTTCTCTCTAAAATGTTACTAATAAAGATTTGCCTGGTCTTCCCCCTTATCTGTCTTGGTTTATTAACACCACTGGGAAACACACTGGACTTTGTGTTGATTTGATTTTTAATTCTGATTTGTGCTCTTTACTATGGTGGACCTCCACCTTGAGAAAACCTCCAATTCTTGGAACACAACCTAAGCTTTCTACTCAGTAGGAGCCAGACCTTATTTTGCTATCACTTACATTAGGCTTCTCTTACATTAGGCAATAACTTCCAGACATGTTCATGATAGTTTTCTCACCAGATATGACACAATAAACACCAACTCAAAAAGTGGGATTTGGGGCGCCTGGGTGGCTCAGTCATTGGGCGTCTGCCTTTGGCTCAGGGCATGATCCCAGAGTCCTGGGATCAAGCCCCACGTCAGGCTCCTCCGCTGGGAGCCTGCTTCTCCCTCTCCCACTCCGCCTGCTGTGTACCCTCTCTCGCTGGCTGTCTCTCTCTGTCAAATAAATAAATAAAATCTTTTAAAAAAAAAAGTGGGATTTAGCCTCTGGAGGGATGCAGTTCAAAATGGTGAGCAAAAGAAAATGTTCCCTGAATCAAGTCAGAAACACTAGCTAGCTGGAATGAGAATTATTAATTTCACTTCTTTCATCCATTGACTACCATCATCCCACACTAAGTGACTGAGTCACACCAGCACCCGAAGTATTTTATGACACAAGTGAAGCATTTCTTTGCAGTTTACCAAAGGAACAGCTTCCTTCATACAATTAAGCGATCTTTGGTTTGAGGGCATGACGATAAACCAAGAATTTTTGGTACTGTTACTTATTGTTATTACCACCATCAAAAAGAATTTAATTGGAATCTATTTTCTATGTGACAAACAAAGGCAGTTAAATGGTCATAGCTATTCTACAGTAAACAATCCTCAAGCACTTACTATACACAGAGCACTGTGCTGGAACAGGGCATAGAAAGTTGAGTATGACACAGCCTCAGTCTGTGGGAAAATCATGATATGATGAGAGACACAGAGACAAGCGCCTGCTCAGGATCCAGTGTGACAAGAAAGGCAAATACAAAGCAAGAAGGAAGAACAGAGGAAGAAGCAGGTAGCTTAGCCTTGCCTTCCAGAAATCCACACACTAGCGACGGCAACAGTGATGTGCATGTATGGACAAACAGCCTACAGAATGATACAGAATATGTAGTCTGCGGTAGCCTTCAACTAGTAATTCCATAAACAAAACCCAGAGGGGCAGGCTGTAGATCAGAAACACATTCCTGTTTCGCCTTAAAGCAGGAGTGATCTTAAATCAGGGCACTAACCAGAAACCCAGAGACCCAAGTTCCGTCTGCTCTATCACGCACCACCTGAGTCACCTTGCACAGGTCACTCATGTATTCACTCGTTATATTTTTTTAATATACACTTTATTTTGTAGATCAGTTTTCCATCACAGCAAAATTGAGAGGAGGGCCCAGAGATTTCCCATATGCCTTCTGCCCTACACACACACACAGCCTGCCCCCCATCAACATCCCCACCAGGGCAGCATCTTTGTTTCATCAATGAACACGTGTTTCTTCTGGCAATCATCCATGGCAGTCACTCAGTGTATCTAAGCACCGGTTTCTACAACACGGAGGCAGAAGTGTCTACTCTGTTGTGAGGGCCTGTTCTGGAAAATGCCCACTAAATACTGGGAGGTGACACTGCCCTGATCCAGCTGCACTCCCGTTGACCCTACAGGTTACGAGTGGGTGAGCAGTGCCATCCACGACCAAGGGGCAGATGCCAGAAAACTCACCCATAATGGAACCAGACCAACAATCTTTATCTTACCAGCAGCATTCTCTAAATAACAGAGAAGACCAACCACAAACAAGTGACTAGACCATATCTGAAGACATGCAAATCCTCTGGAATCGTTCTGTTTCTTACACTATAAAGAGTTGGGTGGCCTCTACCTGACAAGCCATGCCACTTGGAAACTTGGGGCAACTTATGTAACATCTCAAGGCCTTAGTGTCTTCATCTCTATAATGTGCTAGATGAATAGTGGGTATCCAAGGATCCTTTTAGATCTGAAATTCTTTGATTACATTTCTGTCAACAATCACTAAACACTGATTGATTGGATTGAATGAGCTGAAAAGCAGAGATTTACAGTTTAATTCATTTCTATAAAAGTGAACTGCACGCAGAGCACCATGCTGGGTGCTAGAGGAGCTGTGAGAGAGAGCAGGGTGATGCTTTTGTCTCAGAAGAACCGGAATTCCTACTCTGGATGGTGGCACAAATTATCTTAAAATTCAGCAAAGGATGTGGGCTAGAGCAAAAGTAGTTCTTCAGCAACTGCGCCACTATGTTCTCAGAATGGACGTGAATCACACGTCACTGCACGTGGGTTTGTCCCAGAGGGGCTTTGCGGAGGCTGAGCAGCTCTAGTACCCCCGCTCCCAGGACACGGAGACCTTCCGCAGCCACCCAAACATCCCAGCGCTTCCTCTATGCCAAGCATGGCCTGGATCAGGCTCTGCCTCTTTCTGGGAGGCTTTCTTCCACCTCTTCTCCTTGAACCACCATTTACCCACAGAATATCAAACGCCTTCCTTGCTTCGGTCAGCTGAGTCATTCCCTCCTCTGTGCACCCATTTCCCTGGCACTGATCTCCACTCCAGCAAGGCTGGCACTGGAATTGCTGTTCAAGTAGGCATATCCCTCCCTGGGCTCTGGGTTTTCCAATGATGGGAGCTGCCTTTCTAATGAACCTCCACCCGTGACAATCTTACTGTCAGTGGGTGCATATACCTGCTAGGGGAACTTCTGCTCTTGACCTGAACCATGGCCTAGTGTTCCAGATTCATTTGTAGCTTTCTTTGCCTTTTGTAACCCTAGTACTGAAAAGGAATCAGTTCCCCAGTACAAAAGCCAGTCTCACATTTGGGAGGCTGACCTGACATAACGTTAAACTCACCCCTTCTTATGACACTAGAAGGACCTAAATAAAGGCACTAACCTTGAACAGCAGGTCAAGGTGTCTGAGAGTCAACACACAATTAGGACACCTCCTTTTCTCTTTTTCTCCTCCATGTATTTCAAGTGCCAGAATGCATGCCTGTTCTCCCACTGGACTGTCCTGTTCCCAAGGGCAAGGCCTCATGTCCTGCCCAATGCCTCCCCCTTGCAGCGTGTGCATGCAGATCGCATCAGTCAGTACTGGATTTTATGTAACATGCTGACCTCTTCCTCTGTGCCAGGCAACACTCTGTGAGCTTCGTGTGTAATAATACATTTAATCCTCCAAACAACCACCTAATGAGGAAGTACAGGGGTACAGTAGTCAGGCTTCTCCAGAGAAACAGAACCAACAGATATGTGTATATATAATAATATCCCACGATATATCAGAGAGAGGTGTATTTTAAGGAACTGACTAATGTAATTATAGGGGCTGGCAAGTCCAAAATCTGTGGGGTAGTTCAGCAGGCTGGAGACTCAGGGAGCAGTTGATATTGCAGGTTGAGTCTGAAGGCCGTCTGATGGCAGAATTCCCTCTTGCCCAGGGGAGATCAGTCTTTCTATCAATGCCCCCCACATCAGAGTCATTTGCTTCACTCAAAGTCTATGGAGTGAAACATCAATCTCATCTAGAAAAGACCTCCAGTATCTGGGCATCAGGGCAGAGCCAAGCTAACACCCAAAATTAATCTGCACAGGAAGGTACCAGCATTACCTCCACTTTCTGGAAGAGAAAAGGAAAATACAGATTGTTTTAGTAACGAGTCCCAAGTCACATGGGGACATGGAGCACAACTGGGATTTGAACCAGACAGTTGTCCCAAGAGCTTATCATCTTAAGCCCTGAACTATGTCACTTTCCTATGAATCACAGCATGGTCTTCAGTATCTTGCCACGAGGCTATATATATAAAGGAACACATGGAAGCAAACAACCCCTTTCTGATACCGTCAAAGGGATACTGCCCTAAGTCAATGTAGCATTGACCCAGAAACACAATTCCAGAACAGGATCCAAGAGGATGACTGCATGCTTAGTTCAGTCACATGAATCCAAACCCAACAACCCGAATCAAGTCAGTGGGCCCTGGATGCCAGGCGGAAAAGGCACTGTCCCTGGAGGCTCGTGGTTCATCTGCATGTTTTTGCTTTTGTCTTTGTTTTTGGTGAGTGTGTGTGTGTGCGTGCGTGTGTGTGTGTATGTCCACATACAAGCACACCTGCCTATGCATGACTCTGAAGAAATCTGCTGTGGATTCCCCAGGGACACCGATGACAGATTTCTCTAGTTCATAATCTATGACCACTTTCTGCTGAATCCTAAGAGTCCTGCACTTGTCCCAAACCTCCAAAATAGTGTCAATTTACTGCAATGGTTAAAAGCAAGGGCCCTGGATTTAAAAAAAAAAAAAAAACTGGGCAAGAATCCCACCTCTGTCACTTATTAGCTAAATACCGTCGGACAAGTTACTTAATCTATCCAAGCTCTGGTCCAATCTATACGATGGGTTCATCAGGACGCCCACCTGGGAGGTCACTGAGGGGACTCAGAAGCAACGATGCATGTAAGGAACACGGTCCAGTGCCTGGCACAGGGACATATGCTTAATGGGAGGTAGCCATTATATTGTAGGATGATTAATGCTTTATCCTCAAATTTCCTCACTAAAAATCTTTTAATAGGTTGGGGCGCCTGGGTGGCACAGCGGTTAAGCGTCTGCCTTCGGCTCAGGGCATGATCCCGGCGTTCTGGGATCGAGCCCCACATCAGGCTCCTCTGCTGTGAGCCTGCTTCTTCCTCTCCCACTCCCCCTGCTTGTGTTCCCTCTCGCTGGCTGTCTCTATCTCTGTCAAATAAATAAATAAAATCTTTTAAAAAATAAATAAAAATCTTTTAATAGGTAAAAAAAAAGTGCCTAACAAAGCAATCTCCCCATTAAGACTTTCCATATGCCTGTGGGCTGCAAAAGAGCAGAATGATCCCAAGGTCCCTGCAGCCAAGAACCTGTCTAGATGGGTCTTCCCTCCGCCGACCTCACCCCAAGCCACTGGTGGAGGTGAAGTGCTTCCCGTCCTGTGTCAACGCCGCGGTCGTTCCCCTGCAGTGGTGTGTCCGTGCAGTACAGACATGCAGCCCCAGCCAGCCTCTCCACCCCCAGCCCTGCAGCAGGGAGCCTGCGCAGTGTTGTTACTATTGCTGTCGTCCTGGCAGAAACGACTGGACCCCACTTGCCCCACGTGTGCTCTAGGAGGAAAATATTGTAAGTGCTCCTCCACAGGGCACTAACTTTACTCAGTCTCTGCAGGAGATTAAGTGACTCTGTCTTCATGGCTCTGACATCATCTCAAATGTATGAACACTGGCGCGGGATTTAATAAATCTCAGCCATCATCCATTCTCAACTCTTGCTTGGGTTGCAGTTCCTCTGTTTAACAGAAAACAGTCATGGACCAGATGAAAGCAATTTTCCCACATGGCACCCGCATTTTATTTTCCAGTCTCTCAGAAAAAGACCTCACCTTTCACCTTGCAGCTCTCAGGAGCATGGGGAAAGCTGCCATCTATGTGAACCTCACAGGAAATGATGCACATTCCCCAAATTCTTTGCAGGACAAATGGGCCTCCCTGTTTCTGCCCCACACTGTGCAAACCCAGGAAATGCTGAGTGGCAGGGAGGGAGGGCAGAGACTTCAATGTGTGTCTCTATTACTGGGAACTAGACACCTTTTTTTTTTTTCTAAAGATTTTTTATTTATTTGACACAGAGAGACACAGCGAGAGAGGGAACACAAGCAGAGGGAGAGGGAGAAGCAGGCTTCCTGCTGAGCAGGGAGCCCGACGCGGGGCTCGATCCCAGGACCCTGGGATCATGACCTGAGCTGAAGGCAGACACTTAACGATTGAGCCACCCAGGCGCCCCGAATGGACACCTTCAACATTGGACAAATTAATGTGGAGTACCTTCTACCTGTTGAGAAACGTGCTCAGTGCTGGGCTGACAGTGCATGCAAGGGAACACTGTACCATCCCTCATGGGTCTCACATTTTTCAGGGACCCACAATTAACCACCATAATTGCAATTCTGAGACAGACTACAAAGGACAAGGGCAGTGTGTGAGAGAATACAGAACCCGGGGCTGGGCTCAGTCTGGAGGTCACTGAAGGTGTCCCTGAAAGAGAGACTTAGGCTGAAATCTGCAGTTCCCCTGAGAGTAAGCTTGGTAGATAGGAGTCCAGAGGAGCTCTACAGGCTGGGCTGAAAAAGCTACGGGACTGACGAGAGGCCGCAGAAGCACGCTGTATTCCAGGGACTGAGAAGTGCTGAGGGGCTTGAATGGGCAAAGCCAGAACACACAGGGCCTGCAGACCATGTTACTGAGAGTCAATCATTTCCTACAATGCAAGGAAGGCCACTGAAGGCTGGAGAAAGAGGTGAGAAGATTGGATTTATCTTCTACAAGATGATTTTGTCCATAATGGAAAACAAAGTAGGGGAGGCAGGAACAGGTAAGATTCGAACAAAAACACGCGTGTCAAAGTTCACAGCAGCACTGTCCACAAGAGCCATAAGGTAAGGAGAGTCCAAATGTCCATCAACCGCGGGACAGATAAGCAAAATGTGACATACTCATACAATGGAATATTCCTCAGACTTAAAAAGGAATGAAGTGCTGACATAGGCCACAACATGGAAGAACCTGGAAATCATGTTTGGTGGAAGAAGCCAGACACAGCAGGTCCCATGTTGTAGGATTCTGTTTATAGGAAATATCCCGAATGGGCAAATGCACAGACCCAGAAAGCAGATTTGTAGTTGTCAGGGGCTGGGGGAGGGAGGAACAGGAGTTACTCCTGAACAGGTGTGGGTTGTCCACTTGAGGTGATCAAAGATTCTGGAAGGAAATGACAGTGATGGCTGCACAGCACTGCAAATACTCTTCATGCCGCTGGTCTACACTTCTCCTGCGCCGGACCCACCCTTCCCCAAGGCTGCACTGTCTACCTGTCAGCCACAGGCACTCCCCCTCCCCCCATTCAGACCTGGCCGCTCCTTAGCAACAGCAAGGGAGACAACGGGACAGTCTGTGCCTTCACCTCTGCACTCCACACCATATCCCACATTTGGACATTCAGGTTAGTTATGTTGTGAACGTTGTTGTAATAATAACCTGTTAATGAATACGGCACTTCAGTGTTTACAGAATACGCTCATGTCTATTGTATTTCTTCTACTCAGCAATCTTTAAAGTAGATTATTATTAACTCCATATTACAGATGAGCAAATTGGGTTCAGAGAGGTTAATTAACTTGCTTAAGATCCTACTGTGAACAAACATGAAACCAAAAATTGGAATGCAAGTCTTTGTCCTGCAAGTCCAATATTCTTTCCACAATATCATCACTTCCATTCTAGAAAACCAGATCTCCACATCTCTGCCCCATCTCCACCCCAATAATGTAAAAATTCTATCTCCCTTCAAATAGAGGAACAAAGTGATCCAAATTATTCACAAAAAAAAGTACTTCTGGCTGACAACAAATCATCCAGCATTTGACCATACTTTCCACTGGGTTCTTAATTGGAAAATATCATAAATATTTCCTAATTATTTCCTTTGTAAGGTCTCCAAGCTAGAAGCAAATCTCCTTGAGTTCATTATAAGAGGTGTGTGTGTGCACGTGTGTGTGTGTGTGTGTGTGTGTGTGTTCTGGTCCCCTTAATCCCAAAAAGGTCTGTCTTATTTATAAGCACATCGCAAGCATATGATAAATCCTTGTTGATGTGAAAATAAAATTAATATAAATTCACTACATTTTTACAAATAATGCTTGCATAGGCTATGTAATACTTTGGGGAGAACCACATATTCTAACTCCAAATGAATGACTATCTGTCAGTTAGACACCAACCTCAGGAAAGGTTCCCAGTTACTTAAGGAAACACTGGCCTCCACACTTGATGCTAGTTCATCTCAGAGCACTGTAGGGAACATGGATGCACGAGGCCCTGAAATCAATCTGGACTCAATTTTATAATTTGTATCAATCACTCCTACCCCTATTTCATAGATGATGAAGGGGTAAGTTAGTTCTACCATTCTACCAGGAGCAAGGACTGCTCCATACCCCCTTCTGACCTCAACATTTTGTCTCTGGGGACTTGGCTCTCAGGAACCATCTAAACAGTCACAGAGACTGGTGACCAGACCTGGACATGGCTGCTCTACCCAGGCCACAGCGACCTAGAGGTCAATCAAAGGGCAAGGAGGACAAAGCTTCATGAAAAGAGAGACAGCAACTTAAAGACAGTAAAAAGGGATTTAAGGAAACAACAAACAAGCTCAGAACTAAGGGAGTGGATAAGTAGCTGAGCTGCAGAGAAACCTGATAAAGTTCACACCTGTGAGTGCTCTTCTTGTTCTGACTCTGGTGGGTCACTCACTGCGAAGGTCACACCATGACCACTGGGGAAAGAGGAACCAATGAACATGGCTGGGGCTTTCGATTCTATTCCTCCAATAATGGACCACACGGTACGGAGCGTGTCCCATCAACTCTGCGAGTCCATTCTCCCATCTGTATGGCAGAAAATAAATCAGTGTTTCCCAAGATGCTCATAAGGATGAAATAAGATGATGCACGTGAAAGCACTTAGAGGATTAATTGAATAAGAATGTGTGGATGTGGATGAAAGAGGTGTGTTCAATGAATGAAAACATTGACATTTTTAACACCTTCCTGCATGCCTGCCTTACACAAAGAACTTGTGCGTGTCTTATCTAGTTCACCCTTCACAAGATCACTCTGTGAGGAAGAAATTATGATGATGCCCTTTTCAGAGGAGGAAACTGACATGCAGAGACTTTCAGCAGCACACCAGGTCACGCAGGAGTCTTACAGGGGCAGCTCGAACACAGTCAGTGGGATTTCAGTCCACATTATTAATCACTTAATAAAAATAATAAGGAGGATAGGGGCGCCTGGGTGGCACAGCGGTTAAGCGCCTGCCTTCGGCTCAGGGCGTGATCCTGGCGTTATGGGATCGAGCTCCACATCAGGCTCCTCCGCTATGAGCCTGCTTCTTCCTCTCCCACTCCCCCTGCTTGTGTTCCCTCTCTTCGCTGGCTGTTTCTATCTCTGTCGAATAAATAAATAAAATCTTTAAAAAATAATAATAATAATAAGGAGGATAAGGAGACACAAATTAAGGCTCACAGACTGTCCTATTCAATTCCCTTAACAACCCTGTAAGGTAGATATTGTCAGAGTCCCACTTCACAGATGAGAACAACAAGGGAGGGAGAGGTTCATTAACAGGCACAGCACGGAGGAGAGACAGCAGCTGGGGTGTTGGAAGCCTCAGAGTCTGTCAAGCCTGTTTGCAAAGCAGTAGAGGCAAATGGACAAGAAAATGGACCTGAGAGCCAGACCTCCTAAGCTCAAATCCCAGCTCCATCACTCACTTGTCTGTGACCTAAGGCAAAAGTCACCTCACCATCCCGTGCCTTGGCTTCCCCATCTGAATAGTAGGGACAACTGCACCAACCTCAAAAGTTGTTGTAAGGATGAAGCAAGTGAATACACGCTAAGTGCTTGCTCCTTAAAGTGTGATCCATGCACCATCAGTGGCCCCTGGGAGCTCATTAGAAATGCAGCGTCTTGGGTCCACTTCAGACACTGAACTAGAACCTGATGAGAGGGAACTTGTCTGCACACTGATGTCTGAGGAGAGCTTAGAGTACTATGGTTAAGGGTTATGCTAGCCGATGTCTTCATTGTTACTACAGCTAATGACACAGAGCATGAGTGAGGGGTTGAGAGGACAGGGACTGGTGGGAAATGAGCCTGATGGAGGGAGGTGGGATATACTGTAAAGTGCCCAGTCAGGAAATCGGGCACTGTCCTGAAGGTTACAGAGAGACAGAGGCCATGAAGGGTTGGGAGTGGGGACGTTTTAGGATTCTCTTCCCCAAAAAGCCAACCAAACAAATGAGCAAGCATTAGATGAGCAAGTATCACAAGATTCTCTAGCTGCAAACCAAATTCCTGTGACTCTGCCAGAGCCCAGGGGATATCCTTGAGCACTCACCAGGGAACTAGAGGATGAAGCCTTGCCCAGGCCTGTGTCCCACACCTGACTCACCGAGGGACCCCTGAGTGAATGAAAGCTACTCCCCTTCACTCTTCCCCACCAGTGGGTCAGGATCTACAAGTAACCAAACAAGACAATTCATGTTAAAGCATGTTACAAATAGGGAAACACTAGGCAAAAGTAAGGATTGTAACTGGGAAAGCAATTCCCTTCTAAATGGGAAAGCACCAGACACACCATAAGAAAACCTGGGCCCTAGGATTCAGAATCTACTCCAAGAAATGTCTGTGAGATTCTAATAGAAACAATCTGGGTGTGTGCTTGCAGGGTGGGGAGAGTATGAGGACTGCGAGGAAGGGAGTCCAAAAGTCTGTTTTTATAGAAAACATCCCTAGATTGTTGTAACGGAAACTTAGGATTTAGAAGGGTACTTCTCAAACTGGAATGCGCAGAAGAATCTCCTGACAGGTTGTTCAAACGTGGGATTCCTGGGCTTTACCCGCAGAGCTCCTGATTCAATACCTCTGGGCCGTCCTCGCTTGCTAGGGCTCCACAACAAAACACCACAAACTGAACAGCTTCCACAACAGAGAAGTATCTTCTCACAGTTCTGAGGCCAGGAGTCCAAGATCAAGGGCTGGGCAGCATGGATGTGACTCCCGAGGGCTGGGAGGGAGAATCTGTTCCATTCCATCCTCCAAGCTGCCGGTGTTCTGCTGGCCATCTCTGCTGTTCCGTGGCTTGCGGATGCACCAACCCAATCTTGGTCTTGATGCTCACATGGCATTCACCCTGGGAGCATGTCCCTTTTTAGAAGGACACCAGCCAGACTAGAGTAGGGTGATCCATCCAGTATGACCTCATCTTAAGTAAGAATGCCTACCATGACCTACTTCCAAATAAGATCACAGTCTGAGATCCTGGGGTTTAGGACCCCAACATATGACTTTTGAAGTGACACAATTCAACCCTTAACACTTACCTTGCCCTGCACATAACTCACAGCCCCTGAATCCTAATGAATCCAGGTCATTGTAGTAATGAATGACCCACAGCACATAACTTTCTTTCTTCTTGTCCTATTCAGCTCCTCCTAAATACATATCTCTCTGCCATTGTACCTTCCCTCCTGGACTCCTGCAAGTTCTCCGGGAATAAAGCCGTGGGCCTCCGCAGCAGGACTTCTCAGAGCAGTAGCCCATCAATGCCCATCTTTGTGAAGGCGGCATTCACCAGCTCAGTGGTGCTTTGTCACTCCAAGCCCTTCTCCTTCCCAGGACCCCAATGATTACCAAAGAGCAACTGCCTCCCTGATGCATCTATAGAGCTGGAAATCTGCGGTTACCATGGTTAATATTTCTGACTTGATTGGCACCACCAGTAATTGAACTGCAGTCTCTCGAGTGCAACACGCTCTATTCATTAGCTCCTATTGTGTTGGGCCATTGCATCAAATCACATTATTTTTCTGCAGAAAGAAAGAAAGAAAGAAAGAAAGAAAGAAAGAAAGAAAGAAAGAAAGAAAGAAATTAAAAAGAAAAGAAAGGACGAAAGAAAAGGCAGTCATGAATACAACACTATGTTGCCATATGAGATGTTGCTTTGAGGGGGAAATCGTTCTAGACGGAATGTAATGTTGTACCAGCTCTGGCCCCATCAAGAATGGTGAGATGTAAAGTGAGAAATCTTAATTTTGGTGGCACAGTCACACAGAATCAGAGCTAGAAATCAAAACTAGCCGAGTCCCAGTGTTTGTGTCATGAAGGCAACTGCTCATTTGTTTACCATACTGTCAGCATGCCTAGAACCATCTTTGAATTCATGTCTCCCTCACATCTATTTATACCCCGCCCCCATTCCCAGCATTTCAGAACTCTTTTGTGAGCTCGGGGGAGTTTTTCTTTGATGATTTAATAAAAAGTGTACGGATTTGTAAAATCCTTTTTATGTCATGTTTCTATTTTTAATAATCACAACAATGTTTTGTTTTTAGGCTAGAACAACCATTTGACTTCATCGAACTTGTGCTCTTCCTTTCTCTCTCTCGTCACCACAGCTCCTGGAGATGTACCAGTATCAGATTCTGTACCTGTGCACACGATGGCAGGAGTATTAATAGTAACAAAGAAAATGCAAAAAAAAGTAAGAAAAGGTGCAAATAACAGTAACATTATTAATACTAACAAATGCAATAAAATAAGAAAAGGTGGATTTTTTTGTTTTGTTTTGATTTTTTTACATTCCAGCACTTATTTGTAAAACTATTCAGGTTTCATAATTTCAGGCTTAGGAAATGGGAGATTGTAAGACTTCAAACCTTGAGTGTGAGCAATGCTGCCTATCACCTGCTGTCTGGGCCCGCATCACCGAGTGCTGGGGACACAGCAGCACTGGATGGCAAGCCAGCCCTTCTCAGTGTGTGAAGGACATGGGGCTCTTATGGATTCTCTCTTCCCATCCTGCCTCAATCTAACCCTGACATTTCTCTCCCCCGCAGAGTCTCTCACGTACACTTTACCTGGCACCGAACCAGACCCTCTCCCTGCACCCAGGTGTAGAGTTCAGAAATCACCTCCCCTCTGACTGCTTCTGCTCCCCCTCTTGATTTAGTATCTGGCTAACTTCCTAAAACTATTTTTCTTTCATTTCCTGAGAAAGCCGACAATATTAAAAGTATCTCCCATGCTCCCGGAAAAAAAAAAAAAAAAAACAGAGTTGACAGCCTGAAAGTTGAATGACCGACCACAACCACCACAAAGTTGTGTTTTTCCAGCACAATGTTACAAATAGAAGTCTGATGTCTCTTGGCCTGCCCTGCACTGTGACCCACAGCAGGCTTCTGAACACCCTGTCACCCTCCTGCTATTGGCCATGCAGCACTGAACACACAGTCAGGATGCACTCCCTTGACTGCATTTCTGCTTGTCACCCCCACCCTCAGCTACCTGGCTCGGCAACCATCTAAACATGGATGGCCTCCCCCATCCCATCTCCCTCCAGCCATGCTTCACTCGGTTTATCCCCTTCCCGTAAGACTGATCTCCAAAGCTACTCTTCCCATTGCAAAACCTCATACCCAAAAGCATGTTTCTGAGGCTTCCCCTCCCATGGGATGCTTCTGCTCCTCCCTTCGCCCAACCAAACTGAGTGACACTGCAATGCCAGTCGAGTCCCTGTTCCTTCCATGAGGGCCTCCTGCCTTCCAGCCCACACCAATTCTCCCCAAGTCAGCATTGCAAAGCCCCTCCCCCTGCTGCCCAGGATGGGCTTAGTCAATCAAATTCATTTGGAAGCCTCTCCTTGGCAGGCTGCATCCGCTCTCCTGCTACACACTACACAGCACTGAACACACAGTCAGTGTGTGCCCAGCGAATGCTGTAGGATTCATCTGAGTAATGAAGACAATGGATACAAAATATTCTGCTCTAAAAACTGTCTCCCAACATGAAATAGAGTCGCTCTTCTCCTTTACTTCCTGGGACTCCGAGTTCTGTGCCTCCGGAACAATGACAAAGTCCAGGGATGTTTGTGAATTCTTCCCCAGAGCGCTTTCTGAGCAAGGGTTGGGAAACCGGTTACTGATTCTCCAGACCCTTCCAGCCAGCTGCATCTGTTGCAACACTGAAGAGTCAAGTTACAGGAGGACACAGGACTCTTCCAAGCGTGGCCCAGTCCCAAGCCTAGGCTCTGCCCCATTGGGCTCCATCTTACCCCCAAACACCCATGCCCTAACCTGCCTTCACCCTGACCTCCGTGCTCTTTTCTGGAACACCCCTGATTCTTGTTACAAGGTCCAACTCAACTGACACCCCTTCTGCCACCTAAAACTCCCTCCCTCACTGAGTGATTATCACCTCTACATTGTTCCTCCAGTCCTTTGGACCTGCTGGTCTTTGCCGGTGCCCCTCTCTATCCACGATGGCAGAGATTCACCATCTCTTCTGCGAATTCCTCACACACCACAACTGCTCACTCTTTTACCCTTGAGTTTCTCAAATTCCCCCTAAGTGTTCAGTAGGAATATGGGAATCAACATGAGAGCACCCTGGGTCCCTAAAGTCACCCCTGACCCCACCACCCATCCCTCTGACATAAAAAGTCACATATTCAAAACTGCTGAGCACAAGATCTAAAAAATAATAGATGGCTACAAAATGCTAATTGCTTTCCTTCTTTCTTCTTGTAAGAAATATGAACTCTAACATGATGACTTCCCAAGCATTTTAAATAATAAAATATTTCCAGCCCAAGTAGATATTTAAACGTGTTAGATTCTGACATCAATTTTCATAGGAGTTTAGGTTTAGAAAAGGCCTGAAGATTTTACAGGAAAAACTCTCAGAGCTTTTTCTGTGTGTACGCTGATTAACTCAGCTAGCAACATGAGCCCCTAAATGAGGCCTAGACATGGCTTTAGTGACATTCCTGACTTCCTCCCTCCCTAATCAAACGGCAGCCCCACCCAAGCGTCTGGCTCACAGGCCTGGAGCGTCGCAGGACCAGCGCTGGCTGCACCACATCAGGCCATCCAGCAGACACTATGCACACCGTAGACAGCAGGTGGCGGGCTGGGGGGTGCCATGGGGGAGGGCAAATCATTCAGCCAGCTCCTCCTCAACCTTCCGGGAGGGGTCCCGGGACGGTGGGCAAGCCCATCTGCTGTGCACTCTACCCCTCATTTCCACGTTCAGTGTATTCAAGGGCCCTTCAGTCACCTTGTCTGGCTGGGGGAGCATTCTTTCTGTGCTCTCTCTTGCAGTGTGTTCCATGGAAAGTTTGACACTATTCTAGATCTGCCCTTCTTTCTAACACATCCCCACATCACGTTATTGCATACACACCCCCATATGCCCACACCCCATCCTCTCCATCTAGGCACACACGCCCTTTTCTGTCCATCTTTCGTTAACTGAAAGCAGGCTGTTCAACACAGCCCTCGAAACAGGTGTCATCTCAAGGAAAATAGATGTGGAGCTATTATGATCTAAATAACTTCAGCAAATAATTTTGACTCATCAGGCCAGATTTTATCAAAACCAAGTCAGACTTTGATTTTTTTAAGTTATTTAAATATGTGCTACCTCCAAACACTATGTGTGACAATTCAATGTTGGTCCAACCCCAGCATGGCAACAGCTCCGTGTGACTTCTGAACCAATGGGCTGGTGCCGATAATTTAGTCAACACAGCTAGTAATAGCCAATTCTCCATTATCCCCTGGTATAGTATCCACTGTAAACATTTCATTGCCAGATCCTCACTCCGGGTGCTTTCAAAATCTACTCAGTGGAGACTGAGGAATTTAATTAATTTTAATTTTATTCAAAGTTAAAACTTAATGCAATGTTCAGCTTACAATTAAGATTACGTATAAATCATAATTTATAATGCATTCTAAAGTAAATTATTACCTGGGGGTTATTACTTAATAAGCTACTTCTTTTGTCAAATTGCCACGCCGGGGAAGGAAATGAACCTTGACAGGAGGCCGGGGAGGCGCGCACCAGGTGGGGGAAAGGTGTGTTCCTAGCCCTTTTCTCACTTGACCTTGCAATCATTCTGAGGTGTGAGAGTCATTAGGGAGTAATTCTGGACCTTGTGATAAGCTGCATGTTGTACTCACACTCAAATCTCTTCCAGACATTTTTGTAGGTCCATGTTTCCCGTGCATTCAGTGAGACACACGGAAAATAGCGAACACGATGAGAAAATTCAAGCTGCTGGTTTTTTCTATTTAAGGGAATCTCAAAGCACATGCCATAACTTATCTTTCCTCGGTTTTCTTTACACACACTGAGGCGTTCTGAGTCAACCCTCTGGCTTGGCCCTGCGGCAGGGCTGGTCGGACAGAGAGGTCACTGTGCAGTCACCCTGCCCAACATGGAACTCACACTCAACCTTTGTGACCTTCTCTGCCTCAGTCATGGACAATACAAGGATACAAAGTGCCTTTTTTTTTTTTTAATATAAAAGCATACTTCGAATTTTCAGAATCAAATCCTGTAGAACATTCCAACCTCACCAGGCCCAATCTCTATTTACCTATAATCTTCATGCCTATTCTCGGCAAGTACCTGACACACATTCCATTAAGGATTTTATTACTTTCCCAGGAAAAAAAAAATAATGTAAACAATTTTCGAATAAACAAAATTCTTCTAGCTTACACATTTCTCAATTTCTCATCTGTACCCCTGAGTATGGGGGGTTTCATATCCCACAAAGTCAAAAAACAGCTATCACACAGTGTATAGCACAGGGCAAGGGGTGTGCTTACCCTATAGTTCTTTCCCACCTACACCGGCCATTCCAGAATCCCATGCAGTGCATGAGCTCAGCTCCAACATGAGCAGCCTAGTGGTTTTTCTGACCCGCAGCTTTCCTTCTCGTTGGCCAATATTCCCAATGCACAAATAGTTGCATTTTTAGAATAGAGCAAAATTCTTGTCCTCGCTTTGACATACTAAACTACTGGCAGAGATGTATTCTCGGGACAGCTTTTTAAAGTCTGTCTGCAAACAGCACCAGGATTAAATGTGTCTCCCGAGCCTGAATGGGGATGGTGCTTCTTGACAGGAGCAGTCCTGCAGGCCAGAAAGATCACAGCCTGGGCCTCACACACGTCAGGAGGTCTAGACAGCATCCCTCCTAATTCTGGAAGTCAGGAGATCAGTAAAGCCAACAAATGGTGTGATGGTAGATCCATCTATTGTGGACACAACTAAGTAAGAGGTATATTTATTAATTCAAAACAGCTTAGTCATTCTGTAAAATCAGAGCTCATAATCTAAACCAGAAACATTCATATAATTTATCCTTTTAAGTTATAGGGTTTTATATAATGCATATGAATGAAATATGTTTTACAAAGTGAGAAGAGATTCTTTGCCTTTAATTAGCAAATGACAACACTGTTGCTGTTGAATGGTCTACACAGATAGACGGTGGTCTAACCGAATCCCTTCCTGCCCTTTTGAATTTGTGTTCCAAGTTTGTAATCCTATTGCTGTATTCATTACAATATAGGCGTGCTTCTATCTTGGCCTGACATTCACTTCCAGCCGCATTATGGGTGTGATTTTAAAACAGTTAAGGAGAACGGCTTTCCTTCCCACACTTGTGCTTATGGTAACAGCACATATGTTAACTCTTTCTAGTTTTGGATGAGAGTGGGTGAACATGATATTTATTTTGGGCCAGATTCTGTGGATTTTTTTTAGCAATTGATCTAACAAATATCTTCTTATAGTTGCACAACGCTTCTGCAGGTAGAAATGGTACAGCCTATGATTTTATACCAAAAGGTAATTTTTAAATGAAAAAACTCACCATTGTGATTATAGAATGGAATATTATGCAGCCAATAAAATGAGGTTTAAAGAAAAGGGTATATACATTTATTTTTAAATGACAGGAAAAAATTCTTGTAACAGTAGAGAAAATACATAATATTCCATAAATATACAGAGTTGAGATTATATTTTATATATAATTTTATATAATTATATATAAATCATATATAAATAATTCATGAAACTGTATGTATCTACCTACGTATATAAACACTGATTATGTCTGGTGGGAAGATCAGGGTGACTTATATTTTAAATATGTTAAAAGTAAATTTATACATATAAATATATTCTTCTAGTTTCTGAATTTTCATGAAGACAATCTTATTTTTCTTTTTTAATTTATTTTTTTAAAAACTTTAAATCCAGTATAGTTAACCACAGTGTTCTATTAGTTTCGTATGCACTGTAGTGATTCCACAATTCTGTATGTAACTCAGTGCTCATTACGACAAGTATACTCTTCAATCCCCGTCAACTGTTTTACATGCCCTCATCCTCTCCCCTCTGGTAGCCATCAGTTTGTTCTCTATAGTTCAGAGTCTGTTTTTTGGTTTGTCTCTTTTTCTTATGTTCATTTGTTTTGTTTCTTAAATCCCATATATGAGTGAGATCATATGGTATTTGTCTTTCTCTGACTGGCTTATTTCACTCAGCATTATACTCTCTAGCTCCATCCATGTTGTTGTAAATGGCAAGATTTCACTCCTTTTTATGGCTGAATAACATTCCACTGTATACATAAACCAAATAGTCCTTATCCATTCACCTATCAATAGACACTTGGGTTGCTTCCATAATTTGGTTATTATAAATAATGCTGCAATAACCATAGGGGTGCATACGTCTTTTCAAATTAGTATTTTCGTATTTTGAGGGAAAATACCCTGTAGTGAATTACTGAATCACATGATTGAGGAACCTCCCTGCTGTTTTCCACAGCGGCTGTACCAGCTTGCATTCCCACCAGCAGCGCAGGAGGGTTCCCCTTTCTGCACATCCTCACCAACACTTGCTGTTTCTTGTGTTTTTCATTTTAGCCATTCCGACAGGTGTGAGGTGAGATCTCACTGTGGTTTTGATTTGCATTTGCCTGTTGATGAGGGAGGCTGAGCATCTTTTCCTGTGTTTGTTGGCCGCCTGGATGTCTTCTTTGGAAAAATATCTAATCATGTCTTCTGCCCACTTTTAATTGGATTACTTATTTTTTCCGTGTTGAGCTGTAAAAGTTCTTTATATATTTTGGATACTAACCCATTAGCAGATACGTCATTTGCAAACATCTTCTCCCATTCACTAGGTTGTCTTTTTGGTTTTGTTGATTATTTCCTTTGCTGTGCAGAAGCTTTTTATTTTGCTTTTGTTTCCCTTGCCTCAGGAGACATACTTAGAAAAATGTTGCTATGGCCAGACATCTTACTTTTCTAAGCAAAACAGAACCTTCTTAAAAATCACATTTCAAATAAAATGTACTTATTTCCACAGTTGCATTAGCAATAAAGAAACAAAGCAAAACTTCCTAGTTCTCTAACTCTGAAGACATTTTAGCCTTTCAGTTATTCCTAATAACAATCCACACGTAATAGAAGGAAGAGAAATTTCCCATGAGGCTTAGGATACCCTTTTTTCTGAACTCATGACTTTAAAAATTACAATACAAAATGTAGTGCAGGGGCGATGATGGGAAGCTTCCATTGCTGTGGAAATGTTCCTTTTCCACATTCTACTATAGTATATTATAAACAGCCAATATGAACGAGTTGATGCTATATTGTCTTGTTGCCACAACAATTAGCTGAAAAGTGAAAGATTCGGTCTATTCAACATACAACAAATACTTAGTGGAGCCACTCAGGGGCCCTGCACCTGGCAAAGTCAAAGTACGAAGACGCACAAGTAGAAGCCCACCAGATGGGCTAAGGGCCAGTTTGCTAGCAGAGCACCATCTCTGCCTATGATTTTTGTAAAAATCATTATTATTTCCTGTAGAGGGTACATATTGTTCCCTAAGGACTAGAACAATTAACCAGTTGCAAGAATGTGCATATCTTAACAAGCAAAATCCCTCTAGCCTGCTTTCTTTCACTGGTTCACGGATAACAACCCAAATCAAACAAACCTCAAAACCTTGACCTGGGTGTGTTTTCTTTTTCATTCTTGGGAAACTACACTCAGTACAAAGTGCATGACAGAAAATACCTCAAATACGTCCCAATAGAATCTGACCCAACACTCCCACTGTCCCTGTCTGTGACAGCTAAGGTGGCAGTCCTGCCCTCTTATCTCTGCATCTGTTTTAATTCACCATCAGCTGGAAGGAAGGAAATTAGTACAGGGAGAGAGAACAATGCACACACTGTAATTTTTACAATACAGCAACAGTAATATTGTGACAAACAGTTCAACAGTGTAATTCAGCGCCTCCAAACACTCAAGCCTAGTAGAGAACAAGATCTGTATTTCAAGAGCTAACAAGTGATTCAGGGCATGCAGGGCCTTGAACACCCTACAGGTACTCAACAATTATGTGCTGAATGGACAAACAAAAGAATGAATGTGTGAATGAATGAAAGCAGAGAGTATTTGAGAAAATCCAGGGGATTTTTTCTGATATATTTTTTCAACAAAGCTCTTTGTAATACCTGTTGTGAGCTGTTTTATAGTTTTTTTTTAATCAAATATCTTTTATTTCAAATCATGAGCTGCGAAGAATCTTAAATGGATCACTGGAAATAAGATAGCAACAAGGTCTTTTGCCAGGAGAACCCTTTTAAAAACCAAATTACATTTCCCCAAATGCATTCTATCAAAGAAAATGGAGAAAAGCATTTATAAGGTGGTTGGAAGATTTCAAACTTAAATGCAAGCAAGGTCTGGGGAAATAAAACTACACCACTAAACCACCCACTCTTTTCTGTATTTCAATGCAACATAGCCCAGTGAACACAGCACTGATAGTGGGAGTTATAATAGTTTATGAAAAATATAGAGTAAATGAAGAATTTGTTGCACTTTAACTTCTTCCTTTTTAAAGTAGGGAAAATTAAATGGCAAAAGCTAAAGTAAGTTAAGTAGTAAGTAAGCTATAGAGCAGGTGATCTTTATACAAACTCTGAGTACATTTTCAAGTACCATTTAAAGTATTTGAATATTAACTCCTATCAAATTATTTAAAGGTAGGACAAGATAAGCTAGATGCAGCAAACAAGATCAGAACAAAAATAACAAAACTAATGGAAAAGCTCTTTTATACAGACAGAAAAGTACTTTTTAAATATATTTGAAATGCAGGTACTTGTTAATTTCGTCTACAACAAGATGAGTATCTGAGCGTACTTCCTTAAAAAGCATGCATACTGAGGAACACCCCAAGTCAGGATAACACTGGTCCTCTTTAGATAGCAAACATACTCGAATGCCAAGTCTTTCCCAACCACTGCCACACTGAAACAGCTTGGCACTCATATTTCATAGTACAGTCTTCTGGAAAATACCTTAAGCCACATTAAAACATGAACTCATAAATCAGAGCTAGAATAACTCCTACAGCAGCACCAGTAACATTTCAAAGATCTCAGATTCCTTACATCATCATAGGCATAATAAATTCATCTGAGGTATTAAGGTCTTTGCAGATTCCAACTGCTTGCGGGAAAAAGGAGATTTCTCCCTAACCTTAAAATCATTATACAAAGTTTTCTCTCTTTTTAAAAGTATGTTACATTCATTATAAAAATAATACATGCTCATGTGAATAATTACTGAAAATGCAAAAAGAAAAAGAAGAAAAATCACCCTTGGTACTTTGGCCCTTTCCATTTAAAATCACACTGGGCTCGTCCTGCATATAATTTGGGATTTAGCTTTTTCTTTCAATTTAACATTATACCTTTAGCAAGCCTCATGACATTCAGTGTTCTCCGAGGATATAAATGAAAATTTATCTAACTATTCCCCTATTCTTGAACCCTTAGCACCAATCTTTTGAGAAGATAAGTAACACTAGTAAATGTCCTGGAAATTTTGTTATACTACTATTAAATTAAAAGCACAATGTATACAACGGGACACATTTTAATTTTGAACTTCATCTAGTTGATTTTAGGCATTTAACAAGATAATTATAAATCCTGATTCTAACCATTCTATTTCTTATTATCCAGAATCTTAGTAAGCATGATTTTTAAGGCCTTCCTGATGTCACCGATCAAGTTGCTAGAAGGTACAGAGCAAAGAATGGACCCCATGATACTTGCCCAAGGGTTTTGCTCAGATTCATTTTAGTACATTAATCAATGTGTTTTAAATCCATCTAACTCTTTTAACACCATACTCAAACTTTTCCTTCTTATACATGAGAATTTAATAGATATTTTCACCAAAAGTTTACTGAAAGCTAGGTAGTAACATGAACATCACTTGCTGCAGTCTGCTGATGGAATAGCACTATCAAAAAGAAGGACCTGTATTTAGTACATATAAGAAATGTATATGAATTCCTAATGATCACTTTTTATTTACACATATTTATTTATAAGCCATATAATATCAGTCAAGATAGACTGCTTTATGCTTCAAGTAAAATAAAAAATAGAAAAGGTCAAGACCAAAATAACACTGGCTCAGCAAAGGCAAGTTAGCCCCTTTTCAGGACAGCAGTCCTCCTCGGGGTGCCCCATAATTCCAGAATACTTAGCTCTCGTGGCATCTGCATGCCAACATGCACTTCTGCCATGAGTAGCAGGGAGGAGTGGACTCCAAGTTGTCCCCCTCAAGTATGTGCTACAACCCAGAACAGACATATACCACCTCGCTCTGAACGGCCACAGCCGAGCTTTCAGGAGGCAGAGCTCAATCCTGTGCCAAATCGTTGGGAGAACCAGATAATGGTGAAAACTTTCCATCCTAGCAAGCTGATCTTCTAGAACCATGTCGGGAAACATTGCCTCTGCCTGTCTATAGATACTGGGATTTGCTTTACCCCCTCAATAAAGAAGTCAGCTCCTCTGTTCTGGCATGTTCTCAGTTACATGGCTGCTCAAATACTCCCAACAATAGACTAAGCCAGGCTTTATGATATTGTATTGACCCTGATTAATAAATCAAGTCCTGGAGACAAGGAGCCAGTTAATCAGTTAGGTTTTATCTTGGCTGCATAGCAATGGATGTCTTAGGAGGAGGCATATTATACTGGAATTCAAATCCCAGCTCCACTCCGCAGTGGATGAATTATGTTGGAAAGTATGCCCCTCT
Source organism: Ailuropoda melanoleuca (assembly GCF_002007445.2). NCBI lineage: Eukaryota > Metazoa > Chordata > Mammalia > Carnivora > Ursidae > Ailuropoda > Ailuropoda melanoleuca. The sequence continues at coordinate 139,014,526 of NC_048221.1, read as the reverse complement.
GTCAGACAGAAACAGAATCAAGGTCATCTTACACTGTAAAATGAAGATAGTTATTGATTCCCTCTCAAGCATCCTTCCCTCCTCTATGCTTCCCTTACACACTATTCTCTCAGGACCACAGAGTTCCACAAGGAGTGATAACAACAACACGTCTCATCACAAAAGCAAACACTCGTGTTGGAATATTCCTCCATGTCAGGCCCTGGTCTAAGTACATGATATACGTCACTAGTTTGATCTTCACATCAGCGCCTGGAGGTAAGTACGACTGTTTGCCCCATTTCACATGAGGAAACTAGAGCATGAGGAAGTGGAAGAGCCTGCCCCAAGCCACACTACAGGTAGCGGAGACGAAACCCATACCACAGCACTTCAGCTCCAGACCCCAGCACCCTTGTCTTGTGCTGTGATGTTTCAAGCCAGTTACTGAGAACTCTCAAGACAATCACAAAAGGGTCATTATTGCCATTTACCGGAGCAGATCTTGCCCAAGGCAACGATCTGTGAGTACCAAAATGGCTATCTGAACCTGGTGTTGAGCACAACTCCATAGCCATGGGTGTTTCCAAACTGTCAAGCTGATGCTGGCTTTACTGTCATAAAACCTGCAGACCAAGTTCCTTTTGGCCAGTAGGAACAATTTGTTTCTTCCCACTAGCCCCACTTTTCATTGCATTTCACTCTCCCACATTCTTAGAAAGCCTGTCATTCCCAGGCAATCGCCTCCTGGGGCCATGCAAATACTGCCTGCTGCCTTGACCTTGCTTTGAAGACCTTCATCTGCCTTGGGTTTTTGGCTCTCCTCAGGGAAGCCATTTAATTCAGACCCTCTCCCCTAAAGAAACTTGAATGCCTGAAAGCTGACACTCAGATTTCCTGTTACTCACCAGATTCTATGTTCTCTGGGTGCTAATTTGCCCTTGAGATGTCCTAGCAGGCTTAACCTGAGCTCAGTGGACCAAAGCCTCCCTTTTCCCAGGTGGGATCTACCCTTGGCAGCATGTTTCGCTTGGAAGTTGAGGGGAATCACCCGGTTCGTCTTCTTTCTGGGTATCTGGACGGTGGGCCTGAACAGAGCAAACAGCACAGGAAACAATCTCCACAGGAGGGAAAACCTCAGGGCAGCCCCCTGTCAGTGGGAGATGACTGCAACGTCCGGCCTAATGGAGGACTTTGATGAGCCTCTTATTAACTGGTTCACTTTCAACCCAGGTTTTACCTAATATGCGTTCTTCTTTGTAGAAATGTGGAGCTATTGCCATCACTGGTAAATCAGCTTTTGATGAAATATGCAAGATAGCTAGAAGCTAAGCGCATAATTGAATTCACAACTATTTGCTACAAGACCATAATTTAATGGGAGCATTATAATTTGCTAAACACCATTACAGTGGTATCAGATCCTATTAATCAAAAAATGGAAAAGCTGTATGCAGCCATTTTTCTTTACTATTCATAGTGGTTAATTATTGGTGCTTACCTCCAGAGTAGAATAGATGTTACCTTTTTAGCTTCCATATTCAAATACCTTAAAAATAAGTCAAATTTGAGTACTTCCAAATTTCTAAAATCTAGTACCTTCAAATTAAAGTCTAATTCTTAAATGTCTCCTTTAAAACATCACATTCACCACATAAATGGCAGCTCCCAAAAGAGCTCCTATTTTTGTAAGGCAATAAACAGTAAGAATTATGTACTGAGGTTCAACTATGTGCCCACTGTACAGGGCTGGATGCATTTTATATATTAGGGGGGAGGGGAAGTTGGATCGGAGGGGTTGGGTATGTTTGTTCTAAATGGAACAATGGACCTGCAGTGAAAGTATTACTATCTCTGTTTTAGAGGTGAGACAATAGGAGTTCCGAGTGGCCCAAGGTCATCCAGTTAGTTCAGTGGGAAAGCCAAGATGGGAGCCCAGATCTCTAACACTGGGCCTGCCTGTTCTGTTTTAGTCTGCTCAGGCTATCGTAACAGAATACCATAGACGGGAGGCTTGAATAACAGATATTTTTTTCTCTTAGTTCTGGAAAAGCGGGAAGTCCAGGATCAAAGCGCTGGCAGCTTTGATACTTAGTGAGAGCCCACTTCCTGGCACGCAGATGCTACGTCCTCATATGGTGGATAGAGGAATCTCTGGTGTATCCTGTTCTTCTTATAAGGATACTAATCCCACCATGGGTGGTCTAACCTCATGACTTCATCTAAATCTCATTACTCCATCTAAATCTCATTACTCCATCACATTGGGGGTCAGGGTTCCAACCTATGAACTGTGGGGGGACACAAACATTCAGTCCATAAGAATCTGGTTCTGTGGGGTTTCCCAAGGCAGAGAAAACAGCTAGTATTTCTCAAGACATTGCATGAACCCACTCTAATGGAAGACGTCCTGCCAACACCTCTAAACAAATGACTGACATGGGGAAAGTCCACACACAAAAACGCTAAACCAGCCAAAGGCAGCTGGGCATCTTGTCCCTCTAAACATCTAGGTTGGAGTGAATTTCCACATCTTCCATTCCAAGGGAAGAGTTCTGAAGTTTCGGTAAGGGAGCCACTTGCCGTGAGAAGAACTTTAGTCAATATCCCTGTCTGTTAATATTTATACAGTCATCTACTCTTTTAAAGCAGAGCTACTGGGATTTTGCACTTTATAATTTATCTTAGAATTGTGAGCATTCTAAATATCTGCTCCTTGTCTGTATTTCCACGGGAATCTGCTTCCGGGCATGTTTGAAAGATGCTCTACTTTCCTTACGTCTGTCAAGCTTTCCTGCAACTCTCTCTCCCACATCTTCCTGACAGAACTCAGCCTTGAAGAAGTGCAGGCCACATGCTTGGGGACAAGGGTAGTATATTCTGAATAGCGCCAATCTTGACACAGATGCAGCCTGAGCAACACACACGGTGTGTCCAAGGCACCACGGGGAACATACAGGATTCCCAGACCACTTCAACTTGTTAATAAAATGGAGTCAAAAAGAAAAATAGGGTGACATTATCAGTGAAATTATACTGTGCCCCTATTCCACAAAGCAGAAATTATGCATCACCCTGGAAAGTCCTCTCTGTTACTTCTGGAAGACCTCAGGGGGCCTCCACGAGCCTTTAAACAACTCCTGCTGTCATCTGCGTTAGCCACCATTTTCCTCCTCTCCAGCACCAAGCAGCCTTCTCAATACAGCTGAAGAGGTCTGCCTAGAAAACATGTCAGGCAACACTTCACAGCCTCCAGGGTCACCGAGTCTCACAAACCAAGGCCCAGGCATCAGGTATCACAGGAAGTACCAGGACATGATGTCAGCGCTGGGACCCCTCATTTCCCCAAGTGAAGAAACAGGCACCATCCTCTCGTCAGTCAAGAAAAGGCACACATGTCCCTTCCAGCACTTTCCATCTCACATGCCATTCTCCCAGGCCCTCCAGAATTCACAGATAGCCCCTTCTTACCACAGTGCTCACATCTCTTATCTCTGAAGCACATCACAAAACGTACACATGCATCACTACTCACCCACCCTTATCCCTTGTCCTTCTTGCCTCATGACTCACAAAGCAGCCAGTGTGCCCTGTCCTCCAGGAACCACCCCTGCGGGTCTGTAATCTCTGCTCCACCATGTCGGCCATCCTCAGCACGGAGCAATGCCTCCTAGGTCTGGGTCTGCCCCCCTGACTTTGCAACGGGCTCTGAGCCAGCTGGCATCCCAGGAGCCCTGCACCAGGAACGGGAGAATGTCCCGCCCCGCCCCAAGTTGCACTTTGTCAGTGGGCCTCCAGAGCAGGGCTGCCTGGGCACCAAGGTGGCCCTGACTACATGGTCTTCTTACTCACTGCACAGCCCAGAAAAGGCCATGAGGCCTTGACACCACATAACTTTTCACACAGGCAACATTCTGGCCTTACTTCTCCCTTGCACAGTTTCTGTTTTACAAAGATCATTCTAGAAGTTCTATGTAGCATGAACTGGGGTGGAGAAAAGAGGACCAACGCAATTAGTGAAGGGAAATTGCAAAGACACAGGTATAGGTGATGCTGTAGAAATGAAGGTGAAGGGCAGAGGCAAAATACATTTTAAGGAAACATACCCTTGACCTAACTCTTGGCCCTGCTCCTAACTCTGTGCCAACAGCCAAGTTGCTTAATTTTTATGTCCTTACATTCCTCATCTGTGGCATGATAGGGCTGGACTCAGATGACTCTCAGAGCCCATGTAACTCTGGCAGTCTAGGACCCTGAACCCCAAGATAATGCATGTAGAATAACAGAGACAAAATAAAGTCATGATGAGGGTGGGGTGGGTGTAGATAATCTCACATATCAACAATAGATGTCATGAAGGATGTTAACACTATTGACAAGGATGCAACTGGCCCCATACAAAGGCCAAAACTAGGGGAGGGGTTGTGTTCAGATAAGAATTTAGTATTAAACTTGAATCAAGATAAAGACCCAAGTATAAATAAGAATTTAGTGTGTGAAAAAAGTGGCATTTCATGTCAACAGAGAAGAATTCTTTAACCAGTAAATGATGTCAGAATAGTTATTTGTAAAGTGACAGAGGATAGCAGTCTTTAGCTTGTTTGCAAAAGGCTCACAGATTTAAAAACATAAAAATAGGGCAACAAAAGAAATGCACTAGAAGAGAACGTGATATTTTATAACCTTTAGGTAGAGAAGAATTTTCTAAATAAGCCTGAATAATAAATACACATAAAGGAAAAATTACATATTCAACTTCAAATGCAGGTTTTATGTATATAAATATTTTTGTACAGCAGGGTAAAACAACAAACATTTTAAGACGAATAGCAAACTAGAAAAACTGTTCTCAAGGCATATGTTAACAATTGAAGAGCCACCATCTGCACGACACAAAGACCTAGGCTTCCAAGTCAGACAACCCCAGGACCCACACATAGTGTATTTTCTGTGAGGATGGGAAAGATGCCCCCTGGAATTTTGCAATATATAAGCCTAAACAATGAAAAATCATTTCTCTCCAGGAAACAGTGTCTTTGGAATATGTTTGGCAAGAAAGATGAGGCTACTCTCTGGACAAGGCCTGAATGGTCCACAGTGCAGCGATGGAGCCACTAAGCCGTACGTGAAAAATGCAGAGGAATCTGGGGGCGGCGGTTGAAGCTAAGAGAGATGAAGAGCTTAAGGAAAGAGGGCTGAGCAACATGGCAGAATGCTTGGACCCGAACAGAAGAATCAACCAGGAAAAATCCCCCAATGCTGAAACTAGCCAGGAGGCTGTTGAGAAGAGAGAAATCTAAGGCATGACTTTAAACTGCTTGCTGGGCTCTAGTGTGACTTGCTACTCCTCTAGTATAACCCCCACCTTATTCTTCCCAAGTTGAGTAGAGTTGGCTGCAGCCTGTCACTGAGTCAGCGGTGCTCCAAGAGCCCAAATGTTCTCCACCTACTTGGGAAGTGCAGAAAAAGACCAGCGCGCACAGAAGGTGAAGGAAACGTAGGCAGTGAGAATCAAGGGGAAGCAGGGCAACAGAACAAGAAGTGACCAGGGGAAATGCAAACCTTCCAGCCCAGCCTCAAGATTCCCATAACACTGTGAGCGAAAAGGATGGAAAGGCCAAACCTATGTAAAATTTAAAGGACGAGATGACTCATAGCAAATTGGAAAAGTTATAGACATACCTAGTCTTCATATGAACCAAATTAATAGCAACAGAAATAAAATTAAAGCAAAGATCATCTTAGCTAATCAAATTGTCAACATTCAGGTGTGTTTTGGGAAGAGTGTATATCCCTACCAGCCACAGTGTTATACATGGGGCATTTAGTAGGAACTTCAGGAAGATAACACCTTAGTACTGGGACCAAACTAACCCCAGACTAAAGTCTGCTTGTATTCACCTTTATTTTTTTTAAAGATTTTATTTATTTACTTGAGAGACAGAGAGCACAAGCAGGGGGAGCAGCAGGGGGAGAGGGAGAGCAGACTCCCTGGTGAACAGGGAGCCCAATGTGGGACTTGGTCCCAGGATCTGGGATCATGACCTGAGTCTAAGGCAGACGCTTAATTGACTGAGCCACTCAGTCGCCCTAAATGCACCTTTTAAAGGCTTAAAAGTAAGCCTCAAGTACTTTTGCTTTCTGGAAGATAGAGCAGACATACTCTTCCCTACTTCTCCCACTATGCAACACTGAAACCCTGATTATTATATATGAAACAAATATAAAAGGACTTTGAAGAGCAAAGAGGAATGCAGACCAGCTAGGGACCTTGGGACCCAAAGACCAACACCAGAGGGAGCTCCCTGGGTGCTCATGTTGCTTCATACATCCCAGATGCAGAGCTGAAGAAGTCGGCAGTATAGAAATGCTAAATATGTGGACAAAAAGAAGCCTCCAAAAAGTCTGCTGTCTCTAGCCAGGGGTCCAGGAAAGAGGCAGCCTGGAAAGACAGAACACTTTGAGACATAAGCTTCTCTATTTCAGCCAAAGACTGCAGAGAAAACTGTTGTCTCAGCCCAACCCATGCCTACAAAGGCCAATTTGGGGGCACTAGACGTCCATCCTTGAAAGTTGTCATCAGGTACCTACAAACCCTCACTGGAGTAGTGCTGACATGGAGACTAGGGAGTCAGGACACTCATCACGCCAGGTGGTGTGATGAGCCCTCCCCCCATCGCCTGCCCCTGGCCCCAGCTTCCTCAGCACCAGTCCATGGAGATCATGTTGGGGGAGCCTAGACTTCCTCTCTACCCAGGAGTAACTAGATGTCCCTCCCCATCACCACAGGGGTAGCGCCAAAAAAGACCTAGAATACAGACAGGAATTTTACCAGCGCTCAGTGGTAAAGAAGCCACCTCCCCAAGGTGTCCAATGAGGCCATAAGAGGAGCAGCAATGAGGCATTCCTAACACCCCGTTATTGGATGCTAACAGTAAAGGCTAGAAATTCCACCCACACTCAGCAGGAATGAGAAGCCCCTCCCCCACACATATGTCGCTAGGGGCTGAGTGAGGAACCTGGATTTCTATTCCCCCCACACCAACAGGAATAAGGTGGTGTCACCCCCTTCCCCTGGAGGAACAGTGCTAGAGGAAGCCAGATAAAACAGAAGGTTTAGAAAGATCCAAGATCTCAAAATATAATATTTAAAATGTCTAGGTTTCTATCAAAAATGATTCATCACACTAAGAAACAGGAAGATCTCTGAGTGAGGGGAGAAAAAGTCAATAGACTCTAACACCAAGATGACAGAGAAATTAGAATTATTTAACAAAGATTTTAAAGCAACCATCACGAAAATGCTTCAAAAAAAGCAGTTATGAACATGCCTGAGATGAATTTAAAAATAGAAAGCCTCAGCAAAGAAACAGAAGATATAAAAAGGAACTAAGCGGAAATATTTTAACTAAAAAAATACAATAACCAAAATAAAAAAAATTCAGTGGATGGGTTCAATCAAAGAACAGAGGGGAAAGAGGAAATGAAATCAGTGAACTTGAAGTGGGAACAATAGAAACTACCAAATCTGAACAAGACAGAAGAGAGACTAAGAAAGTGAGTGGACAGAGTTGCAGAAACCTAAGGGACTAGAAAATAACATTTAACATCCGTGTCATCATCAACAAAATAGACCAAAGACCTTAACAGACACTTCATCAAAGAAGATACACAGATGGCAACTAAGCCTATAAAAAGATGTCCACATCACATATCATCAAGGAAATGCAAATTATACAATGATGAAAAACCACTACACATTTATTTATGAGACTGTTCAAAATCTGGAACACTGATGACACCAAATACTGGTGAGGATGTAGAGTAACAGGAACTCTCCTTCACTGTTGGTGGGTCAGGACAGCCAATTTGTAAGACAGTTATGTGTTTCAACTGACGAATGGATAAAGAAGTCAAAAGTTACTGAAAATAAGTGATAAGGAAAAATCTTAAAATCAAGATAAAAAAGATATAATAAATAAAAAGGACCAAACATACCAATTAAAGCAGACATCTCACCAGAGACTATGCAAGCTAGAAGACAATGAAGACAAATTTATAAAATACTGAAAAGTTATCAACCTAGAATTCTTTTTTTTAAGATTTTTTTTTATTTATTTGAGAGAGAGAGAGTGAGCATGAGCAGGGGGAAGGGCAGGAGGAGAAGGAGAAGCAGGCTCCCCGCTGAGCAGGGAGCAGGACACAGGGCTTGATCCCAGGATCCTGAGATCATGACCTGAGCTGAAGGCAGACGCTTAACTGACTGAGCCACCTAGAATTCTTTATACAGCAAAAAATGTCTTTTAAAAGTGAAGATAAGGATTTTTTGAGACAAAATATGAGTTTAATTTGCTACTATTAGACCTCCTCTACAAGAAATTAAGGTGTTTCTTCAAAATGAAGGAAAATAATAGCACATGAAAATTTAGATATACAAGATAGAATGAAGAGTGCTAAGAATGGTAAATGTATAGACTGTTATAGAAATACATTTTAATTATTTTTAATATCCAAAAAAGATAAGTAACTGTTTAAAGCAATAACAATAAAAATAAGAATAAAAATATATTGTGTGGTTTACGGCATATGTACAAGTAAGAGGTATGAAAATAATGCCACAAAGGAAAACAAGGTGCTACTGGAAGTACACTGTAATAAGATTCTTACACTAAAACTGAAGTGGTGAAACATTATTTGAATACCGTCTAAAATCATATAATATTAACTGAAGCAGCAGTTACAAAAAAAAAATGAGAGGAACAACTGTTAATCCAATAGTAAAGATAAAATAGAACCATTGGAAAATTCAATGAATCCACAAAAGGCAGCAAGCAAGCAAACCACAAGTAAAGAACAGATGGTAAAATATATAACAAATAGCAAGAGAATGGATTTAATCTCAAGCATATCCATTAGTACAATAAACGTAAATGGATAAAATTCCCCAATTAAAGGCAGAGATTATTAAATTGGATTAAAAGGGGAAAAAAGACTCAACTATATTCTATCTATAATAATCTAAATTAAATACAAAAATAAAGATAAATTAAGAGTAAAATGATTTTTAAAAGTACAAATGCAAACATTAATCAAAGGAAATACGGAATGGCTACATGAATATCAAAGTAGTAGTTCAAAATAAGGATTATTACCAGAGATGCATAGGTACACACAATAATAATAGACTACAAAAATCCTAAATGTATAGGCATATAATAAAAATGCTTCAACATGCATGAAACAGAAGCTTACAAAACTGGAAGAAGAAATAGGCAAATCTATAATCATAGCTGGAGATTTCAACAACATCTGTCAGTAACTGATAGGGCAATTTAAAACAAATCATAAGGATATAGAAGACTTGACCAAAACCATCAAGCAAACTGGGCTAATGGATATTCATAGGACACTCTACTCCACAATATGCTCTTGAGACACACACAGAGCATTCAAAAGATAGATCATATAATGAGCCATAAAATAAATCTCAACAATTTTAAGCGAACGAAAATCATAAAAAGTAACCTCCCTAACCACAGAGGAATTAGAGTAGAAATCAATACCAGAAAGATATCTGGAGGATCCCCAAAAACTTGGAAATTGCATTACATACTTATAAATAGTCCAGGAGTCAAAAAAGAAATTACAGAGAAATCAGGAAACACTATGAACTGAATGAAAATTAAAAACCAACATGTTAGAATTTCAGGATTGCAGCTTTTGGCTAAAGCAATGTTTAAAGAAAACTTCATGGCATTAAATGCTTATATTAGAAAAGAAGAAAAGTACTAAATCAAATACATCATCTAATTTTCTACCTCAGTAAACTAGAAGACAAATTTTACTCAAATGAAAAGAGGAAATGATTTTTTATTTTATTTTTTTGAAGATTTTATTTATTTATTTGAGAGAGTGCATGAGAGGGGGGAGGGTCAGAGGGAAGCAGACTACCTGCTGAGCAGGGAGCCCAATGCAGAACTCAATAATGGGACTCTATCCTGGGACTCCAGGATCATGACCTGAGCCGAAGGCAGTCACTTAACCAACTGAGCCATCCAGGCACCAAAAGAAAATGATTTTTTAAAGCAGAAATCAGTAATGTGAAAAAAGAACAAATAAAAAAATCAGTGAAACTAAAAACTGGTTTATGAAAGTATCAATAAAACTGACAAATCTTTAGCCAGAATGGCCAGAAAACAGAGAACATATGGAATATCAATACCAGGGACAAAAGAGCAGACCCCACTACAGACTTTCTTTCTACATATGGAAAGTAAGGAAATACTGTAAATAACTTCATGACAATAAATTCAACAACATAGATGAAATTGAAAAAATTTCTTGAAAGATAAAAATTCTCAACACTGAAATGAAAAGAAACAGGATATTTGGGACTGATATTTATAAAGCCCTCCATTTGAAGCCTATATTCAAATCATATATGAAATTAAATTTATAGCTTAAAAACTTCCCCACGAACGAAACCCCAGTTCAGTCAGCTTCGTTGGTAAATTCTAACAAACATGCAAGGAAAAAACTATATGCATTGTGCACAAACTCTTACCTTAAAAAAAAAAAAAAGGAGCACATCCTGACTCATTTTATGAGGCTAGCATCATGACGATACAAACACCAGACAAAGGCATTACAAAATACTACACACGGATGTTCCTCATGAACAAAAACACAAAGAAGGCCTCCTTTCCACGCAACTTCCAAAGTCTTCCTAGAATTAGCCATACCTTCTTAGCTGTGTTTACAAGTTTCTGCCTTTATTATGAACTGCTAAACAGAAGCGATCTGCCTGTGTCAGAGAATTACAGGATAGTTGCCCAAGTCTTGCACACAAGGGTGCCTAGTAAACAGGTCTGTCACTCTTGATTACAAAGCCAAAGTCAAATTTGGTGGAGTGAGGTACAATTTTCATGTTTTATTAAACAGACCTAAATTTCACCATTAAATACAGAGACTTACATTAGGGTTTCTGAAATGTAAAGCCAAAATGGATGACTTTAAGGATGGAGAACATTAAACAGAGACCCTAGCCAGTGGTAAATTCGGTCATATGTTGGTGGCAGGGACTGGAAGATAGATGTAAAACTCTGGGTTGGAATTGGAGGAATTAGAGGAATAACCTGTGCAGAACTGAAGGGAGGTCCCTTGGTTTCAAAATAGATGGCAGAGTTTGCGCTTGGGGCCCGCCTGTCTGCAGGGAGCAGGGATGGGTGGACTGGAGGTCAGAAACCCAGCTGGAGGGGCGCCTGGGTAGCGCAGTCGTTAAGCCTCTGCTCAGGGCGTGATCCCAGCGTTCTGGGATTGAGTCCCACATCGGGCTCCTCCGCTGGGAGTCTGCTTTTTCCTCTCCCACTCCCCCTGCTTGTGTTCCCTCTCTCACTGGCTGTCTCTCTCTGTCAAATAAATAAACAAAATCTTAAAAAAAAAAAAGAAAGAAAGAAACCCAGCTGGAGGCTGCAGCTTAAGTCCAGGGTCTATGGACTAGAAGAGCTGGCTGGAAGTCTACGGGAAGAGTGGTTAGTGCATTCCTCAGATGTCCTCATTTCCCAGGGAAGTGCCTAGGACGCTTTCCTCAGAGTCCTTGACTACTTTTGTTGCCAACGCATACACACATGCGTGCGCGCGCGCGCACACACACACACACACACACATTCTATCTTCTAACAATGATTCCAAAAAACTAGCTTTTGAATTTAGCAGAAGGAATGCATTGTTTCACAAGTCCAGCATACTATCCTTGTCACCAAAAAGCAATGAAATTTTTGCTTTATCACTTTGTGTTAAATAACCTCGGCCTTCAAGTCCACTTTCCTTCACTTCAGCATCGATTTTCAAGAATGAATGCTTTCATATTGTTTTCATACATGCTTTCATTTCAATCCAGTCCTTCCAAATCTGATACTCTGAACGACCTCTCCCTAAAACCTGAATGGTAGCAGGATGAAGGTTTTCATTAGATGGAAGTATAATATTCTGAACTTTCAGACCTGGCAGCATTGCCTTATACCCAGGAACACATCCCTAAAACTCAGTTTCTCACCCAGGGGGGAGGGGCGGAGGAACGGAGTTAGTATTTCTCTTAAAGGACCATAAAGAGATCAAATGGGTGGAAAAAGTATATGAAAATAGTTTTGTGAATGGTAAAGTGAAGTATAAATGCCAAGAAGCATTACACTATCTTGTATAATGGAGTATAGTATATACACGTGGAGGCAGGTTAAATATCTGGGAATAAGGGCTTAGTTACAATAGCTCTAGGATTCATGTCCTGGCTTTGATATACACATGCTAAATGACCTTGGGCAAGTGACTTATTCTTGGTCTCAGTCTTCTCATCCATAAAACAGAGATAAAAATAGAATCTATAGCATAGGGCTCCTATGAGGATCAAATAGGTTAATTTATAAAACACTTAAAAAGTGACTGACGTAGATTAATAGATTAAAATAGATGGAGAGCTGTGGGCTCCAAAACTGGAAATATGGATTGCAGTGGATTTAGGAAGGATCTTGGATAAAAGGGTAACTTAACAGAGAGCCACTAAGAAATGTTGATGAAGGGAGAGGTCATTAACAAGCAGATGTTAGGAGAACATTAAACCAATGACAACCCACAGTCTAATGAGTGAGTCTTGAGAAGAAGAGGCATTTAGGGAACTATGGCCTAGGTCTGGGAGGTTGAGGCCTATGCAGGGGTAGGTAAGTGGGAAGGCAGAGGAAAAGGAGTGTTAATACAAAATCGATAGACTGGACACAAAATTCTTCACTTTGTGGAAGTAAATAATTCAAGTCCAATGGCAGTAACTGGTTGCAGAACTTTATTGTTCCTGATTTTCCTCAAATTCACATTTTCCACTGTACCAGGGAAACACCCTTATAAAAACTTTTTAAATGAATTTCCAAATCAAAAAGACCTCCCTTTTAATTTCTAGTCTCGCCACTTCCTGGGTAGTTTAAGCAGCTGACTTCCCTGACCCTCATATTCAAGTGTAAAAGAATGATAAAATAAAGATACCTACCTCACAGTTTTGTTGTGAAAATAATGTGACGTGACACTCAAGTGGTGCTTGCAAAAGTCTTACCCAAGAAGATCTCCAATACGAGAACTTAGTCTCTCACATCGACTAAATCATCCTGAAACAGTAGGAGGGCACAGAAGGATAGGAGAAGGCCGAACGGGGGCTTTCACAAGCTGGATGCTCCAGAGTCTGAGAAGTTCCCAGAGGGTCCTGCAAAAAGCTTTTACTACTTGGTTTAGCATCTATGTCAAGCTGTGGCCCTCCTGATGGACAGCCTTGCTAAACCACCCTCAATGACAATCCACATTTGGCACACTAATTAAGGATTTATATCTGAATTGGTTTCAATAGAGATCTTGTAAGACCAACAGGGATTCAGTGATAGACACGTTTATTAAAATGACCTATTAATCTCTAAGTAGGAATCTAGTTGTTTCTCCCTTATACTTCCAACTAAAAAAAAAAAAAAAATCTTGCCTCTCAGATTTATTTTTGCATCATAATGTATTCATTCTCTTTTCACAGTGTTTCAGTAATTATTATATTTTAATTGAATTTTTTTCTTGTCGAGTTTTTTTCAAGTTTTTTTCTAGTCTTCCAAACTTCCTTTGAAGTTTCTTCTCTTACCCTTGCTCACATCTTGTTATTTTCATTTTTATAATTACAAACTTAAAGGAACATTGTAATCCCATATATCCCGGGGCCATGCTAATCTCAGGAATATATAAGCTGGGTGTCTAGGTAACCTAAACTTTACCACTTCTTAAATATCACAGCTAGAAACTGACCTGGGACCCTGTCCTAGGCAGTCATGGCTTCTTCCCATAACTTGCTCAGTCTACTGACTTCTGTTAGAATTAACACAGCACCACTTTTCAAGGATCTGTGATGTTTGAGAAATTACACTAGACATTATGGAGAAACTGCAAAAATCACAGATGTTGGAGATAGATATTAAAGGACTGCCTCATTCCACCTTATGAGGTGGAATCTGTCTTATTAACAGGAAAACTTCAACCATAAAATAACCAATACAAAAAGCGATAGTGTTTAAGCTGCCATCCCCTTGTTATTTCACCCAGGAGCAAGACACACTTTCGAACGAAGCACTGGGCCTTCACTTGTACACACAATCCCCCAAAGGACATTTGGATTCAAGATGAGCTGGGTATTTTGTTCTTGCAGGGGGAAGGACAACGTTCAGTGAACATGGCTCAGTTTAGGAGGGACATGTTTCATCGCAGGTAAACTTTCCCTGCTGCTGATGCATACTGTTCCTGACCACAAACACTGGTCTCTACACTGATGGTAGAGATGATGTAATCCCACAGGCACTTAAGTGCTATTTGCTTCTCTACAGCAGCACCCTGTACTTCTGTTTCCATAAAATGCCCGAAACCTCGATGTTCCTAATAAGACTCTTAACAATAAAGAAAAAAACACAGACGTTGACCCTGCAGTTCTGTTCTGCTGTTTCTTCTAATTCCCTTCCTCAGTGGCATCTTTCTTTCTTTGTTCTCATATTTTTGCTGTTATGTGATTGTTCTTCTTGGGATTTTACAAGTAGGAATCCTTTGAGGGCTGGGAAAAAGTTGTATTCCTCCATGAAGAATTTCCACTTGTTCTACTAGTGGACACTAGTTCAGTAAGGCACCCAAACTGTGTCCATCAGTGTTCTCTACCTGCTTTGGAGAACTCATCCCTCCATCCTCGGTGCTCCAGGTTTGGGGGGGGGCGGTGTACTACCTCCCCCAGTGTCCTTCCTTGCCCTGAAGATTACTCCATCTTTGGGCATGTACATCCTTAAAGAGTTTTTAATGCTGTGGGGAAATGTTTTTGGCAAAACAGCAAATGATCAAAAGGATACAAATTCACACAATTAGAAATGGGCAGAAATTATCAAAATAGTAATGACGGTTATTATTTCTGAATAGCAGAATTATGGATGATTGTCATTTTTTATATTTTTAAATTTCGTACAAAGGCTACATAATTACTTGTATACCCAGAAAAATACAATGCATTAAAAAAAAAAAAAAGATGCAGCCTCTTGTCTCAACTAAGTTCTAGATATTTTTACCAAAACCAGGCCTAGGTTCCTCTCCAGCTCACTTGAACAGACAAGCTCCATGCCCTCAGTCCCCGACCTTTCAAATGAGCCTATAATGCTACCGCCAGATTACCGTGGAGCTCGTCTACAAAGTCGCGACGTAGGGAATAGAAGATGTCTCGAACTTGCTGAGGGGGTGGGATCACACCATCATTATGAGAACCATTTCTGTTCATCCCTATCTTGTCTTTTGCCTTTGGTGTAAACCTCTGAAACAAATCTTTCTCATTAGACAGCACTGCAAATAGCAGTAGAAACCTACTTCTAGGGAACGGAACTCACGTGTGGTAGTGCTAGAACAGCCCCCTCCTGGCCTTGCCTCACCTGTCGCAGGGGAGGAGAAGCAAAGGAACTGAAGCAGCCTAGGGCCCCCAGCAATTCAGAGACATGAACACAGCGCTCGGAGGCCATGGCTCCCAGAGAAACAGGCAGGCGGAGGCTGGGAATCCACAGTGGGCATGAGACTGGCGTCTCTTCCAAGGTAAGGACTCGTGCAGCTCCTGCATCATGACAAAACACAGACACAGGAGCTGACAGAAATCAGGGCCGTTTGTGAACTAAACTGCATGCCCAAGTATCTAAATGTACCTAAAATGCCACTGTCATGACACACAACACATGTGTGCGCACACACACATACATGCACACAACTGACAGAAATGCAGGTTTTTGCTCAATGTAAGGAAGATTTCTTCAACAGGCAGATGTTCCCTAAATGACATGGGCTGGCTGAGGCCTAGCACGTCCAGTGAGGTGACTGAGACACTCCCTGGGTACTCAGCATTGTATCTGTCATTTGTAATTCTTCAACCTGCAATCTGCCATGATTTACCTGCATAATAAGATGTCTTTAAAGATTATATTCAGTAATTTTAATTATAATAAATCCACCCCACCCACATATTTCCCTTCGGCACAAACTACCAAATCACAGAGCATGGCCAAAGACAAAGATCACCTCTAAGTTATCCCTAAAGACTTTTAGAAGGCCTAAGTGTAAAAAAAGAAGAGAGTGAAAATGTTCAGATGACTGTCGATGGCCAAGATTCCAACTGCTGGATCACTTCCTGGATTTTCTGTGCAAAGACATCAAGTTTAAAATGAGAACTACTGTTTACGGATGGGGGGGGGAAACTTTCAAAATGCACCTCATGTCATTAGATTAATTTGCTATGCACCTCAGGGCAATTACATTAGTGGCAAAGCTATTCTTCCAGACCTTGTCCCCTAGCAGGCACTATAATTAGAGGAGCCTACATCCCCACAGACAGAACCTCTGTAGACTGGAAGGCAGAGCCCATTACGTTTGCCCCAAGCACCTCTGACACTCTCTTTCTCTGTGCTGAGAAAGAGGCAAATGTGCACTCTGAAAATTAACACAGCCAGAAAGGAAACATCCCACAGGGTGAATCAATACCCAGCAAAGGATAATGGGATTCCTGTTCAGGCAGCTGTGTCCTGCCCCCTCCCATTAGCACCTGTCAGCGAGAGCAGTCAGGGCCGGTCAATGGGCAACTCGCCTCACAGCTCAATTCTCAGGATGATCATTAGCTCCAGCGACTCCGAGGCACCCCATGCTGCCAAATAGTGTCCTTTTCTCCTTAAATGCAGACAAACAATGACTTCTCCTCTAACAGCTGGCACAGACCTTGTTAATCTTTCTTGTTTCACTTCTGTTTTGCCCTTTGCACAGTGTGTAAGAACAGATCCACGGGAAGGTAGAAATTAGGTTATTCAAGTTAATTTCAGGACATGCTCTACTCAGAGGCTCAGAACCCATCTAAGTTGGCATGCGTCACTCAGAGGTAATCACAGGATGGAAATAATGCTCCACTGATCGTGTCAGCTGGTAAATGATCAATATCCTCTTGGGAGCTTTTTAATAAACATTTGCTAAAAAGAGGAATGAATGATCCCCCATGACTAAAAATCCCTCTGTCCTTGTCCCTCTATTTCTGCCCCTCCCTCCTTCTTTCCCTCCTCTCCTTTCTCCCATTTTTCCACCCTCCTCTCACTGCAAAGTAGATGTGGATAGCCACTTAAAGGGAAACTGGGCACTAAAGTCAATCCTGAAGAGGAGGAAGAAGAGAAGTAAAACAACAGCCCTAGAGGTCAAGCTGCTTTAGAAATATCTGCCTGCTAAAAGCCGGGAATACTAACATCTTCCGGAAATGCATAACGAGCTTAGATTTCCACCCAGATATTTTATATTCTGTCCCGGGGAACTGCAAAGGTATGTGTAGACCAACTCGGCAGAGTGGATCCAGTGTTTTTGCTTTTGTCTGTTTCAACTGACTGTACTTTGCTCTCAGCGTTGTGTGTGTGTGTGTGTGTGTACGGGCTTATAACTTAGACACATCCTATTCTTTGGAAAAATCAGGTCAGTAAGTAATCGAGAGGAAATCAGCAAAATGGCAGAACATATTAGACAATGATTATTTAACCATGCTCCCTCCCCTTCATGTATTCACTCATTCAGTCACTCACAAATATTTACTGAGCACCTATTGATGCCAAGTGCTTCTACACAAAAAGCGCTCTGACAGATCAGTTGGGGGAATCTACTTGGGGAAGAGAAGAGAAGAGTAGGGTGGGTATTTTCACCAAACCTGGTCATTTCTAAAGAACTCTGTAGATCAGAGACCAAAAATCCTCAAATCTTCTACTGACAAACAATGTAGATAAAGCTCGAAACCCAACACCTCCCCACAATGAAAGGTTCTGCGTCTGGAGCATCTGGAAAACTTTTCTTCCTCCAGCTCTTACTGAAAAAGTAATGCACATTCATTCTAGAAAGTATAAATTTAAAAAAAAAAGAAAAAAGTTTTCAATTGCCTGTAATCACCATCCAGAATTTTTGACAATTATCTTCCATGTGTACGTGTGTGTGCATATTAAACATGTGTATGTGTGGCATGTACATATGTGTGTGTATATGTGGTGTGTGTATATGTGGGTTTTCTCTTATACCTGAACCATCTGAAATTGCTGATATTAAACCATTCTGACATCATTTGACAAAACAGCAATTTCATATGGCTCAACTTAATATTCTCAATAGGTTTAAAGAAATGGGACTACAGCCTACGTACTACTTCTAGTCTGATTGTTTTTCACTTAACTGTGTAAAATAATCTCCTTTTTCTGAAATTAAGCATTTTAACAGTTTAAAATTAAACTAAAGAAAATAATTCCCAATGGCTCACCATTTTCCATCATATGGATGTCAGATAAACGTTTAAATATAGCAGACTATTTAAAGAAAAATTTTCTGATTTTCCACATTTTAACACTGTTATGAAAAGCATCCATGTCTCGAGCTTTTCCAGTCGTAGCACTGATGCTTTGAGGTCAAACGTGAAAGATGTACTCTCCAAGGGAAGAACAAATACAACCACTTAGCATTTTGTAAATTAAGCTCAATTTTTGAATAATGCTGATAAATCAAAGACTGTTAGTACATATACTTGACCCTGGCCTCCCACAAAATTAGTTCTTGCAATCAACAGCTTCTATTGCCTAAATATTTACCTTCCACCATCACTAAGTAACATACTGCCATCTATTTGTTGAAATATTCTTCCTGACTTTACAATGCCCCTCCATTCAGGGACACCTACCTCTTACAGACACGTGGGGCAGTGCCCTCTGACCCACGACAGCACCACTGAATATATAAACTAAAGTATCCCTCCCCAACTACCAGGATATATGGTAGGACCATCATAAGTAAAACTACAAAAAGGAGATGCAGCCACACAAAGACAAAAAATGTGGAAGACATTCATTTAGAAAATATTTTGGGGATCATATTCTGAAAGTCTGAAATAGAGCAAATTCTTGTTCCATGAAGGCAAAAGCTTCCACAGGGTACAGTGGGGGAACTGTGTGATCTGAATGCATCTCAGCTTTCCCCAGGAAATCATACAGAGAGATGAATCACCAGCCATCCGTATGCTTTGCCACATTTCCCCAAGCACATGATGGGAAGCAGCTCAGAAAACACCCACAAGTGTCACGCCAGCTCTCAACCAGCCCTATCCATTTTGAAAATGGTGGAAATGGGCATTCCAGTGGTAGATTTCATGTTCTTGCCATGGTATGTTTTCAACTGGTTAAAAATAAAACATGACTTTTTTCTGAAGCAATTTCAATTCCAACAAACTATAGAGAATGAAGATTCTGAAAAATAATTTTGCCTCAGACAGCTCTCTCGGTTCAAACTTGAATTGAAAATATTTGTCGGCTGAGTTAAATTCACCATTATACACCCCTATACATGGAGGGATCATAGCCAAATAGCCTGAAACTTTAGTAGCAGATACAACTTGCATTTTCTTAAGCTCTGCAAGTAGCACTCCCCATTATCCACGTTCCAGGCAACACATGTTTCCTTTGGAACTTTTGAGGCTGGTTTCAGTGCCCCTTCTATGTCTCATCCAAAAGTGGGAGGAAGAGGCTCAGCCGTTTGTAAATAGAAAGTAGCAACTGAGAAGGAATTGTAATAATTTGCACGTCATTAATACTTGCATTTGAGGGGCGCCTGGGTGGCTCAGTGGTTGAGCGTCTGCTTTTGGCTCAGGGCGTGATCCCAGAGTCCTGGGATCGAGCCCCACATCAGGCTCCTCCGCTGGGAGCCTGCTTCTCCCTCTCCCACTCCCCCTGCTTGTGTTCCCTCTCTCACTGGCTGTCTCTCTCTGTCAAATGAATAAAAAAAAAAAAAAAAAACTTGCATTTGAAATTTCAAAGAGCTTTTGCAAACCTGAAGCACAAACCATTTATGTTAGGAAGAACAAGGGGGTACACCCACCCGAGGTAGTAAGCCAGCTACAGGTCAACAGTAAAAGCAGACAGTCCGGAGGCTTCTTGGTGAGCTCCCTGGAAGTGGCAGAGCACAGAGAATGCAGCATCAGGGCCAACATGCTGTTGGCCCCTGTGAGCACACAGAGATCATTGCTGGTCCCAGGAAGAGTTTTTCGTTGTCTGTGCGATGATTAATCACATGTTCACAGCTGGAGATTAAACAGACCCAAAGACGCAGTCATTGCCACCTTTTGCCATCATTGCAGAAGTGTAATAAACAGGGGACGCCAGGAACCACTCCTTCTCCACATGCCCAGCTGCTTCTCCTACCCACCCTCTAGCGAATGCTCAATACTAATTATATATTAAAATGTCAAATGCTATTTATTTTGACATTTAAAAAAATGTCTTCTGAGAGTCAAAACAGTATCTTTAAAGATGAACAATCCTGATAGTAAATTTACAGCTTTGAAAGTCAACCTCTATTTCTTCCCTTTGCTCTGCTGGTGGGTTTTGAAGTCTTCTGCAGAAAAAAGAAATGACACTGATCTTGAGGTGATGCTTCCATACACTCGCCAAAACTACAACTAGCACTCCCACAAACAGATACACATGGTCACATGCACATCATAGAAATCCAATCAACATATGCTGAATCCATTTTCTGTTTTTCAACCAATGTATCAAATTACACACAAAGTTGGTTTGCTCTATAGGATTGTTTAATCTGTTGGGACAAATTGGGCCTGCTGTCTGTTTTTGTAAATAAACTTTTTTTGGCACCCAGCCACACCCATTCATTTATAGATTGTCTATGGGCTGCCTTCATGCTACAACGGCAGTTGAGTAGTCAAGACAGACACCTTATGGCCCACAAAGCTGAAAATTTACTATCTGGCCCTTTAAAGAAAATTTTTGAAAAACTCTGGTTTAATCTAGGAAATGGATTAGCCACAGAACATCCTAGAAAATTGCAAGAGAATAAAGAGTCACCATTCAGAATAGACTCAGGAAAGGTGACATGACTAAAAATACCTCTCCTGCTGATGACCGCCACCTATCACATCTACTCACCTACATCTGCGACCACAGAAGCGTCCCCTAGTGAGCACCCATTACAAGGCTTCTCAGCCAACCTCCTGTGCCACGAAGGAGTCACATCCACAGAAATCACACAACAGAGCCGTGAACACGGGGCTGGGCAAACACCTCCCACATCGCAGTGCAGCCCATCCCATCTGGACAATTCTACTGGGCAGGAGTCTGCTTCCTGCCACTTCCACCAACAAAGTTACTTGGCAGATATTGGGAAAGAGCTATCACAGGACTCCTTGGAAAGGTCTCCCACCCCTCCCCTCCCCCCCCCAGGGCTCAGTAGCCAGGTGCCTTCATCTGAGGCTGAAAGGTCACCATCTTGACACTTCACACTCCCAGTCACCACTTCCAGCCACACACAGTCCATGCTATCAGAACTTCTATCTTTTCTGGTTCTTCTCATTAGCACACAGCACAGAAAAGCATCCTCCAGCAAGGACACACTGGAGGGGAAGGAACTCAAGGAGCGAAAGCACACTGCTTTGTAGTTGCGGCTCTAAGCCACCACACTTCCTCACGGCCACATCTCATTCTGACCCTGACCTCACCCCACTAGTAAAGGGAGGTGTAGGGCTCGGTACAATCAGCACTGGACTGGGGCTCTAAGGGTCCAAGGCCTAGTCTCTGCAGTTATCTGTGTCTCATGAGGTCAGGGAAATTATCTTGTCTGTGTGGGTTTTGTTTCTTCATCTATGAAATTTCCTCATTGAGAAAGGACAGTAGTTATTCCCCTTTCTGGGATTAAAGACCACTTTGAGAATCCAATGATTCTTTAGTCTCTTTCTCTAACAATAACAAGAAAGTACATAAATATTCTGTGGCTTAAGAGACCAGGGGAGAATAAAAAGCAGGTGAATTTTACATCATTAAAACCATCCTGCATATTCACCACAGAGCTTGTACTTTGTCCTGAAGACAACAAAATCCCCATTAAAGCTTTTTAAACAGGATAATGGTATTACCATATCTGTGCTTTAAGAAATTAGAAGGTCTTCAACATTGCAAAGAATGACCTGTGGAAGTAGCAAGGTGCTACGGTAAGGGTGGGGAAGGGGAGAGTGAGGCAGTAAAGAGACGGAGGGAGAAGGACATGAGGGAAGGTATTACTTGTTGGGACACTGCTACTCAAGGTGTAGTCCATGACCAGCAGCAGCAACATCACCTGGGAACTTACCAGAAATGCAAAATCTCATGTTCCACCACAGACCTTCAAAATCCACACTTTAAAAGATCTCCAGGTGATTTACACTTTAAGAAAAAAAGTGCTGGGCTACTTTTTATTTAATAGGCATTAGTGATGCTAAAGGAAGAGCCCAAATTACTTCAGAAAAAATGGAAAAGGAACAAGGAATTTGAGTTATGTACAAGGGAGGGCTGACCACATTTGATAACACTGGACATGGGAAATGCAATGGTGGGGAGATCAAGGAAATACCCAAGATTCCAGCTGAGCACTGGGGACAGGAGTCCTGCCATTTGCTAAAATATGGAACATATTTAGCATAAGGAGAGAAGCAATTTGGAAGACATTATCAAGTTCCCCTTGTGATATGTTAATGCCAAGCGCCTATAAAACTTTGCTGGGGTCATGTCCAGTGAGCACTTTGGAAATACAGGTTTAGAGCTCAGCAAACAGGCTCCTGATGAAGAGAGAGTTGGAAGCCAAGGTAGGGAGCCGGTACTTGAAGCTGGGGAAAATGGTGACATTGTCCATAAAAACATAAAAGTAGAGAGAGTAAGATGACAGAAGAAAAAGAAAAAGAAGAGAAAGACATGAGAAAGAAAAAGACATGCAAATCCTAAGATAAACCCCGTTTAAGGTGAAATTAAAGGGTAAAGGTGGAAGTTGGTTCACTCAAGAGGACTATTATCAGAGAGGCAGAGCCTGCTGGTTGACCTCCTCAACCATTTGCCCCTGCTCTCTATTTCTCCCCCCTCTGGTCTTAGCTCAGCCCATGGCTGCTCCAGCTCCACTGATACATGCCTCCACGGTCAAGTGAGATGAGGATGATTAGTTTCCTTGTCTAGGAAACTAGTGGTTTCCTTAATAAGAGCAGGTACAGGGGTGCCTGGGTGGCTCAGCCGTCAAGCGTCTGCCTTCGGCTCAGGTCATGATCCCAGGGTCCCGGGATCAAGCCCCGCATTGGGCTCCCTGCTCGGCGGGAAGCCTGCTTCTCCCTCTCACATTCCCCTTGCTTGTGTTCCCTCTCTTGCTGTCTCTCTCTGTCAAATAAATAAATAAAATCTTTAAAAAAAAATAAGAGCAGGTACAGTAAGGCAGTGCAGTAGGCTAAAGTCAATGGAAGGTCAAGAAAGAAGACAAGAAGGTTAGAAAGACTTTCCAGGTTTTTGCAAGAAAGGAGATGGGAGAGAGGAGGGTCCTAGCTTGAGCAGAAGGATTTGTTCTGTTTTGTTTAGGTTAAGGATGGTATAATTTAACATGTTTATAGGCCGAAAGAAAGGAGTCAGAGAAAAGCAACAGGGAAAGCCCAAAGAGAGTTCTGCGAGTGGCAGAACCAGAACTTGGTGGGGCGTGGGGGGGCGGGTGAAGAGAACAGGTAGGGGGCTCACCTTGGAAAAGAGGGAATACGAAGTGGCTACATGGATTCCAGACACCCTGGGCCCCACTACAGTTAACAGAGTGGCAAGGTAGTCCCAGTGCCGCCAAGGTATGCAGGCAGTTGGCCAACGATCTAATAAGGAAATGATATCTAGAGTGGAGATGAAGTGCCCAGGTACCCGAATGGCATTCCAGAGAATCCCTGCCTTTCCTCTGCATTCTGCTTCCTGGGACATCAGCCTCAAGCCATCCAGGGCACCTGAGAAACCTGAGTTTTGAAAAAGCTTTTGCACATATTTGCAAAAACCACATCTGCCTTCTAATTAGACTTTAGCTCTTTAGCTCTTTTAACATAAACCAGTCCAATGTTTTTATACCTACATTTAGACAAGATATAGAGAAAGCATCATATTTCATAAAAAGTGAAAAGCCTGGAAACCAAGAAAACAATGAAACTGTCAGAGGCAGAAATACTTTTCGAAGTTGACAACTCACTGTTTACAATGGAGCTTGTTCAGAAAGCCTTCAATGATTCATACGGAAAACAAAATCAAGAAATTACTTTGTCAGAATGTGCAAATTTAACCTCTAGGGATTTGGGGAGGGGGCAACAGGAGCAGTTCTGTAATTAGAAGTCGCAGAGAGGTACTTCATTGTTGGCAGTGATGGGATTGTGCAAATTGAAAAGTATGTAGTGACAGTTGGTGGCAGAAATCCTAGAGAAAACGAAGCCTGCCAGGTACCAATCCGTGCATGACAAGATCATCACAAATGCACGGATGACTCACATCTTTCCCCTTACAATTTAATGCTGGTTCCACAATATGTGATTTTTGAGACTTTACGCTTCTAGCTAATGTCACACATGGTCTCTATCCCACTCCCCTCTATCAGGTCAAAGATTCAGGGGGTAAAGAATAATCACAATATTTGGGAGGTTAAAAATGTCATTTTGGGTTTTCTGAGACCTATACAAAGAGCTAAATTCTTCTGGTTCTGAAACAATAAGAAATAAAACCAAAAAAACCAAAAACAAATTAACAAGTGGCACGTGTTAAACATCGTATTAGCAACAATGACGGAGCCCTTATTCCAAGTAAGGGAAAGGGCTGTGTGAGTCCATGTATTATTTCTTCCTTCCTGCACTCAAGGGATCCTGATGAGGCACTGTATTCGTTCCTTGGGGGCCATAACAAAGCACCACGAACTGAGGGCTTAAACAACAGACGCTTATTCTGTCACAGGTCTGGAGGCCGAGAGCCCAAGACCACAGTGTCCCTAGGGCTGGTTCCTTCTGAACCAGCTGCTGCTGTGAGGGAGAATCCATCCCCCCAGCCCCCCAGCTTTGAGAGGCTTTCTGGCAATCCTCTGTGTTCCTTGGGTTACCGAGCTCTGCCTGCACCCTCACATGCCAGTCTCCCTCTGCGTGCAGCTCTTCTGCACCCGGGCTCCCCCTAATGATCTCATCTTCACTTGGTTCCCCCCGTAAAGACCTCATTTCCAAATAAGGTCACATTCTAAGTACCAGGGTTGGGGGGGGGAAGGGGACACAATTCAACCCTTAATAGGTACTTCGTTTGACCTTGCACTATACTAGGTACCAGGTGGATAAGAATGAAAAAAAGAGACTATCCTTGTCTTCATAGAGCCTACAGTCAGGGAAAAGGGATGGCTATTTAACAGGCACTCAGATAATCACCCAAATAATTACCTAACTACAGTTGTGATGAGAGCTATGAAGGGTTACATAAGAACATAGAATGGAGGATAAAATCAATCTAGGGGTCAGGACTTACCCCTCTCCCAGGACATAACACTGAACACCAGTGTCTCGGGCAGACAGAACAGTCTGTCTGAGGCTGGAGGGCAGAGGGCACGGATCATGGCAAACTGAAGAAAGGGAGAAGTGCTGGAGCATGCGTCTCGATGATCATCGCGAAAAGAACTCGCTTCTCACTGACTGCTCTTTTTTCTCCCCACAGACTCCTGTTCCCCGGGCTACTCACTCCCACTCCCTTCCTCCCTCCTTTTGTAACATTTAGAAGTGTTCAGTTTTGTATTTTCTTATTTTTCAGGAATACAGTCAAGAACTATGCAAAGCCAATGGCCTGTCTTAGAAACGGTGAGTGCCCCATGCCCAGTTCCCAGATACCCCTTCATAGGAACAAGCATTGATCATCCCCTGCCCCCTGAATTAGGTGCTTCTGTACTATGTCCCAGCACATAGTACATTGCACAATCATTGAAAGCTTAGATTCTGGATTCAGACTGCCTGGTTTGGAGTCCCCTCTACTTTTTGTTAGTGATAGAGTCTTATCCATCCTCATCTGGGAAAAAGGAATGATCAGGATACAGTTCTCTAAGTGCTCCACTTCACGATTTGTTATAAGGATCAAGTGAGTCCATACATGTAAGGCACATAGAACAGTTCTTGGTATAGAATAAACACACAAGAAGAACCGGATATAACACCATCTCAGGCAAGTACCTACCGCTTTACCTGTCTCTTCCACTAGATTTTCAATTTCTTAAAGACCATTTTACCCAGTACCTAACAAAGCACATCAAAAATACTGTATGCACAGGGGTGCCTGGGTGGCTCAGTCAATTAAGAGTCCAACTCTTGATTTCAGCTCAGGTCATGATCTCAGGGTCGTGAGATCGAGCCCTACATCAGGCTCTGAGCTGGGTGGGGAGCCTGCTTGAGAGTCTCTCTCTCCCTCGCCCTCTGCCCCTCCCCCAACTCATGCACGCCCACATGCTCTCTCTCTAAAATAAATAAATCTTAAAAAAATATGTACAACAAATACTTGTTGAATGGATGGATGAATGAACAAATGAATAGTATATTCAAGCAGTGCCTGAAACACCACAGAGGCATTTCTGCCTCAAGTGAGAGATGGCTGAAGTGAAAAGACTAAGCCTCTTTATAACTTTAAAAATCTGTTCTTTAAAGATTTATGTTATTTACATTCTATCAACTTATGGATTTATAGTTTAAAAAATAATCTGACCCACAAATGGATAAACCACAGTTACTGAATAAACTTTGTGCCTCTTTTATCCAAAGTGTTTTCAGATAATAATGATAGCTTCATATATATATATGTATATATACATATATATATATACATATATATATATATTTTAAATCAGGACCATAAAAAGCCAAGAGACATTCTGAAAGCCCCTTTGTGAGAAGGCCCCTGGATCAGTCAGATGTGCTCTATTAAAGTACTAGCATATCCCACAAAATGTGTTAGGTGTCAGGGACAATGAAGTTCTCAAGGAGGCAACAGTGATCATCATCGAGCACCATGTGCCAGATCTTGCACTCTCTCACTTAATCCTCATACAATCATGAGAAATATATTTTATCATCACACAATAAAGGAGCGGAAAGATGCAGAAACTAGTTCAAAGCCAAGTTCCTCTTTAGAGCCCTTCCTTCTAATTGCCATCCTGGTTTTATCCTGGAAGTGTATTTTTTAGTCTCTGTTTCGAATCTGGTTCACAAATGTATATGACTGGTTTATGTTAATACCATGCAGTAAAACCCACCTTTGTTTTGCTTCAAAGTTATTGAGGAGGGGGAAATTGTATACCAAGCTCAGTTTTTGGTGGCCTCCAGTGTCTCAGGGATGCTGCACCAGGAGTTGAGGAAAGAAAGCTGGAACTCAGCCACTGGGAAATTGGGGAGAGCCACTCATGCTGAAGAGTTGGGGGGGGAGCAAAGATGACAGTCCCTCAAGTGGGGTCTGCCCTGGCTCTTCCCTGTATAGACCATGGTGGTCCCAGGTATACCAAAGTCATCCCAGATGCCACTGAACCCAGCTGTTACATCTCTAAGATGTTCCACATCTAAGAATCAGCAAAGGTAACTGACTAATCCTGGAAAGAAAAGGATTGATGACCTTGACTTATTCAGGGGAATAACTGAATGCAATGACCAACCTATGTGCTCCAATATAGGTAACCAGAGATATACAGGTTAGCAATGGTGTTTTTAAATGTCTTCCAGCTTGAGAATGATCATTGTAAAAATCATATAATCCTCTCTGAACATACCAGAAGGTAGAGAGCAGATTGCAAAAATTGTATTTGAATAGTCTAATGTGCCAGAAATGTGCCCTGTAAGAAACCTGACTGAATGAACTTACAGCCCATCTGACTCATCCAGGGGCCTTCTCACAAGGAGTTTTTTTAGAATGTCTTTTGACTTTTTATGGTCATGCTATTCCAAAAAAAATGTACCTAAAACTATTATCTTAAAATACTTTAAATTTTAAAACTGAAAAATATGGTAACTAAAATAAATACATCAATGAATAGGGGAGAACATGGAAAGAACATGTGAACCTGAAGTCAAAACAAAATTAATTACCCAATTTGAACAAGGTGAAAACAGACTGGGGAAAAAAATGAGCAGAGCCTTAGAGACCTATGGACCTGTAACAAAAGATCCAATATTCAGGTCATCAAAATCTTGGAGAGAAAACAGAGAAGGTAAGGTTGACAAGGCATTCAAAGAAATAATGATCTGAAGAAATAATAAAATCCCCAAATTTGATTAAAAAAAAAACATAAACATACAGATTCAAAAAACTGAGCAAACCTCAAACACAATAAACCCAAAGAAACCCACATCAAGACACATCATAGTCAAGGTCTCAAAACTAAAGACAAAGAAAAAAGTCTTGAAAGCAGTAAGAGAGAAATAGCACTTCACCTACAGGGGCAAACAATGTGAATGGCAGTAGACTTGTGATCAGAAACCACAGAGAGGGGCGCCTGGGTGGCACAGCGGTTAGGCCTCTGCCTTCAGCTCAGGGCGTGATCCCGGCGTTATGGGATCGAGCCCCACGTCAGGCTCTTCTGCTGAGAGCCTGCTTCTTCCTCTCCCACTTCCCCTGCTTGTGTTCCCTCTCTCGCTGGCTGTCTCTCTCTCTGTCGAATAAGTAAAAATAAAATCTTAAAAAAAAAAAAAAAAAAAAGAAACCACAGAGGCCAGAAACAAGTGGCACAATATTCTTCAAATGATGGCTGGGGGGAGAAATTACCAACCCAGAATTCTTTATCTGGCAAAAATTTCCTTCAGGAAATAAAAAGAAATCAAAGCATTCTCAGAGGAAGGAAACTAAGAGAATCTGTAATCAGCAAACCTACTCTGAAAGAAGGGTTAAAGAAGTTTCTCTGAATAGAAAGATAATGATAAAAGAAGGAATCTTAGAACATGAGAAAGGAAGAATGAACGATATAGAGAGAGTGAAAATACAAGCAAAAACAATGCATTTCTCACTCTATTTAAGTTTCCTAATTTATGATTGACAGTTGAAGGAAAATTCAGAAAACTATCTGATACACTTATTATATATATGTAGAAGAAACAGTTAAAACAAATATATTGTTAATGGGGAAGGGTAAAAGGAGGTAAGATTTCCACACTTCACTTGAACTGGTAAAATGCTGACACCAGTAGCCTGTGATAAGTTGATGATAGACAGACTGATAAACAGACTGATCACTCAAGCTACAGCAATAATTAAGTTAGCCATACAAAGAAATACACTAAAAACACTATAAATAAACAAAAATGTGAGTCTAAACATATTCAAGTTACCCACAGGGAGACAGGAAAAATAAAACAAAGAAACAACAGAAAATAAACAGAACACAAAAAATAAAATGGCTGACTTCAGCCCTAACATATTAATAATTACATCAAATATAAATGGTCTAAATATACCAATT
The DNA here is from genome assembly GCF_002007445.2 of Ailuropoda melanoleuca. NCBI lineage: Eukaryota > Metazoa > Chordata > Mammalia > Carnivora > Ursidae > Ailuropoda > Ailuropoda melanoleuca. Next base: position 138,985,195 of record NC_048221.1, on the reverse strand, counting down.
AAAGACACAAATTGGCAGCATGGATTAAATAAAAGACCATGGGTAGCAGGGACAGCAGGCTGGCATGGATGTGTAAAAGCTGAGGGAGAAACTTCTAGGTCTGCTCTGGTTGGGCCAACTACAATGATATAGTAGACTAAAATTTAGGGAACGGGGAAAAAATACCAAGCATATATTTTTAAAAATATGAGTGAATGTGAATATAGATGTAAAAATTCTTAACAAAATACCAGCAAACAGAATTCATTAAAATATAAAGAGAATTATATACCATATCCAAGTGTGGTTCATTCCAAGCATGCAAGGCTGGCTGAACATTTGAAAATCAATCAATGTAATCTGCCATATTAACAATATTAACATATTAACAATCTAAAGAAGGAAAATCCCAAGATCATATCACTAGATGGAGACAAATTTTTTAACGACACTCAACAATGATTCAAGGTAAAATCTCTCAGAAAAATAGGATTAGAGGGAAAACTTCCTCAACTTGATAAAGAACATCTACAAAAAACCTACAGCTTACATTATACCTAGTGGTCAAAAACTGAATGCGTTCCCCTAAGACTGAGAACAAGGCAAGGACGTCCATTCTCACCACTCTCATTCAACATGGTGCCAAAAGATCTAGCCAATGCAATAAGGCAAGAAAAAGAAATAAAAGATCAGAGAGGAAGAAATAAAACCATCCCTATTTGCAGATATCATGATTAACTATGCAGAAACTTCCAAGGAATCTCCAAAAATTCCTAGCCTAAGTTAGTTCAGCAAGATCACAGGATATTAGACAAATATTAAATAATCAATTATATTTCTGTAAACTCTCAATGAACCTGTGGACACTGAAATTAAAATACAATACTATTTACCATTGCTCAAAAAATAAGAACTACCTAGATATAAGCACAATAAAATACATAAAGAACTTTTAGGCTAAGAGCTACAAAATACTGATGAAAGAAATCAGAGAACATGTAAATAAATGGACGACCATACCATGTTCATGGATTAGAAGACCCAACATAGTAAATATGCCAATTCACCCCAAATTGATATCCCTATTTAAATTGATTTACCCTAAATACTTTAAAGTAATTGCAATCAAAATCCCAGAGAGAGGTTTTTTAGATATAGACAAGATCAGTCTAAGTTATATATGAAAAGGCAAATGAAGCACAGTAGCTAAAATAATTTTAAAAATAAATATACAGTCGGAGGAAATCAGTCTACTCGATTTTAAGATATTATATAGCTACTATCAATACTGTGATATTGGTGGAGGATAGACATATAGGTCAACAAAGCACAACAGAAAGCTCAGAAACAGCCACACATAAATATGCCCAATTGATTTTTGATAAATGTGCAAGAGGAACTCAATGGAGGAACGGTAGCCTTTTCGACAAATGGCACTGGAGTAATTCAATATCCACAGGTTAAAAGAAGAGGGATGGGGGACAAATCTCCAAAAATGTCCAAGCACTAATAACAGAGTTCAACAAGATCAGGATACAAGGTAAACATGCAAAAATAAATTATAATCCTATAATTTTTGAATCTATACCTCATAAATAACTCAAAATGGATTACAGGCTTAAACATAGAAATATAAAATTTATAGAAGAAAAACAGGAGCAAATCTTTAAGATCGTGGACTAAGTGAAGATTTATTTGACTTGACAACAAAAGCATAATGTATAAAAGGAAAAACTGATAAAATGAATATCATCAAAATTTAAAACGTTTGTGTGAAAGACCCTATTAAGAGGATAAAAAGACTAGGTACAGACCAGGAGTCAATATTTGCAAACCATATATCCAACAAAGGACTAATCTCTAGAGTATATAAACAGCTCTCAAACCTCAACATTAAAAAAAAAAAAAAATCCAGTTAAAAAAATCTACAAAAGACAGGAAAAGACATTTCACTGGTGAGGATATACAGATGGCAAATATGCACATCAAAAAAAAAAAAGAAAAAGTTTAGCATCATTATCCATCAGGGGAATACAAAATAAACCACAATGAAATATCACTACACACCCATCTGAATAGTTAAAACAAACAGTGACAACACCAAATGCTGGTGAGGATGTGGAGAAACTTAACCATACACTGCTCATGGCAATGTAAAATGGTACAACCACTCTGGAAAACAGTGTGTTAGTTTCTTAAAGAACTAAACATGTAATTACCATACACCTAGCAACTACACTCCTGAGCATTTATCCAGAGAAATGAAAACTTATGTTTATTCAAAACCTGTATACCAGTGTCTGTAGCAGCTTCATTCATAGTAGCAAAAATCTGGAAACAGCCCAAATGTCCCCCAATGGGTAAATGTTTAGACATACTGTGGTACATCCTTACCATAGAACACCACTACTAGCAATAAAAAGACCTCCAGAGCATCACGCTGAGTGGGAACAAAAGCCAATCCCAAAAGGCTACATACTTTAAGATTCCATTTACATAATATTCTTGAAACAACAAAATTAGAGAAATTTTGAGAACAGATTAATTGAAGGTAATGTACACCTGATACTCACCACCATAGTCCAGTCTTAGGAAGCATGTCATTGAGTTTACCTTTTGAAAATATCATTAACGTTGTACCCCTACAATAAAAATGACAGCCGACATTTATTGGACTTCTACAGTGTGCCAGGCGAAATTCTAAGCAGTTGTCTTTTTTCCCATGGAAGCCATACAACTCAGGAATATTGTTATTCTTATCTTGGGAAATTAAGGAGAAGAGACATTAAGTAATTCACTGAAAGTTACAAGCCACTAAGTGCTTGAAGAGGCGTCCAAACCCGGCACCCAATCTCTGAATCCTAGAAACCACTGCACAGCCTGGCCTCTCATAGCACAAGACAGCTATGGACGTCCCTAAACTTCATCCCCACATAGTGCATATGATATTTTGGTAGGAGCTGTTCAGTGTTTTACGAGTGTTTTAAAACCTGTCCTTCCCTCTGTCCTTTTCTTTCCTCTTTCTCCAAACCTCTTTTGAAGGAGCTATTAGTTAATAGACAATTCTTATTCAGAGCCTATGTAAATATAAACACCAATTTTCTAAACCAGCAGAAGAAAATAGAGAATGTCCAGGCTATAAAAGTAAACAGAGGATAGATCCTTTCCCACTCTGTTTTGGAAAATATGATGTTTATAAAACTGCAATGCAAATTAAATTCTTCTTATCCCATAGAATGTGTATTTTATGATATTTAATACAACTGGCTAATCAGTCCTGGAGGCCAACAAATGTCACTGAGTGACTTTATTGTCGTTGGAATTTTCAAAAATTCTTTATCATTTAAAATACCCATAGAGTCTAAGGACAATGGGTCCTAAGGAAGGGCTTTCATTTCTGAGGAGGGAGGAGAAAAGGTGAGGACTAGAGCAAATAAACTGGATACAGAAAAAAAGGAGCTTAACTGTTACACAGAAAAAGTGGAATGAACAGACTCCACCAGGGAAAGATCTAGAAGGAGGAGGACTGAACTGGGGAAATGCAGAGGCTGCCTGATGGGAGGGCAAGATGGGATTCGGAAACAAGGAATGTAGGCCCCCCCCACCCCGCTGTTTAGGGAGCCTCCTCTGGAAAAAGCAACTGCTTCAGGGGGATTTTTGAGGTTTTGCCATATGCTGTACAAGGGAAACCATTTCCTGGGTCTCCCCACAAAATTCTCAGTGAGGCTCCCACCCTCGAGGAGCAGCCTAGCAAAACCAGAAGCTTGCTGCAACCTGGTAACTATTATAAAGAGAGTTCGAGCTGTAAGGCACAACCAGGTGTGTCCGTTAGTTAATTAAAAGAGTAAAAACTTTTTTGGTACATGTCTTAAGAAAACCAGTTCTATTTGTTTGTAGTGACGTGAAATTTAAAATTAAAACTATTATGTCACTTACTACAGCTCATTCTAACCTTCTTCTAGAGCCTTGAAATAAAAGACCACCTCGCTACCGTATTAAAATATACTTTGATTTAGAATGATTACTAAGAATAAAATCACACACACCATGAGCTGTTTGGCAGAGAGAGTAAAGCTCCCTCCATGCCTGCTCCTCAGAGCTTTTTCAACTGTGGTCCCTGGCCCAGGACAGCAAGGAGCCTGGAGGCTTCCTGTGAAAGCAAAACACCAATGGCCACAGACCACAGCAGAGCTGAATGCAAAGAACGGGCTCTATGCAGGGCTTTAAGTGCTTGGAACACAACAGCCCACTTGGGGTTTCTCAGCAAACCTTCCTAGGGCTGCCCTCCACCCTCACCCATGCAGATTAAGAAACAGTCCCAAGACCTACCCACTGGTAAGGTGAAATCAAACTGCTGTCAGACTTTTCCCGCTATCCCATTCTACGTCTTAGATGACTCCAAAACAGGAACTGGGTCCCCTGCAAGTCACAAACTCAGTGTGTCCTGATTTCTCCTCCTGAAGAGCAAGGACCCAACTGTCTGAGACGTGCTCTCTTCTTGAGATGAATGCAAACATCCCTGGGTCACCAGCCACAGTCATTCCCAAATGGATTAAATTTGAATAACTGAACCCATCTTTCCTTCCAGTAGGAAGTAAAACCCTCCTCCAGCAGAACTGACACTCCCAGTCACTCAGGCAACTGCTGGTTCTGGACACCATCTATTTGATACCATCCCTAAACACAGACATGTGAAGGTTAGGCCCTTTGCGCTTGAATATATATTTCTTCTCAGTTACTTCTTGAAGGAAAAAAAAAAAGTGCTCCTTCTCTGGATAAAGGGTTAATAATGGATAATATTATCCTATTAACATTAACAGTGGATAACAGGGAGGAAAAGAAACTTTATAGAATCAATTTACTTTTCCAGCGACACATTTAAAGAGTTTGGGTACCAGCCACCTTTTTCCGGATGATCCATCAGAATGCTTTCATAAGGAGCTACTTTTCCTCACTTGGTCCTCCTTCTATTAGCCACAGTAAAGATTCATCTTTGCTAAATCCAGGCCCCCAAGTTGTTGTTACAAAGCTAGAGCTGCTGGAACCCATTAGTCATAACTCAATGTTGATATGCACATTTCCTGAGATTTTCTCTGAAGTCCCAACCCCTCTTTGAATGTGTTCCAGCCTGTGTTCACCCCCTTCCCTCCAGAGCCAGGAAAGGATGGCATCCACCGCCATCACGGGATCACCCAACCCGAGAGTAGAGGTGGGTTGGCATCTCCCTCATCACTGTTACGTTGCCACATCCTCCTTCCAGACCACTCAAAGTGACAGGAGAACAGGAATACAGACGATCTCTGGAAACTGGAAACAGCTCTACAAACATAAAGTATCACTATTATAATCATGATGGTAACTTTATCCTTCCATACCCCTTTTATATGCTTTCCAGAAAGCCTCATTCAGCCAGCTCTCCAAGGTCACCGTAGATCTGAACTGTAGATGTAAATAGGTTGAATTTTGTTTTGTCATTTTGACTTGACATTCCAAAAACCTTGAATGAAACCAGTGTCTTTACGAATTATTTTTCATAGCACAAACTTTTGAGTTTTGCTATTATAGAGTACATATTAACTTAATGTCCAAACTGCTACGGTTTTGGAGTGAAAGGCATTGTTCTTGAAAACTATGCAAGCATTTGCTGTAGGAACAGAGACTGTCCTGAGCAGACCAGGCCACGTAGCCATGCTGACCAGAAGCCTCCTATTGCCAAACCTCTATTTCAATACATGCATTATTTCACAATACAGAGATAAAAGCTGATAATTCTGTGGCTTGTTTTGTTTTCCTTCCACCCCTTGGCACTCATTGTGCAGGTGTTTCTAGAGAAGAGAAAATTCTTCTCTGGTCACTTCCACTGTTTTTATCTCTTTAGTCCATTTTTTTCCTCATGTGAGTTAGCTCTTGCCTAAACCGCGCCACTTTCTACCTCTCTCTGCCAATACTTCTTTAATTGTATCCTCATTTTTTTGACTAATGTAGAAATGTTATCCTGTAGGTGTTTTTGGAACCATGTCCCTTCCATTGGGTAGGGTACCTTTTATTTTTAAAAAGGTACAGTTGCTATTTTGAGATCTAATTGTGTGGCACTGAATATGCTCCCTGCTCACTTGTTTTTACAAAAGCATCCTTAAACCCAGCGTTCTGGGTTAGGACACACCTGCACGGAAACGTTCTGTTCCAGCCAAAAGTGTATGAGGGAGAGAAGCGGGAAAAGACCAGCAAGCATCACATGAGATATAAGGAAGCAGGTGGACCCTCCAGCTGGGGACCGTTCATGGAGCCTGACCCGGTTGCAGCCTTTCTACATGATAAAGGGAATTTATGTCCCACGAAAATCACTTTTAAAAAAACAATTTGGTTGAAGAATAACAAATAAGGTGATGAGACTTCCACTGAGAAATGTACACGGAGATTAGATCTGAGGAAGAGCAATGCATTTGTTGGAAAGAATATAGGTGGCATAATTTCACCAAGGACCAGCAAATGCAAACAAAGAATACAGTTTCACAATTGTGCATGCTCCCCCAAAAAAGTCACAGAAGGATGAAACATTTTATAACTTGTAAACAGAAACAAATGGAATGTCCTTCCCTGGGGGGAAATGCTTTAAAGCAACTGGGCTTGTTTATATTCAAACTAATGTTCCTCTCAAGGTAGGTTTGTTTTTTAATCCCTCTAAAAAAAGCAGTAAAGAAAGTATTATTATTAAGAAGGAAAAAAAATATGCTGACAAAATTGTTTTGGTAACATACGGAGGGATTATTTTACATAATACTGAGTTCAAAAGACAATTCAAATTAAATAGATAATACAATTTTAGGAGAAGCAATTTACACACACACACACACACACACACACACACACACACATTCAGCAAAGACTAGAGATGAGTAAACCAAAACATTACAGTTGCCCTCTGATAGGACAACCACAGATTACTTTTTCTTAGGTTTTTTATACTTTATAGAATTTGCCACACTCTCTTCAATAAGCATATAGTATTTTGAAAGTACTTTACCACAAACAAACAAACAAAAAAAAACCAAACAGGAAAGAAAACAGTAGCCAAAAGAGTGATGGCTCCCTAAAAGCATTTTAAACAAAAACTTGGAGTAATAGCCTCTATCTGCTGCTGGCCACTTCCATCCTCGAGCTGAAAATCCTGGATATTTTATAATTACAGGAACCCCATATACAAGGTATAAGAAAGTTCCTACGCTGACTTGACAAATTCCATCAGACCTGCAAAGACAGGATAGGTGGCTTTGGCTGGACACCCTCCATCAGTGCCAGGGAGATGGGGGGGGGGGTGTTCCCAGCCTCACGGCATACAAAAACCACCAACTCCTTGCCTGAGAAAGTGCTCAGCTTGTTTTCACTGGCTTACATTCTTTTGGCAACATGTTAAAAGTGCTGAATTCTCGCGCTAAGCCTGCAGGTAAGCTATGCCAGTCGCATGCCCCTGTCCATCGCCTGCATCCTCCTGCGGGCGAGCGTACGGTGTCTCAGGCACATCCTGTACGGACTGTATTTCAGAGCCACCTCCTCGCACCAGCTACAGGAAACATGCACTATTTTCAAAGACCCACATAAGTCTTCATACTAAAGAGGAACATGCTATCAAAATAGACACCACCATTCCTGGGTGTTCTATGCATCTAGAAGGATTCAAAATCTGCGTGGATTGGCAGTTTCTCCCAGGGGTGAGGAATATATTCATCCAGCTATGTGCCACGTGCTGCATTCATTTTTGTCCACGGAACAGCTGAGCCTCTTAGAGTTCCAGGAAGCAGTTAGTGGAAGGGTTCCTCTCTCCAGCCCGGCCCCAATCTATTTTAATGATCGACAGGGACAGAAGGAAGGCAAAGTGACAATGAAGGCTCCTTTGTCAAAGGAGAGAATAGCCACAATAATGTCCCTTTGCAAACCTCACTGGTCTCCTGGAGTTAACGAATCTCATTAGTATGTGCAGGTGTGTGACCTCCGAACTCCCAAGGGTTTGATATGTAGAGGTCTTGGAGGGGGGTATTTCATTTACTAAAAGGGGGTGCTCTAATTGTTAATGTTCTCCTGACTTTCTGTTGGAGGGAAGGAAAAGCTGCAAATCTAAGGGGATGCTCTTTTCATCATCCAGACCAGCTCAGCCTGAACACACCCCCTCCACACCCGAAGCATGAACTGCATCGATGAGCTCTCTCAAAACCAACTAGTTCTATTCATTAAAATTGAAGTAACCAGGCCAAGTTGGGTGGGCAAGTTATAACACCCATATTTTGGAGACAAATAACTAGGATCACAAGGTCAAAATTGTCAGCAAGAGAGAGGGAACTAAAATCTGGTTCTCAAAAATGCTTCTGGCACCAGTTTGTAGCTGTGCCACTAGCTTTATAAAGAAACACAAATGTTCAACAGGACTATTTCAGACAACACACCTGTCCTCTCTGCCTCCTGTGTGGCACTTATCATACACTTTTTTGACCCATTAATCATATTCCACGAGTGCATGTCCAACCCATGAGGATAAGATCTACCTAGTCTATCTTGTGCTTGCTTACACCCTTTCATGACACAGACGCCAGAACGCCGTACATGTATCTTTTACGGTAAATTGTACAGGTCGATGAACACAATGAATGAAAATAATAAGTTGCATGGCTTCACAAAACATCACAGCTTTGGAGTCTGAAAAAGTCTGAAATACCTATGACCATAACTCACATCACAATCTACTATATTTATTACTCTGAGCAGAACTTGTATTCCTCATCCTTAAAATGGGATAATAATACACATCTTGAAGGACTGGTACGATTGTCAGAGGCAACAAGTGTGTGCCATGGCTATTGTGCCATTTTCCCCACTAGAAATAAAGCTTATTTCTCTTGGGTGAAACTTCTCACCACTTATATATCACTACCGGGTTTAGTTTTTTTAATTCAGTATCGTTGCTTTGTTATCATTTTTTAAACAGTAATATAATATTTAATGAAACCCCTATTGGCTGGGTACTGTGGATGTGGATACGAAGAGAAGCATCTGCCCTCTACGAATTTAAACTTACTGTAGAACCAAATCTAAAGGAACACAAAAGGAGCCTCTGACAAAAGCCAAGAGCCCTGATTAAATGTCTCGCTGGTAGCGAATGCTGGGTAAATGCTTGTTTGTTGGGTTGGCTGAAGTGATGACATCGCACAAGGACACCGAGGACGTGGGGAGTGGTCACAACCAGAAGAGAGCATGTAGGGTTCATCTTGTTACTTCATCATGCAACCCAGGGACCCTGGGGAAAGTGGCTCTGCAAGACACTTTGGGAGGCTGAGCCAGTGAATACAGGAGAGGATGAGGCAGGGAGTTCAGCGGGCCCCTAGTGAGGAGTCAAGGGCTCCATAAAAGGCAACCAGTAGAAGCATCGTTTTCAGAAAAAAAAGCACTTGGGATTCTGCAAGATATTTCCTTAGGCTGGGGGTAGGTATTATTTTACTTATTTCAGCCCTGAACACAAATACACGGGACTCATCCTGGTCAGCTGAGTTTGTTCAGAACTGTCTCCCAGGGAAGTAAGATGCCCATCAGCATACGCTGTGCACCTCCCAGCACAGAATGCCTGGAAGCAATGAGGAACCCAGACTTGGAATCATGGATCCTGGGTGTACCGGCTCCCAAAGAAACGGCCCCAGCAATGTGGGAGTTGCCACAGTGCCCCAGGTGAGTGCAGGCTGGGGTGGCTGAGACCTGTTTGGGTTTCCATTCTGCCACCCCTCCCCCATCCAGGCCCCAGGACTGCTCCTGGGCCTGATACCTCCAACACTCCCCACAGGTCCACATGACTACTTTGAGCCAGCACGTGCTTCCACAATGCCTCTGGGAAGTGATGGCACTTGGGCCTGCAATATGGAGAGGAATGGCAACCATAGTTTGGATCTCTGCCCCCTGCTAGTGTGCAAGAGAATCACACCAGTCTGGAGCTGGAAGGCCCTCCAAGGTCCCCTCCGGTGCTCTGGCTTCACAGATGAGGAGGCTCAGGCCAACTGGTGGCCTGGCCACCACGGCAAGGCGGACAGGACAGTGGGCAGACGAGGCGCCAAAGGCTGCAACGCTGGCAGACGCTGCCTCTTCACCAGGCTCTTTCGAAATCATCAGATGTTATATTTAACGCTGTCACACTCGGGCCAACAGCCGGCACACCAGACATAGCCGGCTCTGAGACTTCCCACAGAACTTCAAGCACAGTTCAGATGCTGGTTTAGGTCACAGTCTGGAAGCACCCAGAAATAAGAAGTCATGATGCAGCAGAAACAGACACCAGCCCGTAGATGTGAGAATAGATCTATTTATGGGGCTGTGGGCCGGGCACTTTGTACCCAAGAATTCGTGAGGTAGGAAACTAAAGCTAAACTAGTAAACTCCTTGCAGTCTCCTCTTTAATAAGCAAGAGAACCAGAATTCGAATTCAGTTATGTCTGACGCCAAGGCCAAGGGGTGTTTTGTTTTGTTCGCTCACCCTAACTGTTTGTTCCACAGCCGCTGCCTTTACATGCACTCTGGGATCCGGTACCAGTAAGATGCTGAGTTACAACTTACGCTGGAATATCTGTCTCCACCTACTTCTTATGCTCTGTCTCTACCTAAACAAGTTTTGTTCAGTCTAACCTGTCTGACCCCACTGCACCTTAACTATGTCACTGACAAAATATAGATCAGCAAGAGGGGAAGCTCTCCGCTACTGGGAAGTGCAGGAGATCGGCATTTATCCCAACCTGGAGGTGGAGAGAACTCCCAGATGCTGCAAAATGCCTGGGCTCTGTCACTAAGACTGAAACAGGAGGAGCAGGTGAGGAGGGCTTGATAGGAGGCGGAAGAGCATGAAGAGAGAAAAAGACCCTGAATCGCAGCTGATTCAAGGTACCTCCCAGCGCTCTGCTGTTGCTCTCGCTTTTGGCCGTTCATGCTCTGTAACAGAGCACCAGCCATTCTCCCACAAATCCACAGGAAAGGAGCAGACAGGTCAGGAACCCCCGCGCCATCACCACCCCCGTGCACTGCTCACGCTGTTCCCTCTACCTCCTGGGCTCTCTGTCCCCCCCCATCTCTCTCCAAATCCTGCCTAGTCATCAAGAATGGAGCCATTTGCTGCTGCTTCAGAGAACCCCTTCCGTCTATTAACTGGACTCGATATCCCAATTCATGGTGTGGACCATTAACCCTTGAAGGAAAGGACCCCTCGTGCCCCCTCAGTGGCTCCCACAGCACCTTCCCATTTGGACCTTGATACATAACAGCTAAGGGAATGTGTGCACAATTTCCATGACCTGAACTCCTAGGCCAAGGAATGCAGCCAGGGACTGATGCACAAAAAGGACAGGTTAGTTGACTGTCTCACTGAAAAATGGAGGTTTTTGCAGCATGGAAGGGGAAAGCAGTGTTTTGGCAAGGCCACGTGGGAGGTACATGGGAGGCGTGCACAGAGGCACAAGAGCGAGGTGGGAGTTTGGGAGGCCTGGAAGACTACCCTGCCTACCTACAAAATAGAAATAATGCTATCAGAGAATTTTGTAAGGATTAAATGAGCTAATGTGTCAGAAAATCACTCAGTACATTCCAAAGTGCTCCATAAACGCTGACATCACCCCGACGAACATGGGTCACTACCACAGGTCTCAGGACCATTCTCCCTCCTCTCCGCAGGGCTTTAGGTCACTGACAGTGAAGCTACACACGCCCTGCTGGATCTGCACTCAGAGTTGGCTCCTGGGACGCCACACAGTGACACGGGGCTGGGCTCTCACCAGGGCAGTGGCAGGAGCTCAGGGTTGGGAGGGGAGAAGCGGGAAGGGAGGAGACCCTCATGCTGATCCCATTAGGAAGAGGCCGGTCCATTCTCTGAGCTTCTGTCCCCTTATCTCACATAAAGGTTTTGACTTTGATGACATCTAGGACCAATCCCAGATTATGAACTCACTGATACAAGTTCTGAAAGGTCTAGCATGAGGGCCCTAGGGTCTCAGGGCAGCCGAACTATACAGGCTCATGGGACACTGGTGGCTCTTTTATTTCCTTGCTTCTCAAATCCCACCCAACTTCCTGAAGAACGAGGGTGACTGTCACCTGCATGTCTTGTCCTCACATGCTCTGCCATGGACATACCCCATCCAGTGCTCCTTCCCCACATCACCTCCCAACTCAGTATAGCAATGACCTGTTTTGCCCCTTTCTACAGTTCTGTGCAAGAAATGCCGTGGCCGCTGCAGTCAGCCTGGTCAGAGAGAGGCGCTGTGCACGCAGGCTGCCTGCATGGGCTTGAATTAAGAAGTGCCCAAATTAAGAGAGGTGTTATAAAACACACTCTGAGTACTCACCAGGAAATGCTCCCTGGTGGGGAACTGAATTGAGGAAATTACTTGTGTTCAAACTGAACTTCTGAATCACGGGGTCATTATTACACCCACTAAAATTCCTAGTGTGCTCTGGACAAGAATTCCAGGACGCCACAGCAGAGGCCTGGAAGGATTCCCAGCAGGGGATTTGCCAGGCTCTGCGGGCTGCCCTACCCTGCCTCCCTCTGAAACACTGTTAGGTGGCTGGGTCATTTCCAATTTGACTGACCCACGTTTTCAACCATATTAAATCACATCCAATCAACAAATGCAAACTCCACACCCCATGTGCCAGGCTTTGGGCTCAACCACAGGAAGCCATAAAGAAACCTCAAGAGGCTTCGTGGAAAGAAAGGGAACTCACAATACCTGAAGTTTTTAAAGTATCAAAGTACATGAGTATTGTGCCAAAAGTTAATTACTGTATAAGGTGCAGGGCTAAGAAACGCATGGAAGGAAAGAACAGACGGAGGGTCCAGCAAGGAAGGTTCTAGAGGGATGAATTTAAGCTGAACCCATAAACCAAGGGCAGCTGTGCAGCTGGAGAGAACAAAATGACATTCTCTGGAGACCTGGCAGGCACAGCCTCAGAAGACACGAGGAGGCAAGAAAATTCCACTGGCTGCACTTCCGCCTCCTTCCCATGGCACCCGGACCTGGGAGCCCGAGGGGCTGAGAACACTGCCCATTTTTCAAGCTCAGCGAGTACAGTGAGCCTTGGAGGAACAGGTATGTGGTAGTGAAAACTACACCCTCCTGGGGCCGGTAAGCAGAGCACCTACAATGATCAGTAGCCCCAGGACCTGGCAGTGGCCGTGCAAACTCTCTGAGCCTCAGCGTCTTCACTCATGAGATCGTAATGACAGCGGCGGTCCTTCCTACTTCACAGGATCCTGGCGGCAATCGAGAGGACGTGGACAAGGCAGGGCAACAGGCCCAAGGTGCCACATGGCCGCGGGAGCAGAGGCCGCAGGAGCAGTAGAGACTGTTAACAGCACCAGCTTGGCAGCCCACACTTTAATCCCAACTCAACCATTTACGAGTTGGAGAGGCCACTTCACCTGTCCATTTCCTTACCCATTAGAGGGGATGATAACAACCTGTACATTTTGTAAGATTAAATGAGTCAACACGTGTAAAGCTCTTTGAGCCCGCGTAGCAGAAAGCGTTCAATTAACATAAGCTACTGTTATTACAATGGGTATTGTTGCAATTATCAAGAAGGACTCAGCAGTTCAGGTGGATGTACACATCCTGGCTAGGGACTCAGCAAAGAGTTGATGCCACAGGCTGAAGATGATGTTTCAGTCTGGAGGGGCAGAATTTCCTCTTCTTTGGGGAAGACCAATCTTTTTATGTTCAGGCCTTCCACTGATTGGATGAGGCCCACCCACATTATGGAGGGTAATCTGCGTGACTCAGATCTACTGATTTAAATGACCTCATCTGAAAAAACCCTTGCAGTAACATCTAGACTGGTGTTTGCCCAATATCTGGGTAAAATGGCCCAGCCACACTGACACTTAAAGTTACCAACCACAGCAGGGCTGGGCCTCTCTTGTGAACCTCAGTCATCACTGCACAGAGGGTCTGGCACTTACGAGATGTTCAGTAAATACTCATCAAGTGAATGAACGGATGGATGAATTACTGGTTCTATATAGTCACTTAGAAACTACTGTATTTCAGAGATAATCTTTTTTAAAAATCCCTGTCTGTTTTTGGCATGAAACAAATGGACTTTTGGAGGGGGGAAAAAAAAAAAAAAAAACATTTGCTATTCTATTTTGAGTCTTCTCCCATGGACCCCAGAGACTGACGGCATCCCCAGTCCAGCCGACCGCCCCACCCTGCCCTGGCTCACACCCCATTACAAAGAACACCACTGTCTGGAGGGGAGAATAGGAAAGGGAGGGAGGCATTAACTCCTGCCAAGAGCCAGCCACTGCTCTTCTGCCTAGGAAACAGCCTAGGCCGAGAGGAAGTCACTGCAGGTGTCCATTCCAGGGGCCTCTGTGTTTATGAGGATCCCCTCGGACCAGGAAAAACAAGGTGCAAACCACAGGGCTACTGAGCATTTACAAGTTGTTCAGAAAACATACTTGTAAACATCTGATCAATAATTTACAGACATGCCTCAAATGAAAAGGGACCCCGAGTCAGCCTGGCACAGGACTGGTGGAGTCTGTCTCTTCATTCCTCTTGTAACATTGTAATCATTGTGTGGATTACGCTTGGGAATCACTGAAGTTTACTGTCTAGAGAATCATAGGTTTGCTCAAGGCTATAACCCAGATCACAGAATGACAAGATTTCTGAGCCAGACTGAACCGAGCCTGAGACCCAAACACCAGAAGCAGGTCCAAGGAGGCAAGGCAGTGTGCTCAGCATCACAGAGCCAGAACCAGGGTGGGCTTCTCTAGCGCTGGTCCACACACTTGCCACTGCACCAAGGTTTGCCATCACTTAGGGAGGGTATAGCCAGGGCAGGCTAATAAAAAGAATCAGTTAGACTGAACTCAAAAAGAAACTCCAAACATGCTTTCTGGTCTAAAATTCCACTCACAGTTTAGATCAGAGATAAATTCCACGATTTCCCCTTGGCCCAAACCAGTATTTATGGCATTTGAGTGAGCAGTAAATTACCAGCTTCGAGCGAAAAATGTCCTTTCTACATGCTCACAAACATATCATCACCTCCAATACTACATCACTATAATAAAATATATGGCAAATTAGCTTATTATATTTGGGATAATCTAATCAACTGTCTAATACATATACTCTCTCAACCCATGTATGTGACTCATAATTACAGTGTGTTGACTCAAATAACTTCATATAAATGGGCCAACAAGACACTTTAAAATGAATACTGGCCTCATCTCCTCTCTACAGAAGTTTATTTTATAAATTTATGAGAGCAGGATTCTGTATAAATGTGTAAAATTACATTTCTTTATTATAAACTTTCCATAACAATCAGATTCAGAATGGTGATAAAAAACATCAGGACCTAAAGTACACACAAAAACATCCATTTCGGAGCTCCGTTCACCCAACTCACTGAGACAAAATTTTCCTCAATTAAAAGATCCTCAGTTTCATAAACTCAGTTTCCTAAAAAGCAAAAACCATACATACACACATGGGCAATTAGGACATCTTTTGGTGTCTGCCGGCCGGTTAGCATTTCACGGTGATGCTCACACTGGAACTACATTAAGTCCTGGAAGGACAGTTAGGAAGTTCACTTTTCTTAACACATGAATATCATATCAATGGATAATACTTTGTCAACCCTTCACAAAGACCTCAAGCAGCAGACTCTGGTTTGTGCAGAATGAGCAAGAGTCAGGCCAAGAATGAAGAGTGTCTCCACCAGGCTGCCCCAACCCTGGCAAGGGGTTCTCAGTGCAGACTTGCACACACTTTGCTTCCTTCTGCCTCTTGTTGTGCTGGGAGGACAATGTATGGTTTTGGGAACAACTTGGACTGTGAAGGGATGGTGCCTAGGGTCGGGGTCTCCCCTGCTACAGTCCGTGCCTCCTTGCCCCAGTGGCAAATCCTCCTCTCTTTAACTACAGCACCTAAAAGAGTTTCTGCTCAAGGCTTCTTCCCCTTGTCAAACCAGTGGTCCGTTGTACAGTCTAGTTTGCTAGACTTCTGTCCCTTTCCAGACCAACCCTCTTGACTGCTGTTTAATTAGTCAGGATGACCACAAAGAACAGGACTTCCACACTTAGCTGCTCTGGCATCCATAACATAGCGTTAATTACGGTTGTCCCTGAGGCACAAAGAGATGCAAAGACACCACTTCACGAATCCATAAATACCTCCACTGCTCACAGTAACACCTTCCCAAGATTGCAGATCACAAAGGGAGAAAAATTTAATCCTCTTTTAGTGGAATTCCCAACAAATTCCATTGCTGGGCTAACAATAACAATCTGCTTTATGCAGGAGTTCCTTCTCCGCTTTTCTCAGGAAATCTGTTTTTCTGCATCTCAAACCCTAAGAAAGTCAACTGTGAAAATGGAAAAACAAGAATAAATATTATAACTTTCCTGCAATAGAGTTAGCAGGCAAGACATTATTGGTTCAGTGGAAGCCACTGATTCAAGTCAAACAAGAGAAGGAAATGCCATATGTGGAGTCCAAGGTTAAGATCAAAGTTTCTAGAAGCTGGGACAAGAGCAAGGAGCAGATAAGTCTCATCATTTCACCAGCTAACGTTGCTCTTAGCTTCTGCCATGTTAGAAGAATGTATCCAGGCCCCGCTGCTGCTAATGGTGCACTATTATCACAAATAAAATAAATAACAATATATTGATATACAGAGCATACTTTACACAAAACCTATGAGTAGTGTCCTAAGAAACAGCAAATTTGGGAAGTAAAATAAATACTTACATTGGCAATACTGACATGTCATTCTGTATGGTGCTGTTATTACCTGTGCTGGGAGATCTAAATGTTACATTATTCGTATAATACCCAATAATATTCACTAGCATTTTCTAGTGTTTGAGTATTTGCTATAGTCGACAGTCCTTTATAAATATTCTAACAGGAAAAAAAAACACAAAGAGAAATTGTCAATGCTGTGGAATATTACATGAAATCAGAAACTGATTAGCAAGTAATATTGATTTTAACAGCAAAACCAAAATCAGGGCAAGCAGACAAAACATATTTGTTGTTAAAAAAGAAAATGAGTAACCTATGCCCTACAGCCCAAATTATACCAGCTTTGGGATGCAGAATAATTAAACCAACTCAAAACGAAGTGGGGGAAAAAAAACCTGTCCGTGTCTGGAGTACCTGTTACAAAACACAAGATCAAGAATATCACAGAGGGTGGGGCGCCTGGGTGGCGCAGTCGTTAAGCGTCTGCCTTCGGCTCAGGGAGTGATCCAGGCATTAAGGGATCGAGCCCCATATCGGGCTCCTCTGCTGTGAGCCTGCTTCTTCCTCTCCCACTCCCCCTGCTTGTGTTCCCTCTCTCGCTGGCTGTCTCTATCTCTGTCAAATAAATAAATAAAATCTTAAAAAAAAAAAAAAAAAGAATATCACAGAGGGTAATTGATGCTTTGTGTGTTTTAAAATGTGCCTTTTAAGTGTTAACTTTTAAATATTAAATATTTGGGATAATATCTTTCCATTTTTAAATGATTTTTATTTGGTGTATATTTTGTATTAAAGTTCTCTTGTTTTAATATTATTAAATATTTCTATCAGGAAGAGATCATTTCTACATGTTATCACAAGATGTAATCTTTTTACGATGTACATAATAATGATAAGCCATACACTTATTATGATATCTTTTGTTTACAGAAATTTTCTGAAGCTTTTAGTATAACGCTGTTACAATAAAAAATAGTTTGCTATGTATTATCATGGTCATTCACTATTATTTCAAATACACACATGAAACATTATGAAAAATACAGACTAACTTATAGTTTCAGGGATTCTCTGGTGTTCCCAAGAATTCCAGTTTCTCATTCTCAGATCCTAAATATTAATGTCTGGTGGGAATTTGGAAACACTAAGCCCAAAGGTTAAGGAAGAAAGGCCGCACGATTTGCAATGCAGATTTTGGCAGACAGAAAGTTAGAATTGTTTGCCAAATGACACTATTCACCATTGTAATAAAAGTTAATATGAAAAAGCAGTCCAAAGAAGTTGAATTCAAGATGAATCAAGTTTATAAAATAAAAGCTATGTTGCTCTGATGGTATAATAACACAAAGATAAAAAGTCTCTTCCAATCTGTAGCACCTGTTTAGAGCTACGTTCTATTTCACTTAGAAATATCTGGAAGGGTTAGTCTCTATAAGCAAAATTATTAACAATTAGTTAATATTTAATAGTAATTACTTATAATAATTACTTTATCAAAAACAAAAATCATGGGGTGCCTGGGTGGCATAGCGGTTAAGCATCTGCCTTCAGCTCAGGGCGTGATCCCGGCATCATGGGATCGAGCCCCACATCAGGCTCTTCTGCTACGAGCCTGCTTCTTCCTCTCCCACTCCCCCTGCTTGTGTTCCCTCTCTCGCTGGCTGTCTCTGTCTCTGTAGAATAAATAAATAAAATCTTAAAAAAAAATCATTTGAAATTTAGGGTCTAAACCTACAAAATGCATTCTTTTGCTCTAAATCATTTTACATACCTTATCCCTTGATACAGGTGCAGAGAAAAAAGAAATTAAAAAAAGAAATAGAGAAGAAGCAATTCTTATATAATCTTACAGAAAAATAGATTTCCTTGAAAACTGTTCTCGGAGCAAAGCCTTGGATCCAAGAAAATAAACATCATCTGAGCTAGTCCTAATTTACTGTTACCTGACGGTGGCTGCAAATTAGATTCTCCAGGAAGCAGATGCTGGGATGGAGGTGAGAGCACAAAAGGTTTATTGAGGAATAACATCTATTAAAAAAGGGGGTTGGGGGATGGGAAGCAGGATTGGGCAGAGAAGCTGGCAGGCTGTGATGACAAATGACACAGCAAGTCCCCCCCTCGGGAGCCCCAGGGCAAAGGCTGCCTTCAGGAGAGTCCCACACTGAGCAGACATGGGCAGGACCTGCTCCCACCACTCCGTGCATAAATCAGCACGCCTGTGGCTGGAAAGCTGAGGTAGATCTTGAGTAAGCTAATGGCTGGAGGCTGTCAGCCAACCACACTAATCTCAGTAGGAAGCATAAGTCCACTTTCACGGGGCATGTGAGCAGCACCTCTGTGTAGCCGCCACACAGCAAATACACCAAAAAGGCATAACAAAGACTCAATAAATGTAGTAAAAATCTCCCAAAAGTCCGATCAAATTTAACATAGAATGCTTGTTAAAAGATATAATGTACATAATAGATGGAGCAGGGTTTTACAACTCGGAGTTGGGGGAATACAGGAAACATACTCTAGTATTAAGTTAGTCACTCAAAGGGCCAAATCTTCTCGATGGGGTCTTATATTCCTTGCAAAAAATAGAAGAACTGCAATACTCATATTCAAAAGATTCTCTGACAAGTACATATGAACGTGGAAACTTTTTAAAAATTAAAACCCCTTTGGGTATATACATGTGTCGTAGTAACACAGCAAAACTAGACACCGAAGAGGTAAGTCATATTATGGGCTACTCACTGATTCCAATATACTTAAATTTCTTCCTTGAATGGAAAGTGTAGGAATGTTGGCTAGATTACTAACATTAATTGGTGTGCAGCAAATAAAACTATATTTTCTCCGTCTATTCCTGGGGTCATCCTATATTTGCAAAGGCCTACAATAAGATAATAGGCCAGATCTGTAAAGGGTACTCTCCATTTCAGCCCGGGCAATTAACCGGAAGCAGCAAAGTTTCCCCCCAATAGCCTAGCTGCAGGTGCAATCAGTAGCTCGCAAGTGCTACCCAGGACCCTTCATTCAGCAGCTCTGAGCGACAGATCAATTATTCAATAGCAGACACAATGATTTTCACATGCAATTTTGTATTCAAAGCTATTCACAGACCCCAAAATTGATAAATAATGGGAAAGCCTCATGAAAATTTTCTTTCCTCAACTAACTGTCTGTCATCTCAAAAGAAGAGACTTGATTCTAGGCCCCACTTGTGAGAGCCTGGGTCAACAAAAGACAGCAGTCCAATTCTTGGCTTCACACAAATTCCTTTAGGACCCTTCAAGGAAGGGAAATTCAGGATCATATTGGGCCTTGTATGGGCACTCCTGGCCTTACCATCCAAACTTATGCCACTGGGCTTAATCTAAAACTTGCCAGTCACAATCCACTTATTCAACAAAAATTAGGAGCTGTTTATGTGTCAGGGGCTAAGCAATAAGAGCTAACAGGACATGATTCCTGCTGAGAAGCTCTCATTCTCCAGAGTCACAGAGACTTGTAAATAAGCAGATGCAGTAAGATACAATGACTGGAGAGATATGAGGGTGAGGGCAGAGGACAAGGTACCTGCCCTGCCTGAAGGAGGCCTCACAGGGTTATGGGGGCCACCTGGAAGGCTTCAAAGCAAAGGGATGGATGTACATTCAAGAATACAACCACCCACCAACCATCACAGATAAAATGCTATCTAACAATGGTGCATTTCACCCCTTAAGTTGTCAAAAAAAGAGTACTTTTCTTCTCTTTTTAAAATTATTTCACCATACTACTTAGGTTAAACTGAATGCTTTAATAAACAAACCCAAGCATATGTATGGCTCAAATGCCACAGAAAGTCATTTAACAAGATAACAGATTTAAAGCCAAATAATCGATAATTTTATTAAATATAGACTTAAGTAAAATACAAAGATTATCAGACTAAATTTACAAAAAGAAAAATCAACTATATGTAAGTATATATATATGTATAAGTACATATACAAGAGACATTCCTTCAATACGATAGACACAAAGTTTCAAAGTAAACATATGGGAAATAAACACTGTATAAGCACTGACAGAAAGAAAGCTATTCTGATCACACTAATAACAGTAGGAATAAAGGGATATATTTCATTAGGATAACAAGATCAATCCAACAAGAAGATGTAACAATATACCTAAATTTGAATATACCTAATAATATACCTAATATACCTAATATAACTTTAAAATACATAAATTTTAAAAATCCACAGAATTAAAGTCAAGTAAAAAGATAAATCCACAATCACAGTTGAAGAGTGTTACACATCTCTTCAGTAACTGAAAAAGCTAGTAGTTATGACTATCAGTAGAGACACTGAAAATCTGAACAATACAAACAACAAATAACCTACTTACCATACATACACTATACCACAACAACTGAAAATACACATTTGAGTGCACTTACTCTAGGACTGCTATACTACAAGGCACAGTTCATTTAGTTTCTCTCCTGAATGTCCCAGGTATTCAATCAGGACTGTCTACTTTGGCTGGATGGAACTTGAATATCTCCTAGTCCCATTTAAGCTCTAGGAATAATAACAATTCTTACTATTATTATTAATTATAACAATATTAATATAGTATATATTAATATATAGTGTTGATATATTAATATATAATTAATATATTATTATAATATATCTAATACATAATTGATTATAAGTATATTAATATGTATATTATTATTATTATTATTATTATTATTATTATTATTATTTGTAAGCTCTACTCCAAGCATGGGGCTTGAACTCAGGACCCCACAGTCAAGAGTCACATGGTCTACCACCTGAGCCAACCAGGTGCCCTAGCTCTAGGAATTATTCAGCTTACATCTTCTGGGTCCTTCTTGCCAGGAATCATGGAATTTCATGTTCTGTATGTTCAGTTTTATAATTAGCAAAAGAACCCAG
This sequence comes from Ailuropoda melanoleuca, assembly GCF_002007445.2. Lineage (NCBI taxonomy): Eukaryota > Metazoa > Chordata > Mammalia > Carnivora > Ursidae > Ailuropoda > Ailuropoda melanoleuca. Next base: position 138,963,480 of record NC_048221.1, on the reverse strand, counting down.
AGGAAAATAGTGCAGATCTCTGGCACTCTTTCTCTGCATAGCTTCTGCCTATTTGGTATCCTGTACCATCAGTTCCAAACCTTCACCCCTGAGCCCTGATCTCTGTCAACACTACTGCTTTCTGTCTGGAAAGTGCCATTCTCCCCACACCTGGTCTAGAAAAGTGCCTCGAGATGGAAATCCAAGGCTACTGGTTCACCTGACTTGTTTCCATTACATGCAGTCTGTTCTCCAGTGTCTGCAAAGAATTGTTTCAAATATTTAATCCAATTTTCTACTTGTTTATGGTCCCATTTACTCCATCATGATCCCCTAGTGTTTGTTTTTTTTTTTAATTTAAAAAAAAAATCTTACTGGTCACTGATGTTTTTGGACTCACTGAACTATTTTGATGGAAATGTTTTCTTTACCCTTCAGGTACTAGTCATCTTCCATATCACTAAGAATATACTTTCCCTTTGGGATGTCTTATATGGAGCAGTTCATACAAAGTGCACAACTCCATAAAGCACAAGGATCTTGGACTCTTGCAGTGGTTAACTTTAGACCAAAAAGGGAACTTAACAGGTCATAGTTCAATGCCTCCTTTTTAAAGGTGGAGTAGGAACTAACTAGTTATTCACCAAATCTGTTTTTCTTCTTCCTGGCACAAAACTACAATTCACTAATGAACCTCATGTGCAATTAAGTATGGCCACGTGACTGAGTCCTGGCCAATGAAATATGAACAGATACAATATATGCCTATTAAAAAGTATTTCCCCACTATACTTTATACCTGGAACTATTATTACACTGTATGTTAACTACCTGGAATTTAAATAAAACCTTAAAAAAAAAAAGAGCAGACCAACAATCCAAGAAAAAAAACAACAAAGAAAGAACCAACAACAACAAAAACCAACAACAAAGTACCTTCCCACGTAATCTTCAGCTCTTCCTCATCGACCAACAGAATGACAAGACAGACAGAGCAGGGCTAGATTATGGAAAAACCCTCCATCACTGAATGAGCATAAGAAAGTCTGGCAAACAACAAGAACACCCAGCGGGTCTCTATGCAAATGGGACACTTATTACATTAAGCCACTGGGTGGTTGACCTGTAGCAGCAGCCAGAGTTACCCTCACAGATGCATAAGCAGAAACTGAGGCCCAGGAAGGGGAAAATGACTGAGTCCATCAGTACTATAGCTTTTTCACACCAAAGCTGTTCCCATGTTGGTTCTACGGCAAGGGCCAAGACCATGCTCATGTGCTATACAATCATTTCCAGTTACCTATGATGATGGCCTTTTATGTAGCTTTTCAGATTTGTCTAATATTCACCACTAGAATATGACCGAGGTGAAAAGGCCCACTCAGTTTTCCAAGTGTGGTGACACAGCACTGACAACCCCCAAAGATCTTTCCATGCATCTATCCCAAGCAGATCTGGCCCAGCGCATGAGAGGAAGACCGGCAGGAAGTAGACTGGTGACGTCCTTACTGTTAGCCACTTGCCAAATGTTTTTGTAACAAAAGGTAAATCATAAGCTAAGAGAATAACCAAGCACGCCCTCATTTAAAGATTTAAATAACTCTAGAAGGTACCTGAACACAAGTCACGGAAACTAGCTCCCTCCAACTAAAATCACCAAAATAAAATGTGCCCCACCAACTTTCACCACATGTCTCCACAAGTACCGGCCCCAGGCCAAAAGATCAATGTCCCGTCTAGTAAGTGGTTTTCTTCTTTCTGGCCCCAATTCGGCTTCCAGTATCATATGCTGATTGAAGACCTTGGCCACGTAATTTAGCCTCTGTGCCAATTATTAATATATTGCCCTTCCACTCCACACCTACCTTTCCTTGACCTGCTTGGTAAGACTCGTGTGCCCATCTGCATGATGGGAGATGATACTGATACTCACTTCCTCTATGCCACAAGATCACTTACGATCAAATGCAGCTGTGTACTAGAATTCCTCATGCAGAGTTAACAAGCCACCCACGTCTGCATTCATCAGTACACTCACCCTGATGGTGTGGAACTACTTAATGTCAATACTTCTATCACAAGAGGGGGTTTTTGTTCTGAAAACATGTCAGTCCCCAATGACATAGTCATACGGAAATAGGAAGCTAGCAAGTATTTCTATCTCTCTGGCAAAATCAGCTGTTTTTGATGCCCTTCTGTTTTGGCACCCGCCCCAGCACTGTAAGTCATGTGGAAAGCCCACCCTGCGGCTCAGTTCCACAATGGGAAGAATGAGAGGAAGGAAGGAAACTCTTCTGTAGGTCCACCTGACAGGTGGGGATCCAGTGAGTGTGGGATGGTTTTCCCTCTCTCCTCTTTTACTGAAATAAACTCTGCTGTCATATCATACAGAGGCAAAGCCAGCCTTGCAGCGCCAATCCTGGTGTTAGTTATACCCCCACAGCACTCAGGGTCTGGGTGTGGCCATGGGTACAAAGTTAATCAATTGAACTCTGACAAGGCTGGCTGAACACTTCCCCCAAATTAGTTACTTTCACCACAAAAAAGTGCAGGTGCATGACTTCCTATGCTGAAATGACTGGCCTGGTGGAGATGACTCAGTGACACGTGTCATGGCTCTCTGATATGTTCAGTGTGTGTAGAGTCCTAGAAAGGTCTCTAACCAAAAGCAAATCAGTCAGGGCAGCATGTCCCTGGGCTTCCCCGCCAGCCAGAGTTAGGTGCCCCTCACAGAGCGGAGATTCACAAACTTCACAGGAACAGGTGTGGGGGAGGGAAGGTGGGGAAACAGTCTCTATTGTTTTTATAACAATCCCTTCTCAGTTTCTATACTGTAGCCTTCAGTCCATTAAATGCAATTTCCTGGCATCATCCAAGCTTGAAAGGCCAGATCAAAAGTACAGAGTGTCCCAGCTGTGTGAGCCTTGTTCAAACTGAACATTAACCACAGCCCTTGCAAATGATTTATTCCACGTGAGACCTGGAGACACCCTGTGCGCTTCCTCCCTGCGGGACTGGCTTTATTGTTCGCCCTGAGCTGCAGTGGTGAAAACATTTCCTTCATGCACTCGTCCTCCTGCAACAGAACAAGCGGGCCCCTCCCTGGGTTTCACACCTCTCTGGCATGAAACTGGGGGAGCCCAGGGTTCCCAGACAGACAGACTGACAGTATGCAGCAGGTCCCTCTGACTCCTCATGGAAGGAGCTCCCACAGAAAGGGTCTGAATTCATGTGATGGGAAATACACAGGCACAGAGAGCTCAATTCTGTGCCGATGATCACATCTCAAGATCGTGTTTGAGGAACAAGAAAAGACACAGGAGCCCTGGAGCACACAGTGATCCGCAGAAGGCAGCAGCGGCTGTAGCCAAGGCAAAAGCAGCAAAACCGAGGGGGAAGGTGAGCGTGGGGTTGAATCGAGGACCCTCACGGTACCTGCTCGAGGACACTGATGGCCTCTGGCTTTTCCTGTTTATAATGGCCTCTATGGAATGTATATAAACCTGTTAAGGTGTGGCCAAGGGAAGAGCACTGAACTGAGGGCCAGAAGCCTCCAATCCTATTCCGTCTCTTTCCTTAACCAGCCCAAGGCATCTGGTCTCTCTTGGCCTCAGGCTCCTCGTTTGTTAAAAATGGGACCGGTAATCCTGAAATCCTACCTCTGACGGTTGTGGCAAGAACCAAATGAGATTGGGGAAGAAAAGCTTCTAGAAAGATAAAACAACAGGCAAATGGAAGGGGTTGTTTTTACCAATTAAACAAAATGACCAAAGGGTTAAATGGATTCACTTGGTAAAATATAAACAGTCAGAGCTCGCCACAAGGTCCTTGGTGACTGTCATCCCCTGTTTTCCACAGAACCAGTCAGAGCAGAGAAGCAGCAGGTACATCCACGTTCCCACTGCAGATCCCCTACCAGCACCCTCTACCTGCGGGTTCAGGTAAACCACATGCTCTTCCTCTAACCTCTTTGGTCACAACCTAGGTTTCCAAGACACGCCTGCCAAGCAACACCTGCATCTCAGTGGGGGTTTCGAGATGCCCCGACTGTCTATGGAACCCAAAGGGACAGAGGTGTAATGGTAGCGAACACACAGTCAGGTTGGTACTGTGCACGGATGAACTACCCTGTGTCCATTCCTCCTCGGGACCCTATTCCGCCAATGAGACAGTTCTGAATATAACCTCATTTCAACAGAAACGTGCAGCATTGTTGGTGAAATAAAAACCACTGTCATAGATATTCTTTTGGAAGCAAGCAGTCCAAAAGAAATGGTAGGACCAGTGATACCAAAGAAAAGGAAAAGACATCAATTTGTCTCTTGAAACCCAGATAACCAAAGCTTTTAAATGTACAAGTCAAATGTAGTGTGTGACAAGAGGAAGACGGTAAGATTCAGCTCCTAAACTTTCTTCATTCACAGTGTCCCTAAGTCTCAGTACTTTTTTCACAGTGTCCCTGCACCAAAAGCAGTATCCAGTATGTCTGCTTATAAAGTAGATTATAAGCATTATATCCAAGAAGTTAGTAGCCATTTTAAAAATAAGACAAAAAAATGAAAGAAAAATAACATGTTTTTCCCATTCTAACATGATCACTTACTAGTGGGTGTGTGCACCTGTTGGGCTCATCACAATCTCTTAATCCTTGGATTCAGAGTGGACATCACCACCCTTATTTACTATTTCATACCAATTTTCCTGTAATAGTTGCTTCTTATCTTAGCAACCTTCAGAAACCCAGCTTTGCAAAGATATATTAAAAGGATTGTAGCATGACCCAGAGTCAAAAATGAACTATATCTCAAGCTAGTAGTTCACATGCTCTCTGACAGCTACAGAACATCACCGTGTTTCCTGAGAAACACAAAATCAAACTCAAAAATTTAAACATCCTGCAAGGTCCATTTAAGTTCACATTGGCACCCCGGGGTGGTTCAGAGGCCAGAGTGGGAATGGCAGGTCTAGTAAAAGATCCCTGGGCTGGGCAGCCAAAAGCATGAGCTCAAGTCTTGATTCTGTCTGCAGTAAGCAGGGCAACTTGTTGATCAAGCAGCAAACCATTCTGGGCTTCAATTCTCCATCTACAGAAGGGAAGTGAGGAAGGACCCTGAAATCATAACTTACTTATAATCCCCTCCTATAAAGAGATGGGCCCAAAGGACTTCACACACATTTTCAAAATGATATAGAGAAAGGGGACCATCAAACCATGATCTGGTTCCCAAAAATCAATCCACAGAGCTCATGAAAAACAGAGACATATGCTGTGGCTTTGGGAATTCTGATTCAGATCTGAGGTGGGGGCCTGAACATGTATTTTTTTTAATTAAAGTTCCTCCAGATGATTTTTGTTGCCTGGATTAATTTCGGAATCATTTCCTACTGACAACACAGCAAAACTGACAGCCTCGTGCTCCAAAGCACAAAGTCAGCAGAAAATGTTTGTACATATTAAATCCTATCTCATTAATTGCTTTTAATGATACTTCATCACATTCTCTTATCCCTTTTAATTTGGTCACATCATTCAAGTGGGCTTAATTCCCAGTTTCTCATCAGGATGGCCATGAGGCCTCACCCTGTCATCACAGAGCTTATGAAGTCACCCAGTGGGGCTGGTACCTAGTTCCCAGCTGTCTCTTGGCAAAAAGTAAACATATATTTTCATTTTCATAATACTTTTTTTTAAGTCTCCTCCAAATGTCTGCATTTTCTTAGACACTTTGACTTCAGTGACACACAAGTTCGGGGTCAAGATTCCAAACAATAATGAGGAAAGGGCCACCAGCTGCTCGCTCGTACTGGCCTCACTTTCCCTACTCCAAAAGGAGTCATGAAATCCTATGCAGAGAAACTGTTCCTTCTCTACTCTTTTCTCACTAAACTCAGCTAGACAGCCGTAAGGGACATCTGGAAGGGTGGTCATCAATGAGAGTTGTTTTTTTTGTCTTGTTTTGTCTTTTAATGTGAAAAAAACCCTTTTTTTGAAACAATATCCACAGAGTCAAAGTTTAGCTCCGTCGTAAAGCATTCCCTCTTTGGTGAGGTTTAGGTGCTGGTTACAGAGTTCAGTGTTTGGGTTTGGGTTCAAGAGATTTTCTTTTCCTTGCTAGTTATAGAAGAGCCATGATCCATGGAATATAGTAGGTATCTCTTGGGCCTAGTTCTCCATGCTTGCGAACACTTAAAATTGCACTCGTGGTGCATAAAAGATTTATAATGATCTCACCCACAAATATAAATTTTATCCCACACAGGACAGAAAGACCTAGAAGCATAAGCAGTGAACAGCTGAATGTGAGCACAGAGTCATAAATTCATAACACTTACAGCTTTTTAACAACCCCATCATAAATGTGACTGACTTCAATTTAATTTATGGGATTTTGCAGCCAGGTCCAGGAATGTCCTCTAAAAACTAAAAATTTAGGAACAACAACATATAGTTTGGATTTCCATGAAAATGTCTATGATGTCGGTTAACTGACAGTACAACATACGGGCAGTCCACTATTGATGGGGAATTCATTGCAGCAAACTACAAGGGTCAAAAGGCTCAAAACACCAATGTCAACAACGGTACACATAACAGTGGGTTTCTAAGGAAACCGTCCAACAGAGCAGAAATGGCCTTATTTTTTGTAAGATGAACAAATCTGGACTCAAAATCCTCCCTAGCTAAGTGATTAGCTAGCTAAGTCACTCCTCCCTAGCTAAGTGATCAGGATTTAATCCTCCAAACCTCAGGTTCTCTGAACGAAGATGTTTATCGAGCTTTATCATGCACTAAGCACTATGGTAAATGTTCACATGTATTATCTCATTTTAGCATCACTACAACTTCATGGTGCTTTTTAAAATCCCATTTCACACATGAGAAACACAAGACACACAGAGATTAGCCTTTTTCCTAGATCTTAACAGCTAATAAGCGTGGTGAGATCTGCAAGTAGGCTATCTGACTCCAAAGTTCTCATCTTGACCATTACCCTAAAGTCATTCACTATAAAATGCAAGTAACTCAATCCACTTCAGAAAAGAATGTACTAATGTATAAGGTACCCAGGACAGTGCTTCTCCGTTCCCTTTTCTGAAATAAATGATATCTCATCCACCATTGCTTTCAATAATTCATTTCATTTGCCCAAATTTAGGTGACAGGACCTGTCAAACAACAGCCACCAATCCACCTAAGATTTCTTTTTCCAATCACCCAGGCACAACCCTATCTCAACGTGGGAGCCAGACTATGACAAACCTCTATTCAGCCCCTTCAGTCCTAGACTTTTAGGGTCACATTTTGTTAGGTTCTCAGTGAGGGTGCAAAGAAGAGACTGGGTCTCCTCTGGGAACCCCCAAATATATTCGGTAATTCTTTACATGAGGAGCACATAAACGATGGCTGAGTATGTAGTGCATGCCAGGTACTGTGCTATGTGTCAGAGATATCAAGGCAAATATAACCCAGACATTGTCCTCATAGCTTATGATTCAGGAGGAGACAGACAAGGAGCAGGTGACAACATGACAGTGTGGAAAGCACTCCTGAGGGGGGACGCCTAACCCATCAGAAGGAGCCTGGGGTCAGGGAAAGCTTCCTGGAAGACGTGATCTCTGAGCTGGCACAAAGCCTGGAAAGATAACCCAGAGAAAGTTCAAGAGAAGCCACACATAGAGAGGCACAGTGATGGTGCACAGCTGGCGATCAGGATGGGCAGGACACAGGCTTGGCTCTTGCAAGCAGGGTGGGGAGGACGCAAGAGCTGGGAGGAACGGGGAACAGTCAGGAGTCATGGCCACAGCTCCCAGCACAGGCAGTGAAGAAGCAACATTAAAGAGTGGGAAGGAGACAGGAGACAGGCATGACGGTAACCAGTGTCTTACTAAGATGAGGCATCACTAGCTCACTCAATGAGCAAACTCCACAAGCTGCCACAAAGTGTGTGCTAACACATTCTGTGACTTTACTATCAGCACTGAAAATAGAAAAGACTCAGCACAAAATGACTGCACATCTCTTTGTTCTGGATACAACCCAATTAGAACTGAACAAAAAGACTTGAGAATGAATCAGAAAACTGATGTACTTATTAAAACTTAGGGTATCAATTTTATTTGCAGCAAAAGTTGGGAAATTCTAATGGTCTAAGCTTCATTTTCCTAAAGTCTGGCCCACAAGGAATAAACATTCCGTATCCCAGTATTATTTTGCAAATAATACTTTGATTAACAAACTTGATGTATATTTCTGTATGCACAAGGCAAAATTCCATCGGGTAAAAAAGCACTTCATATTTTAGGGAAAAAGAGCAAAGAATAATAACTTTTCTTTCCTCTGAGTCTAACAGCTAATTTCCATGCTGGACGATTTTTTAATAACATTGGCTATGCTGTGGGATTTTAGGAAATCCTCATTTAGTTTTGAACCCTCTTAAGTTATAATTTTCCTCTGAGCTCAGATGGATCTTTTATCTGTTGTATCCTTAATACCCCTGCTAATCTTAGTATAGAAAAGCTTCATAATTTGAAAAGGAGAAGTTTAACAAGACATGAAGCTGATTGTTTGCACAATCAGAACATCTAATTGAGCTATAGTATTCTAAACCATGCTTGTGTGCAGGGAGATAATTTTTCCTTCATTTCCTACTTTATCAGAAAATTAACCTTCATTTAAAACACTGTGATCTGAAACACTTTTATAGCCACATTCTCTCTGCTGTTCACAAGAATTTGAATTTTAAATTTGCCATCCCAGTCTCTAAAAATGAAACAAACTGTGGATGCTTCCAGGACCAGGTGTTTATGATCAAGCAGACATCAGAATGTGACCCGTGTCCAAAGCACTGCAGCTGCCAGCCACAGGGACTATGTAACCATGTCTCTTCTTCTTTTTCCAACCCTTGGTGAAATAATGAGGCTCTGACTTCGCACAGCAATCTGTTTGTCCGAGAACCTAAGAGCCCCGCAGATATTCCATTTAATTGTCTGAACATTGGAAGCATTTATTAAGTATCTGTCTTCACGGAGAACTTAACTTGGCCCCCTACACAAGCCGGACTCGAATCCCGTGATGGTGACGCAGAGCTGGCGGCAGCACAGTGAAGTTAGGTAATTCATCTGACACACAGTGCGCTAAGCTGTAACCACTCATGACACATGTGTAACTAAAGTGGGCCCAAGTTCATCTGGGGTCACCTTGTCTCATAATGTCCTGATAAAATACCCAAACTTCCAGCCTACAGGTTTCTGATAAGTCTTCCAATAATTCAGTCCCCCTCCAAAATTTCTGAAGATTCTTTGAGAGGTGAGAGGTGGAAGAACATGCACTCTCACACCTGACCATCTATCATGAGCTGAACTGTGTCCCCTCAAAAAAGAGATACTCATATCCTAACCCCTGGTACCTGTGACTATGACCTTACTGGGACATAGGGTTTGTGAAGATGATTCAAGTTAAAATGAGGTCATTAGGACAGGCCCTAATCCAATATGACAGGTGTCCTTAGAAGAGGAGGGAAATTTGGACACAGACATATAGAGAAAACGCCAAGTGACAACGCCAAGAGAGACTGGAGTGAGAGCTGTGAGCCAAGGAGCAGCAAGGACTGATGGCCACCCCCAGAAGCTAACAAGAGGCAAGGAAGGCTTCCCCGACAGGCTTCAAAGGCAACATGGCTCTGACAACACCTTGATTTCAGACTTCTAGCCTCCAGAACCATGAGAGAATACATTTCCATTGTCATAAGCCACGCAGCTGGGGGTGCCTTACTTAGCAGCCACCTCAGCCATGACTTTCCACTCCCACACTCTAAAGGTGAATGAGGATCCAGGTCTGTAACTCTCCAGAACACTCCTAACCTAGGGCTGTCATGAGCAACAGACTTCACTGAAGGTCTGGGCACAAAAGAGGGAAATTACTGCACAGAACCAGAAATAACATCCAACAAGACTGCTGCCAAAGCTCGTCACCACAGCACGGGTCTCAGGCTGTCCCCCCGCCGCAGGGCCAGCTCCTTCCCCAGTGCTTGTCCCCCCACCCACCACAATTCCCAGCTGCAACTCCCATTCCTAGGATTTGCCCTTAAGCTCTGACTCATCTCATAGCAGAACCACTCCCAGACCCCAAGGAGGCACCTGTGTCCCTTCTACAGAAAACAGTTACTGGCCCTGGGTTTCAACATCCCCGCACGACTCTCCCCGCAACCATGATCCATCAAATAACCAAAAGGTTCCTTCACGCATTTTCCTAAACTGACAGCCAAGGTGTCCTTCGCACAGGGACCCAGAGAAATGGTTTACAAGTTGGATTAGAAGAACCTGCGGCGTCAGATTCACCTGAGGTGTTTGCTAAGAACGCAGGTTCCTGGTCTCCATTCGGGCCAGTGAATGTCAATCGCTGTAGGGATGTTTAGGATCCTGCATTTCAAAAGGACCCTGGCGACCGGGGGCCACAGTTTAAAGCCACCAGCACAAGCTGTACCGAGCTTCACACCAGTACTTTCCTTCCTTCTACGTAAAATGGCACGAATACATAAACAACATGGGAAAACCTGGGGTGTCCCCATGGGCAAAGTCAGACTCCGCTCCCTTTCCAAGTACTGTGACACTCACGCACCCTGGCCACCAAATTCCTTCCCCAACGAGACAGCTTTCCATGCATCCACCCAGCGGCTACAGCCTTTATTCCACCTGGGACTCCCCTCTGCTGTCGAAACTGACCCTGAGGGCATTTCTCAGTGGAGACTCTGGATGCTCCAGGTCAAAACAAACCACTCCCTCCTCGGCTATTCTCTACTCCCAAGCGCCCCTGACAGATTATCTTTGACACTGGCCAGCCCACACATGTAGATCCTGGACTCCCCTGGGTCAGATACACCTCACTCTGGCCTGCCTCTGCCCCAGTATCTACCGAGACTTGGCAAGATCACCAGCATGTATTTCCTAGATTAACTTAATGAGATGACTCCAACAAGTGATTTGATCTTAGTAGGACTCACCTCTCAGAGTCACTCCCGTTCCTCTGCCAGAGCACCCTGCCCCACCATGTGTGCTGAAATGTGCAGACGGTGGCCTGCTGCTGTCACTCGCTTCTCTCTTTACTCTTTCTTTCCCTCCCACTCATCCACCCCAGGTAAGGAGTCATCCACCCACTCAACAACGTTCACTGCACTCCTACCTCACTCTGGATGGCAGACATAAATAATTCACGGCTCTGTCACTGACAAAGCCATAGACCTGCAGAGAAGAGAGCAGTGAACCAGTAATATGGGAACTCTGAACCACGTCCTGTTGGGAGTCCAGAGGAGGGAGGGAACCTTCCAACTCTGCATGACCCAGCCAAGAAGGACATTACAAAGGTAATATGAACCTAGTCTTGACACCACCCTGGACGAGGAAAGAGAAAGGCTGAATCCTTTAAGGGTCTTTTGCTCACAAGCTACAGAAACTGACAAGAAGCCTGGAATGACTCAAGAGCTATCTGGCGCGGGCATTACAACACTGACCATATCTGCTGAGGGAGCTATGCAAGCTTTCTGAACCTGTTTCATTGGTGATACGGACTCAGTAGTTTTTGAAACAAATATCGTATGTGAAGTCCTTAGCAACATGCATCATCAGCTCTGAAAAACTACACACATACTAAGGAAAAGGGGGGAAACTTGACAAAGATCAGACCCAAAGCAGAAGGAAGACTGAACATCAAGCCACAGCAGGGCTGAAGCCAGGGCAGCTGTTCGTAGGATGGCCTCAGATGGCTCTGCCCCAGACACCACGAGGTGGACCCGGGCACCAGCTGCAATTCCCAGCACAGAGATTCTGACTGGCTAACCTGGGGCAGGGGCAGTCAATGTGACAGGAGACTGATGTTCAGCCATCCGACTTTGCAGACATGCCAGACAGAGGCCCCGATAGGCTCGGTATTGCTGGAACCTGGGGTCTGTGCAAAGAGGCAGAACGGAAAGGAGTGTGGATTTCATCCTACGGGCAGTGAGAAACTCCTGAAGGGTGCTAAGCCTGGAGCAACACTGGGTCTGTTCCTGGGACACAGATCTGGGATGGCTCCTCACAAGGCACCCTCAGGCATTCAAGCCCCATACGAGCCCACCTTACCCTCCCTCAGGCCCTGCCCCTGCAGGAGGACCCAGTCCACCAGATAACTCTGGCCTCCTCCAGGTATCTGCAGAGTGGCCTTCTGTGGCCCAGGGTGAGATCACCCCCTTGTGTGACACAGGCCATGTCTAAATGGCACTCTTTTCCAGCAGGCACACAACTAAACCGCATGGAGATTCTGGGATACAAGATGCAATTTTCAATCTACTTGGCCCCCAAATTCAGCAGAATTTGGATCTTTTTAAGTGTTTTAAAAACAATCTGTGCTAATGGCACAATGTTCTTGCTAATGCCCTTTAAGGGCCAAATTTTCAAAAATGGCAAATAAATTTGTTTGTCGTTTCCATGTGTAGTTTTACGGGTGGGTATAAATACTGAAGCTGAAATAACAGGCTCATTTTTCCTCACAAACATTGACACTTGGGATCAGATGAGGTGTACGTTGGAAAGGTTATCACCCACATGTAAGGAGAAAGGGCAGGACCATTCTCAGCTAGGGGCACATGAGCCAGACAGAGTCAGAAAGGGGCTGTGAACACAGACAGAACAGAATGTTCTCCTTATGTCAGTCCTCAAGAGAAACGGGGCTGTGCTGTCTACACAGCAGGCCACTGGAACAGCAGATGTGGCTTGTTGCCTCACCCCAGCATCCTCTCCTCTCCTGCCCCACCTCAGCTATTACCCCGGACCACACTCTCCCCCCAAGACCCAGCATCTCCCAGGCTCTCTGAGCCCACAGGTACCAATGCCAGCTGCCTAAACTTGCTCCAGGAAAGCCTTGTTTGGGATCAGACTTCCCACCTCAGTGGATTCCCCCCCAGGCCCCTTCAGCCCTGGACTCAGGTTTGTTGCCTCCCCTAACCTCTGAGGTGCTCAGGAGTCGAGATGAGGCCTTCCCCACCAGCCCGAGCCCACTGGATTCCCACCCTGCCCCCGTGCCAACCCTGCCAAGGAACTCAGGTAAGCAAGCAACTTTTGGGTCACCACATCCTGACTATTCCCGACTAGAAGAGTTAACATGAAAGACTCTAAAGCAAATGGCAAGATTCAAGACTGGGGTGTAGGTCTGGGAGCCAGACACCTGCAGTGGATGAGGCTGTAACCAGGGCACACACCAGAATGGTGCTACCAGAAGCTCAGAGCTGGCTGGCACCTTCTCCAATTGATTGGCCATGCCCATGCCTTGCCAGCTCCGGGTGCAAAGCCTCACTCACCCTGGCTGCAGCCACTTAAAAATGAGAAGAGTGAGATGGGCTGTGGGCAGCGCTGCACGAGGGCGGGGTGATGGAGGCTCCCAGCACACAAAGCAGGAGAAATCACCCAAGGACTGGCCTGTGCTTCCTCTTCTCTGGGGAGAGAAGGCACCCCCAGGGGCTGGAGGAGAAAGCTAGCTCCATGTGCTGCTGTCACACCCCAAGAGCCAGCAGGGGTCAGGAGGGAGGAGGCGCTAAGGGCACTTTAGCAAGAGGTGAGGTGGCCACCAGCTCTCAGGCCACTCCACCCATAGGAATGCGTCCTGAGCATACCATGCGGTTTCTGGAAGACAGAGGGCCTCAGGTCTTTGCTGCCACAGGAGCCCTCCCTCCCTCCAACCTCACCCTGTCCTCAAACACTCTGCATTCGGTAACACGCAAACTGAATGCTCAGCCTCAACAGCCCACCCTGTGAATGCGACCAGCCCACGACCTGCCCACTCCTCCACCTCTGTCCCGACTCACCACATTCCTGCACCCTGCCCATGCTTCTCTCCTCCACAGAACACAGCGCACACAGTAAACGCTTGCTAAAGGAAACACGTGTTTTATTTGTGAATCCCTTCTATGATCGCGGCACAGAACATAAGCATGAAGGCAGAGGCTGTTACTTCGTTCTCGAATCCCAACATTAGTTCAGCGTCTGTTTGGATACTGAAGCTTTCCTAGGACTGCCAAAAAAACACAAAAAACTCTTCCACTTAGCTAATACCTGATTCACAGATAAACTACATTTTATGGTCACCCATACAAGCTCTAGCTTATTTGAATGCAAAAGATTAGATTTTATTGGATGCCCACGCTCAAGTCAGTCCACAAAGAATTACTCAACAGAGGAATGAATTAGTAGATATGTTTGGTTTGGAAGTTCTTGGCTTCACAAGTTAGTTTCAGTTACCAGGAATTTTCCAGGACGTTTTCTCTAGCTTTAAAAACCACATCTCATCCCACCATTAACTTTTTTTTTTCCTCCAGAGTTTCTACATTTAGCTTCAGGATTTATCAATGACATTTNCAAAAAAAAAAAAAAAAAAAAAAAAAAGTCATCAGCCAACATCTTAGAAATGAAAAGTTAGAGCTTCTTCCTTTTCCGAAGCGACTGCTGTCCCGGAGAGCTCACAGGCTCCCCACCAGCTTCTCTTGGGCGGTTTTGAGGGAAAAGGTCAACCTGGAACCCCGCGGCCTGCCTGGTCCCAGTGCAGGCACCACCGCGCTCTGTGGACTCCTGCCAAGGGCCATTAATCACCCACAACTAATTGTCCTAAGAAGCGTGCCCTTGAGTGTGTCCGTGTGCAGACCCCGGGCTGGCTTTTGGCAATAAGCTGCCCTCATGAAGTCAGGTCCTCGCTTTCCATGGGCCGTGTCACGGAGCAGAGGCAGGCTGCTCTTCCGGAGGGCGATGTGCGGCAGGGCACGTCGCTGCCAGCCACCAGCCCTGGCCTGAAGCCGTGCGGGGCCCTGGCCCAGCCAGGCAAAGAGGTGATGTCAAATGTTCCTGTCGCGAGCTGCCTTCTGACTAGATGGAACTCTGGGGTCACGAGAGAGCAGCTTCCCCATGGAGCCGCGCCCCTGAACCCCGTGGCCCACTTGTCTTCTTCAGGAAGCACTTCCCTGGGTTTTGCCAGAAACATAAAGAAGGGTCTTACCCCACTAACTGGTACTTACATAAAAAGAGTACACACTACTGAGTCTACCCTGAAGCTGGCCCCCCCTTTCCCCTCTGTGAAGTTTTTATAAACAGAGAAAATAGTTACTTTATAAACAAACACACTGAAAACTACCCTGTAAGAGGGGTCTGCATATTGGATTTGTAAGAAAATAACTATTACTCCGTTGTTTTTAGGACACTGAATTTTGCAATTGAACTTTCTTTGCTACTGAAATAGTCAACCCAGCATCCAAAGATAATTTCATCCAAAGATAAAGTTTTTCATCCCCACATGAAATAAATTTCAACACTCAGAAAAGCTATGCACTCACATGACCAAGAAAACACACTCAAGATTATAAACCTCCATGAGCCTGTTGCCTTGGCCCACTAGTCCCCCTGACCCCTCAGTCCCCACACAGCCACAAGCCGCAAAGGCTGACAGCCCACCCTGGTGGTCCCCACCCCAGAAAACAGAGAGTCCAGTGGGGAAGACAGATAAACCAGGGAAATAAGCAAGTACATAAGCAGAAGTATCAGATGCTTTTACACATACAAATATCCACGTCAAAGGCATTGTCACCAGATTCTCCCCATTTAGGGCTATCCCTAAAGAATCTAACCCTGAAGACCTTGATCCTCTAGTTCCCATCTCGGGATCCTTTAAAAGCAAAACAAAACACCAAAAAACCCACTGAGGAGGGCTCTCTGTTAAAATACCGTGAATCACACACACTCTGAATGATAAATAGTTAAACAGAGCTCAGCGAAAGCTGTGGGTTGTTTCCACTCACAGCATCTTTAATCGAAAAAAATCCTACAAGCTAAATAAAGCCACAAGGGCTGGCTTCCACACACAGATGTTGGGCGACCCCCACCCAAAGGACAAGGGGCCCAGTAACTACGTGCAAAAAGTCCTCCTGGCAAACCCAAGTGCTCGATTCCTCGTAATGCAGTGTCACAAAATGTGAGCCTGCAACCAGGGCTGGAGACACCTGCCTCCAAGACAAGGGTCTCCGCTCCTTTCTCAACTCCAGGGACACCAAGCCTGCTTCTCTCAGTGACTGGGTCCCTCTTACCGGTGACTGAGGGGTGCAGCGGCTTTGCCTCAGCATCAGAGCTGGAAAGAAAACACGCAGCACAATTTGGCTTCCGGAATTTCTCCCAAATAATAGGACAGCCTGCCTCTTAGGGCCGAAGCTGCTGCAAAAACAGCAGAGGTAGTGGTAAGAACACGAGCTTTAGAGTAAATCTGGTTTCCGGTCCAGCTCTGGCATCAACAGGTACCTGTGGCTTTCACCCGGTGATGTCACCTTTCCGAACCTTACGAGAATGACCGCAACCAACGAGAAGTGAGCACGATGCCCAGCGCTCTAGAGTAAGGTGAGCAAGCACCCAACAGCAGACAGACCGCTAGGAACGAAATCCTTGAGGCCTGGCTAAGATCTATCCGTTCCACCTTTGTCTCGATGACGTAAAAAGACTTGGTTGTTGAAACAACCTGGCACAGTACGCCGTGGGCACATCTGCTGTGGGAAGGACATGTGCTCCTGGCATCACGCAGAACAATGTCACCTCACGTCCAGCTGGCCAGGCGCGGCGCCAGGTCTCACGCGTGTTGCAGCCGGAGCTACCAGAAGCCCAGATTCCCTGGGTCCTCCCTCGGGCTCCCTGATGGCCTCGGGGCGTCTCTCCGCACCGCCCTCAGGGAGGGTGTGCGAATTCCCTGCCCTACAGGGCGCTGTGGGGGAGGGCATCCTCTGTTCAGCGTTACTGCGGTCTGACTGACAGAACCGTCAGGTACTCCAAGAGCACCCTGTGGTGGCGGGATTCCTGCGTACACTGTGGCAGGGATCCCACCATCTAGCCGACCCTTCCACGACCTCACACCAATCCTGTGGGCGAGTGTTCAACGGCTACGTTCTCCACAAACGTCAGTGACGTCACACCGTGTCACCAAGTGCAGGCAGAGCCTCAGAGCCTACGGTCCCCCAGTGGAAAGCCTGCGCCCTTCCGCCCGCCTCGCCCCAGCTCCCCGACAGCCACGCTGCACCGTTTCTGCGCGCTTCACGTCCACTTCTCTTCGGTTTCACCGAGAAATGACACCGGACAGCATCGACCTGTCGCGGCCCGACTTACTTCGCTCTGCAGCATGTCCTGCGGGTCCACGCGCGTGGTCACAAACGCCAGGATGCCCTCCTTTCCCGCGGCGGCTGCTTCGGGAGCGCGGCCGCTGTGAAGACTGCAGCAGCGAGCGCCCTGGGCGGCGTCTCCACATCCCGCTTCCCCTTCCTCAAGCCCGGACTCAGGTGGGGCTGTGGGGCTAGAGGGGCGGCCTCCTGTAATGCGCGGAGGAACCTCCGCACAGTTTTCCCGCCGGCAGTGCACGGCTGCCCCCGCCCGTTCCCGCCTGAGGCGTCGGCCTCTCCGAGGGCCTGGGTCCCCGGGCGCTGGCGTTTCTGGGCCTCCCCGGAGGCACAGCGTTTCTGTGTTCCCGTCCCTACTCTCTTCCCTGGTCCGTGTTCTTAAAGCCGGGCCCCCGTGGAGGGGTCTTCGGGGAGGCTGTCTCCCGGATGAAAAAGGACGGCTGGGGCGACCACATGCCCGCGGCCCGGCACCTCCGCAGCCCGGGCCCAGGCGGTACGCCTACCCCGCAGCTCTGCACCGTCCCTTCTGCAAAGTCCCCCTTCCGTGAGTCCCCAAGTCACGTAATTATCAACTAGAGCACTAAACTCCCCGCAGGGCTTGAAAGGAGGGCAGGCCCCTCTTCCGTGCTGACTTTTAAAGGCCTCGGCCTTGGGCCCAGTCCTGCACTTCCTTGGTCTCGGCGGAGGCCTGTCTCGTTGGTCTTGGAGGCCTCTTACGGCATCTCGATGGTCTTGGAGGACTCCTACAGCATCTCGTTGGTGTCAGTGGAGACCTGCACCAGCACTTTTAAGAGCTTGCCAGGGGAGCCAACGTGAGATTTGGTTTTGAACCGTGTATCTGTGGTAGCACGGTCATCGCGAGGGGTTTGGTAGTAATACAGCCTCAGCCCCAGCCAGGACTTAGAGAATCCAGAGTACTTTTTAATCGGATGCGGGGTGGTAGAGACGCACTCATGTGTGCGAAATCCAAACGGCTGGGCCCCGCTTTCGTTTCCTGAGGCTGTGCAGCAAAGCACCACAAGCTGAGTGGCTTACACAACAGGAGCACATCGTCCCACGGTCTGCAGGCCAGAAGCCCGAGACCAAGGTGGCTGCTTTGAGGGCAGGGAGGGGACTGTGTGCCAGGCCCCTTTCCCTGTGTCCCCGCACAGTCTTCCCTCCGTGTATCCCTGTGTCCCAATTTCCCTTTGGTATGAGGACACCAATCTTACTGGGTCACGGCTCACCCTAATAACCTTATTTAAGTTGATTACCTTTATAAGGACCTCTAGTAGAATTATCCCATCCCATGTGCTCTTGTCTCATGGCCTCTGTAATCTTTCCACACTTACTGATTTTGCATGGCTCTATTTCAGACTAGGCCATCAGCAGGTCAAAGGCAGGGCTGGGTCCTATCTAACTCTTCATCCTTTCTGCCTGGCTCACGGTAAACGCTCATTCACAGACAATATTGGTTCTAAAATGAATGAAATACCTTAAGAATCAACCAAAGCCCCAAATCATCATATTAAAAGTCCCTAACTTTTAGACCAGTTGCTGATGAGCAGGCAAAGAGAACTATCAATGGTGGAGATTTAAAAAAAAAAAAGTAATTCAATGGCTTCCACTCTCTGCTCTTCAGTAATTCTAGGCCACCTTGGGGAATCACCTGCCCAAAAGAGGCTAAGACTCAGTGGGGTTGGAGGAAAATGCCTGATTGGAAGACGAAACTCCTCCCAGCCCTCCCTCCAAGTTCTCATGACACTCACATGCCTCGCCCTACTCTGCCTGCCTACCTGCTTCACTTCCCAAAATCCGGACAACCATGCTGACGTTGCCACTCCAGTCCCCATTTATTTTTTAACAAGCGGCTGCCAAAGCATGCTCATGAAATCTTGATCTCACAGGGACTGGGGAAACAACTGTGTCCTGAGAAAGACAAGATATCCATGCTTCCTAAGTGCCACGCAGTCCCAGCTGGAGTGCACATTTCCCAGGCCGTGGCCACCTCCTCCCAAAGTCAGGCATGTGTTAGAGGGCTTTTTCCCTTTAAAGTACGTGAACACAAGGACAGTGGCTTTCTTTGGGCTCTATTGCAAGTCATCCTGAATGGTTTTTTTTTTTTTTAAAGATTTTATTTATTTATTCAACAGAGAGATAGAGACAGCCAGTGAGAGAGAGAACACAAGCAAGGGGAGTGGGAGAGGAAGAAGCAGGCTCATAGCAGAAGAGCCTGATGTGGGGCTCGATCCCATAACGCCGGGATCACACCCTGAGCTGAAGGCAGACGCTTAACCGCTGTGCCACTCAGGCGCCCCCTGAATGTTTTTTTCAATAACTAAAGTCTAGATCGTTTCAACTCAAATCCCAATAAGTCCTTTTTACGTTTGGTTTCCCACCTCCCTTTCACACAGAACACATGGCACATTTAACCAACAAATACGGTGCTTATTTATTTCTAATAACAGATGCATCTTTTTTTTAAGTTAGAGTTAACAGGGGAAATGTTAAAAGGAAAAAAATGAAGTCAGTGCTGAATGAATTAATATCAGGTAGGTTGCTGATCGTCAGGGCAGGTAAACATGGAGCTGGAGCCAGGGTAATTATAGTCTGGCCATAATATTATCAGCTGGGGGTACATACTCTCTTGTAAGTTTGTTCTGGGATGTGCGGTCCTCCTGCTCGCTCTCTTTCTTCCCCAAAGATAGAACATATCCCCTTGCAAATATATGCTTTTACTTTCCCCCTGAGAGTTGGTTATTCATGTCTCACAATGTTCCACCCCATGCCCCGCCAAAAAAAAGATTGAGTATGGTAAGTATGCTAGGTGAGCTCACACATACTCCATTCTTAAAAACACAAGGACATGGAAATTATTTTCTCTTGACCTTGGTTTTTTAAGGGCAGGGCTCTCCCACTCTAAATTCATCTTTCTATGCCTTCCCTCCCCTTCCTCCTCCTTTTCTCAGCTGATATTACATGATGTACTCTGCTTCCTAGATCTGAAAATCTGTGATAAGCTTGAGCTAAGAGAAGCTGCTGGCATTTATGAATGCTTGCAAAAGTCCATTTGCTAATGCCATCAAATAGAAAATGAATTTGGAGGAGGAAAGACAAACAGGCAGTAGAACATGAACTCATTTGAAGTTTTAAAAAATTAGATTTACTCTATTATAAACTTAGAGGATTTTTCCCCAATTCATCTCTGTTGTAAAGAGATATTTTAAGGGTCATTGTAAGGAAGAATATTGCTTTTTTTCCTACATTCAAGGATGCCACAAATATATCTTCTGCTCAGAGAGGGGGAAAAAAAGCAATAATGCTGCCTCTTTTCTATGGGAAAAAGGCAGCTTCTTATTTTTATGTTAAAGACTTGTCAAGACACTTATATTTTTCATAGCATTAAAAGTTATTTTTTTATTCTGCTTAATTGTTCATTGAGATTTCAAAACCAAATCTGCCTCCTTGCCAAATATCTTTGTAATATGTACATTTCACACTGGCTTATTATAATAGGTTTTCTCGTGGGATCTAGCATTCTGGCATCTGCTTTGTTATGATATTATAACAATAATTAACATTTAGCACTTACTGTACAGCCAGCCTTTGATCCATATTTTTAACAAAATGCAATAACAATGCTCTTTCACACAGCATCTTTCATCCCAGGGCCTCAAAGTAGTTGGCAGCATCATATTATAACCCAAGATAGTTGTATTCACTCCTGAAATCCTCCCAACGCCCCCGTGGGGTCTGTACACAGCAGGCATCTTCCTTAGGGGATGGGAAGGGAAGAAAGGTCAAATGAACTGCCAGGCGGCAAGAGAAGGGCGGCAGAGCCAGGAATAGAATCCAGTTCATGTGCTCTCTTGGTCAGAGATTCCAATGTTTCCATGTACTTATTTTTAAATAAAGGAAATGGGGAGAGAGCAGTGAGAAGGACCAAGCTTATCGTAACAGGGATTCAGATATATCTTGAAAGTTGTGCTATGTCTTATGAAATGAATCCTCAGAAACAAAACTCTAGATTATGAGATGTCTATGCAACAAATATTAACGAGAGCCTACGTTGTGCCCCATGTCAGGTCTCTCCTGAGTCTCTTGCCTTTACAGGGAGGTCAGGAGGCATATGAATGACTCCAAGAACTGTCATTTGCAGTCTGTCTAATCAGGGCACCAAGGAGCATTGCTCATATGCAACGCTGTTGATTAAATGGCCAATGTGGATCAATTTTACCCAAAACCCTACCCTTTTCTGTTTTTCTCCTGTGAGTTGCAACTCTTAACTCCTAGGCATCTTTATAGTAGAAGAAGCATATCACTGTGTTGAATTTGGGGGGATAGTTAGCCGTGATGATAAGCCAAAAGAAGCCGGTGGTCACTCTCAAATTCAGAAGGATGAACATGCTATTATAGGAAGAGTAATCATCTATATAGTTAATGAATGCTTAAGAAATATGGGCAAGTTCTCATCCTACTTAGCTTCAGTCCGGTTTACAAAATCTCAGGTAAATGTAAAGGTACAGATCATAGGCAGAATTGGCGTGAAATGAGGGAGGCCACGTGCTTGCCACAAAGACCGCCTACATTACCCCTGGAGTGAATTGCAGTAAAACTACAGAACGACTGGGAAAGACAAGTGGCTCCAATGTGGATGAAATAATGTTGACATAGCACATGATACACTAACTCATTGAATGCTCCAACAACCCTATGAGACAGAAGCTCTTATTATCCTCACTTATGGGTGAAGAAGCTGAGGTTGACAGAGTTTACGTATATTGCCCCAAATTACAGAGCCAGGAAGGAAGGAACGGAAGCAGTGTGACTCAAGATGCACTTGGAGTCATGAATTCCTGCAGCTTTCTGTTGAAAATACCTACAGCCTCCAGAAAGTAGTTTAGGTGTAGTTGTTCATAATGATGGTCAGTAGTCATTGCAGTATGGCAGCTAGCATGTGTTAGCAGGTGCTGTGTGCCAGGCACTGTTCTAAACTCTTTATATCTAAGGGTAGCTTTACAGCAACCCTGTCAGGCCTAATTGTTATATTATCCCGCATTGAATGGTTGAAGAAACTAAGTCCCAGGCTAATGTAGCTAGCGAGTGGTTTCTGTAATGAATCTGTTTGCATAAAACTATTTGCTATGCCCTTGCCCTTTTTCTCAACAAGAGAGGGAAAGAAAAAAACAATATCAATGGTTTGATCTGATTCTGGAACAGTGGCAGCACCAAAGGAAAAAAGGCCGGCGTCCACTCTTGCAACTCTTGTCTGTCCCTTCCAAGTGCATGAAACACCATGACACATACTATTCGCTGACCCTGCAGGGGGGCCCTGCTTCCATCCCCGCTAAAATGAGAACAAACACTTTGAGAAATAAATGATTCAATACAGCACATTCCAGGCTAGTCCATAAAGAAAACATCCAATTCAATTTTAAAATGAATTTAGTCCAGATCTACGTTTTTACCAATACCATATGCATTTGCTGGACCTTCGTTTTAGTAGATTCTCATTCCACATGTAAATAAAAATAATAGTGCCCATCAGAGCAGATCTCTGAACAGGATACTCCTTTATAACAAGACATATAGCAGAAAAATGTGTTTGGCTGTGCTCCAACACCCCAGAGTTGCTGTGGGAACCAGAGGCATATAAACTCCTCAGGAAGCTCTTACCCCCACACAGTCCAGCAGCCTCTCTGAACTGAACATCAGAGACCACAGCAATGAGAAACCCAAGGAAGGTTTCACGTCTTGTGACTTGGGGCAGTAAGCTATGGGAAGTTATAAATATTTTCACTTACAGAGAACTATCAAGTGCAGCCTCGCACATTGGCACCAACTCGCGTTGCTGACTTGAATCTCGTTTCATCTTAAAAAGAAGTTTCACCATTTGAATAAATTTGAAAACGATTCAAATTAGACTGATGTAAGTCATTATAACTTGTCCCCATGGGAAGGCATTCTCGTGGTCCATGACAGCATATCATGCCCTGGAATAACTTCTATAGAAAGGGTCTTCATACCATTGTCTTTCTTTAAAAAAGAACTCATACAATGCACAGTGTTTGATATAAAAGTTTCACTATAAAAGCAATGAAGGAAATCATGGATGGTCTGAACAAGAAACAAATGTTCTTTGCATGGATTCTAAAACCAAGGCAATGTTGAGAGGTCTCTGGGAGCACACTGATGGTTCGATTCAATCAGAAGAAAATAAAGCATGCCATAAAGTCACATGTGGAAATGTAGGTGGTGTCCTAGAACAGGGAGTCCTGATTAAATGAAGCGTCTGAGCATCATGTATTCACAGCTAAGAAAACCACATGGCGGCTTCAGAAAGGTGTTAAGATTCTGTCCCCAAAACACAAATCAGCTGCAGTTTCTACGTGTGGAGCCAGCAGCACCTTCTCTGGAACCTTCCAGGACTGCCTCTTACTGGGTAGTAGGAGTGAAATGATCATATTGTTTCTCAGGCTGCTGAAAAATTCTAGGGAAAAATGCTCCATCTGTAGCATGTGTTGTTTATGATTCGACTCTGTATCCTTCCACATTCATGTTTCTCCAAACTTCCTCTGGGCATCAGGTACAAACGGAGGTGGCAAATGCTAGCAAGAAGAAAAAAAAAAATGGCTGTCGCTCAGCAATTCAGACAGAGTATAATCCACTTGGAAATCAAGAAGTCCCTCTCCTGTTCCTGTTCATAATTCTAGAGAAAAAAAAATTTCAGATTTTGACCTCAAGTTTGCAACCATCGTTTGTTCAGATAATATGTTGGTTAATCAAAATCATTAAAGCTAAATATTAGAAGAAGAATAAAATTGGTTACATGGCACGGGAAGCTGGGCTTGGATGAAAATGCTCTGATCTACAAAAAACTGGAATTTAATGTCTTGTGCAGCTTGCTGATCTGTCTGCCTGCAGATCACTCACGCACACTGTGTAGAGGCCCAGCGGCATTGCTGAGACCTCTGCCCACTCCAGAGATTCCGCCTTCTGGCAGCACCCAAGTTTGCAAGATCGTATCCATTCTTGAGGAGCAGTAATCTCAAAATTAGGACCTAGCTTGGTATGTTCACTAAAAAGGAAGCTGAGTCATTTACCTGACCCTGAATGGAGATTTGGGGAAGAGTGAGAAATCAGGTCCCCCGCAGTCGGAGAAGAGGGTGACTGGGAGCCTCTGCACAGATCTATTAATATGAAAATTTATGTAATGTGATTGGCTGTTTCTCTTCACACAGTGGAGTAAGAATCAGGAGAGATTATTTTGCAGAATGATAACCTTCCCTATCTAGTAACCCTAGGGAGATCTGGAAAAGTATGAATTTTGATTTGAACAATAATGAACTGGTAAGTGATACAGCTTTTGGCTGGATAATGACTATATTAATTTGCTGGTTCTGGTGTTAAACCCAAACAGAGGCCCTGAAGAGATAGGACTGTTATCTAAGCAACAATTAATATGCTGAGTATGCTATTTAGAAATAGCCCCCGAGTTCTGCTCTGCCATCATGAACAGAACTTTTATTCCTTGGGCATCTTTATAAATTCTCATAAAAATTTAATGAATGGGGTATAATCTAAAGGAGACTAGGGTTGTCAGTTACAAACGTGCCAGTTTCAATTTTAGTTTTAGACCTCAAAGTCAAAAAACATATCGAGTGGGAGAAACTGTCCCTCTATTCCGATGTACTTTAATTTCCCCGATTTAGGGAAAATGGCTTTGCTGCGATAGAAAGATTGAATTTTACCTCTGCCTGGCATTGTGTCAGCAGGGTAGACCCTTATCTGTTAATTTGCCAGTGAGATGATTTTTTTCAATGGCACTTTTTCCTCCCCACAGTGAGGGGAAAAAAAATGCTTTCAAGTTTAATTTGATTGTTGAAAGGCAGTAAAGGACAAAGCTGAACTTTATGCATACTAAGGGTTTATCACTCCATTTGCCAGGCTTAAAGCAGTCCGTGTAGCTAGTGCCCTTAGGACTGTTTGAATTGTATATAACTCCTGGGGAAAAAAGACTACCTGACCAGCACAAGGGGCAGCCTTATCAGCGGCTGAATTGCAGCCCAGCAGCATAATTATTCTCTATCGGATTGGAGGAAATTCCAGGACTTTGTGGAAAGCAGTTGTATTATGTTCAGGGCTCTCCTCTCAAAAGGGATTCTAGGGCATTGGGTGCAGAGGAATGCCATTTGGGGAGTGTTTGAAGGTTGTGCATTCTCTGGGCTGCTCACACCGCTGGTTCTGTCCAGGGGTGCCGTGAATTCCAGGTCTGGGTACCGTGCCTGCCTGTGTGCGGAGGAAAGACCCCAATGCTGAGCGTGGCTCCATGATGCTGCGGAAAAGGAAGGCAAAGGCCGAGCCCTGCTTTGAGACAGNGGGGGGGGGGGGGGGGGGGGGGGGGGGGGGGGAATGGAGTGTCTAGTCTTTGCGGTACCCCACAGCATCTTACTCCAGAATCTGTTTATGCACGGGGAACAGGAAGGAGGGAAAGGGACTCCCCCTCCCCCACCCCAACCCGTGGCTCCTCTCTAACTCTGTCACTGGGGGGCTGTAGACAGAGAAGCCTATGCAGGCGCCCAGCAGGCCAACTTCCTGTGCAACAAATCCAGTCCACCTGACATTTGCTAATCGGCTAGATGCTCTCCCTTCTTCACCCTCTGCTTTCACATCTGGAAGTTGGGGTAGTGCAAGGGTCTGCTCTACAGGGCTGTTTGGCTGTTAAAGCTCCCTGCAAGGGCTCCACAGGCTGCCAGTGGTCACTGCTACTGTCACTGATGATGCATGTTCCTGAGTCTCCCACATCCCTCTTTCAGATCTATGGGGCCCCACAGTTATGTTTCCATGGGTGCTGGTCACCCCCTCTTGCTAAACAAGCTCTTGGTGGACCTGGACCAGGACCTGGCAATGCTGATGTGAAGACAAAATAGGGTGGCTGGGCCCCACCTCTTCAGCACCCTTTCTGCACCTCAATTTTTAAAAAAAAAGGATGTTAAAGAAGGACCCCAATACTACCAGCCCCAAAGGGCTGTTGAAAGGTTCAAAGTGTGATAACAATAAAAATAATTTCATACATTCGAAAGCACTTCTCAAGTGTCTTTTACTGTATATTGGGCATGTAAACATATTTGCCAATTGTTTGAATTCATGACACTAATTCTATGGGCTCTCCTGAATCAATGAGAAACTTATTTTGAAATAGGATACTCTTACTGGTCCAGTTGCCCATGGTAAAGGATAAGAAATCTTTTTTTTTTTTAAAGATTTTATTTATTTATTTGACAGAGATAGAGACAGCCAGCGAGAGAGGGAACACAAGCAGGGGGAGTGGGAGAGGAAGAAGCAGGCTCACAGCAGAGGAGCCCGATGTGGGGCTTGATCCCATAACGCCGGGATCACGCCCTGAGCCAAAGGCAGACGCTTAACTGCTGTGCCACCCAGGCGCCCCAAGGATAAGAAATCTGATAGACTTCCCTCCTCTTCTGCTCCCCTCCCCCTTCTCTCCTCCCCAACCCTCTTCCTGCTCCCCTCCCCACCTCTTCTTCCTGCTCCCCTCCTGCTCTGCCTCTCCTCTTCCTCCTCCTCTGTACTGGGCTCATCTCTGCAATACAGTCAAAGGTCCCTTCCTACCTTGACTACCTTCAAACCTTCAGTGACACACAAGGACCTGAAAGGACCTGAGAGTGGTCTCAGGTTGATCCCAAGCCACCTTGAGTTGCCCTTGAAAGGGCACAGATTCATTTCAAAGAGCATTTGAAAGAATCAAACAGGAAAGCATCTTCAAAGGAAAGAATCCTTTTGTTGTCTGTGAAGCTGTTCTTCCTTCCAGGCTAACAAACTTTCACATCAATGATCACATTGACCCCGTACCAATCCTAGGACGCAGGTATGATCAGCTTGGCTTTGTGGATGGTGAAACTGAAGACACAGCCGCTAGATGACCTGCCAGCACTCAACAAAGGCCTTTTGAAAACTGGGAGAAAGCTAATCAGGCAGTCCTCTTGGCACCAAGCCCTCCAGAGAAGGGGAGAATAGACCCTGGGATGTGTGGGCTAGTCACTTTCTCCCCAAAGGTGAAAATATCAAATCAAATCTGTTTAATGAGCTACAACATGAAGATAGGGTGCAGCCCTTGGTGCTTCTGAGCCCAATGGGTCAGAGAGTCCACCAGAGAAAGTGGAGCATAATGAGGGGCAACTAGGGACTACCTGCGCACGCCATGTCGCGGGCGCCCCACCCCCGGCGGGACACACCACAGACATGGACTCTACTGCACATTCTCCTGGCCTCTCTTGACTCTAAGCTAGTAAGCACGCCACTCACAGAACAGCCTTCTGCAAGCAAATACTCCTTCCCCGTCTTCGTGGAGCCCTGCCCTGGGGGCCTGCTGCCTGGGAGTCCTCCAAAGGCTTACACCGAGTGTAAGATGTGCCCCTCCATTCATCCATCTCCCACACGGAGCGCCCTAGTCTGCGGAGCTAGCCATGCCCCCTGTGACTTCTCTCTCCCATGGCCAGGTTTCCTCCAGCTCTCTGTACTGTGCAGGCTCCGTCTTTTCCAAAATGGATCCTTCCTGCCCAAACACCATTCCCCCACTCTAAACACACTTGTTCAATGGCTACATATTTATGGAGGTCTCCTGTGCCAGGCACAGTGATGGGGGAGCATGTTGGGACCCCTTACTGATATCCGTCTTGAACACTGTGTATGGTACTCAATACTGATTCCAGCTTTGTGTCTGAGTACCAAAGGCCTAGCACCCCTTTTCCCTGGAAGCCCAGAGTGCAGGGTAGAGACTTTGGGATAGAAAGAACAGAGGCGAACATGGGTTCGCAGCTCAGCACGGCCCAGGACGGACCTCTCTACAGGGGCTGCAAAGCATTCCCTGCTCTGAGTACCTGGGTCTCACCAACTCTAGCTTGCCCTGCTGGCTGACTGCTGCCCGGCCTGCCCATCAGCCCCTGTCTGGCTCCAGACAGACTATCAAAAGCACATGAAAATCACCAATGTCTGATCATTTTGTCAGCTAGCCGCTGTAACAGAATTTAGCCATTAGCTGACCTTATTATTTGATGGCCCACAGGCACCCTCCTTGTCTTCTGGAGGAATGTGCTCTCCAGGGACTGATACCCTCCAGGAGGCATCTTCATTACTGGCATTTGTGTTCCAAATTTGAACTTGCATTTCTGCAGGTCCCTCTAGGTACATTAGCACACATTTTCTCAGTTAATTTGCACAACAATGCTATGCAGGAGGTATACTGTCCTTAATGTTACAGGAAACCAGACCCTGAGGGTGAAGGACTGGTTGGGGCCACACAGCTGGGGGGCTGGAGGTCTCAGGCTCATGTGCAATCTCTCCTTGCAGAGCTTGGAAGAGACTGAGGCTGTTTACTTCTTCCGTCCCTTTACAGAGAACTACGGGATTTAGCAGAGGGTGCTTTCATCCTTACCAGGCTCTGGAAAAAGGTGGGGTCAAGAAGAGCCTCCAGGGGCTGTGAAGAAGGAAGAGAACAGATACTTCAAGTCCCATCTACTTTTTGTGCGATTTAGTGAAAGGTATTAAGAGACCCCTGATTGAGTGAAATCATCAGCTATTTACCAAGCATCTCCCTTGTGCCTAGTACGAGACCAATAAAACAGTCTTTGGATACATTTCAATTTAGAATTGTGGGCCAGCACGGAGTGGGTTGGGTGGGGGTAGGAAAATGATGAACCGCCTTACCCCTGCCTTATTCCCTTTTTCCCTTATTATTTGGCCAAAGTAAGCAATTGGCTGTCCCCTCCTCCCAATGTCCACGCCCACCACATGCTGCCTCAGACACGGTCCATATGCTCCCATATCTGTGCCTCTGCATGGACCGTTCCTTCTGTTTGGGATGCCGTTGACTCAGCCTTTCCCATCTAATTACTGCCCACCCTACACAGCAACTCTAAATGCCTGAGACTGCTCTCACCCAGAATTTTTTCTTTCTTTCTTTTTTTTAAACGGAAGTATAATTAACACACAGTGTTCTATTAGCTCCGATGTACAATATAATGATTCGACAGTTCTATACGTTACATCTAGGATTCTTCTCTGATCGTCCACAACCGGATGCCATCTCTCCTTCCTTCAGTAAAACCCCAAAGGACTACTCATGTCTCCTCTCGGCATTCACGTCCCATTTTGTCTTTGTGCAAAGATACCTCCACCTCCCCTGGCCAGTTTGCATGTGCGCACATGTGCACACACACACACATGCACACACACCCTGGACTGAGATGTCAGGGGCTATCGTTCCTACGTACAAAAAAAAAAGAAAAGGCTTTCAGCAGATGCCATAATTATCCACATAGTAAATGTCCAGTAAGTGCTGACCGAAGTCCCCTTGGTAAGATCCCTAGAAGGCAGTGAGTCGTGGGGCGAGGCCTGGAGGCTAAGCACTACACGTAGGGTGTGTGGTGTGGCTAACAGTATGCCTCGCCCACATTCACACCTGCATCCACCATCCCATCAACACCACCCCTGACTATGTGTGGGAACTCCAGACTTCTCTGAAGGTCCAGCCTGAGTCCAACACTCTCCACGGACTCATCTGGAACCTTCACGGGGCCCACGTCTCAATTCAACTTCTCCCTCTGCCCAGTCTCACTCTTGTCCCCTCCTTTCCATAGGTGTCAATCCCAGGAGGCCTCCTTTGTCATCGATGTCCTGCAAGAGCAATGTGGGGCCAAGTGCGAACGCTCCGAACACTCTGAACAAGGAGACAGAGCAGGTGGTTGCTTTATCAGGTGTGGGCAGCCATGCTTCGGCCCCTTCCCGCCCACATCCACCACAGGGGCTCCCAGATCCCCTGCCTGTCCTCTCCTCTCTGTGTCTCTCTCACAGAGGTAAGCTCTGTGTCTAGTCGTGGTGCAGGTGGTAGTTATCCAGATGGTATGAGGCAAAGTGGGCCAAAAGGCTCTCTGCCCACAAATGCCTCCCATGGACCAAGCCTGGGACTGCGATTCCCACCATTACCATCAGTTCTTAGGGGGGTGGACATAAGCTCCCCAGAGCATGGAGGGGTGGGTAGGATACATGCACACAACAAAATGAGAGACACATTGGAAAGGGGACTTGGAGGAGGTGACACGTGGAAAGGACATTTCAGGGGACACCCGGCTGGAGAAAAGCCCAGAATTGAAACTTGTGTTCCTGCTACTATTCAGAGTTTGGGTCACACTTTTAATTACAGGAGTGCAACATGCAATGAACACCCATGGGTGATCATTACTGGTTCCATTTTTAACATACTGAGAGGTGGGCATGGAGCGGTTCACTCGGTGCTGCTAAGTGGGAGCCAAGCTTTGGCAGTCTTCAGATTTCAAACCCACTGCCAATTGCTTCACTAGTTTTGTTGCTTCCAGCCACAGCTGAGGCCCTCCAGTAGGCTCATGGGTCGCAAGGCTGGGGTTGGCTGGGGTCTGAGTCACACCAGTCCTCAGCACATGTGCCCATTCCTAGGCTGGTGTGTGTTCCTGAAATACAGGGACTTCTTCTTCCCCCCTACAAAAAGGGGGGTACCATAATAGGATATCTCAGTTGTTCCTCCAGATCTAAAACTCTATAGCCAGACAGACCTCTGTCTGACCTTGCTCTTCTTCTCTAGGGTTCATCACCAACAGTGGGAAGATGGATGGATATTTAAGAAGCTTAGGCTGGGCTAGTGTCCAGCTGGCTAGCCAAGGTCTGTCATGGTATCACAAATGGTGTTGCCACTTGTCCTAAAACATGAAACTCGAGGTTTTATCAAAATCCTAGATCATGCTTTATTTTCTGAGTAACTATTCAAATATACAATTAATTCAAAGTCAAAGTTTAAAAATGTTCGGGAAGTCAGGAGGATGGTTTATTTTACCCAAGTCACCCAGTCTGGGACGAGGATCATCCCCTCTTACAAATTTTGGGTTTCGCCTTCACTTAATTGACTTTGGCAGTTGGCATGCAACCTTTAAAATTTTTACCGAAATGTCAGCCTTGAAAGAAAGAAAAGATTATTTGATTAATTTAATCTAAGTGCCAACTAAAGCACAAATGTTCCCTATGGATGTATTACAACATGGGAGGTTCACAATTGATTGCTTGAGAATGAGGGAAAAAAATGAACACAGCAAAATATTTACTGGTTAAGCAAGAATAGTTTAATATATACAGAATGTCTGTCCAGAGTCCCACCTGTAGCCTCTGAACCACCAAAGCCTGGAACTGGTTCAAATTAATGAGTAAATAAAAGCAAAAACCACTGAATTTGTAAGATAAGAACAGTGGTAAGGCAAGGACATGGATTTCATCCTTCAGAAACTCAGAACTAAATAAGAATCTAAGACTACTCTGCCTTTGCTCAGTGCACAGTTGTATTGCAGGAAAGAAAAACATAACCAGAATATGACGCTGTCAGCAATTGACTCCAGGTACCATCTGCATATATCCCTGGCACTATTAATTTGCAATTAACAAGGGCCTTATGTTTTATCCCCTGCAACTCGCTGTCTTGAAGTCTGAGGGAGGGGGTTTAGCGGAAGGGAACATGCAGGTGGGTGGTGAGCCTTCTCAAAAGCAAATAATTCTGCTTTTCGATACTGAATCACTGGTATGTAAGCTGCTCTTTCAAACTAATAAAAGGTCATTTGTTGAACGGAAATGGAATATTTCCATTCTGTCATCGTGTGAAGCAAGCCCTCCAACATGCAGTAGGACATCACAGAGTTGAGCTTTGTGCCACGGGGCGGGCTGGCAATCTCTATTAGACACAGTCCTTTTTGCAAGTCCAGTGTGGTGGGCAAACTCCTAAACTTTTGAAATGGTCAGAGGGGAGCAAAATCTGCTGAAAGCCTGTGGGCGTTAAAACAGAGTGAAAAGCAAGAATTCTAGATTTGTTCATCCCTGGCTCCTGATTCTTGGGTATCCTACTTTCCTTATTTATGAAATATTAAAAAAAAAACCTTCATTGTAAGGATTGATGAGATGATTATAAAGTGTGTGGCACAAAATAAATGTACCCTACATGTGGGTTACTCTATGTCAGGCACTTTGCTACATCCTTACCTTGTTGTCTCAAAGTTTATTTACAGGTAAAAAAATACATATATATTTCAGCCAGTTATCAACAAGTCACTTTCTGGTAAGGAGAAAAATGCCATTCATACCCATGTTACTGAAAGAAATGAAAATCCAAGTGGCTTTCTCACACTGCTACACACTGCCCACGGAAAAGCTGCATTGGTCCAAAATGGAGAGTAACTTTTCTTGGTCAACGCTCTAGGACAAATTATTTCAGAGTCAAAAGGGCAGAGGTAATCCCCACACTCCAAGGACATTGATCAGAAGGACTCCTTGTCTGACTTGTTCTCCTTCTCAAAGGGAGCAATATAACTTTGGGTGATGAAATTATGTGGTGAATCCCGCTGGTGGGTGACACGGAATGGATTGAAAACCACTGCTCTTTCCTCACGTAACGTTTGGTAATAATACGTAGCAACAGAGATCTGCCGGCGTTGTTTGAATGCTGATGTAAACCAAAACAGCCGTCGATAGTAAGCTAGAAAAACAGCCTCTTGTAAGGCAGGAACTAGAATTATTTAATGAAGCCAAAATAAGTAACAACACCAAAAAAAAGGCACAGGTACTAATCATATATTCCCTCCCTGTTTTGTAGCCATGCCAGCAGGTAAGCAGGAACTCTGAACATTTCAGTTAAAATTCTCCATGACACTCAGGAAAATATAACTTCCTCCAAAGATGGAGAGAAACGCAGGTGTTTATGCATCATCCAAAAATTCTGCCACTTACAGAAAGAGCATTTCATGGTCTTCAGAGGCCAGGACACAATTCCCTTGAACACCCACTCCCGGGCCAAGACTTAGGGACATGACTCATCCGGAGTGAACAAGGCAATTTTCTGTGGGGAAAACGTGTCTCCACCCCAGATGTTAGCCAAGTCCTGCTTAATTAAGTAAAGTTCTGTGAGCCTGGACACGTACTAGCAAATGCTTTCCAGTCTCCCTGAAAAGCTGTGGGAAAAATGATGACGGGCAAAGGGGAGAGGTTGTATACTTGCATACTTGCTTGACCCTAAGACAGTAGATGAATTTCAAAGATTTGCACAAAGATAATTGATCAGGAAGTTGCAACTTTAGAAAAGAATTCTACACTTCACAAAAATGTCAGTTTAATTCGAGACGTATTTAGTGTCCCCTACCATATATATACGAAGATTGTGAAAAGAGATGTTTGCCACTGGTCAAGTGGGAAGTTAGGGGGTTGTTTTGAAACCAAGTGGACAAAAATGTCAATGAAAACATTTCTTCCCTGATACGATTTCAATTTTGTGGGAGAGTCAGCCATTGGTAACCATTACACAAGATGAAATAAATATGAACCAAAGGAAGGTTAAAGAAACTTTCTGGAGTTGGGTAGAGGAAGAACTGGTCAATTCTCAACTGGAAAAAATCTGGGAGAGGGGCTTCACTGAGACCAGTTTATAAGTCATGCCACCACTGACATTTTTTTAAAGATTTTATTTATTTGTTTATTTGAGAGAGAGAGAGAGCACATGAGTGGGGGGGTGGTGTCGGGAAGGGGGGTTGAAGCAGAGAGAGAGAGAAACTGAAACAGACTGTGCTGAGAGTGGAGCCTGACACCAGGCTTGATCTCATGACCCTGAGGTCATGACCTGAGCCAAAACCAAGAGTCAGAGGCTGAACTGACTGAGTCACCCTGGCACCCCCCCCCACCGACACTTTTATGAATACAATTCTTTCAGGCACAACTTAACTGCTTAAAACAAGTAGAAGCTTACAAGGTATTATAGATGGAATTGTGTTCCCCTCAAAAGATATGTGGGAGTCCTAATCCCCAGTACCTCTGAATGGGACCCTATTTGGAAGAAGGATCTTTACAAAAGTCATCAAGTTAAAATGAGGTGATTAGGGTGGGCCCTAATCCAAAATGACAGAGTCCTTATAAAAAGGGGACAGGGACAAGGATGCACAAAGGGAGAGCGCCATGTGAAGTTCAAGAAAAGATCAGGGTGATGCTTCACAAGCCAAGGACCACCAAGGACCACCAGTGAACCACCTGAAGGCAGGCGAGAGGCTGGAGCGGATTCAGAAGGAACTGACTCCACTGACACCTTGATCTCAGACTTCCAGGCTCCAGAGCTCTGAGAAAATAAATTTCTGCTACTTAGGTCCGTCACACTTGGTTATCGTGGCCCTAGGACACCCCTACAGCATTTTTGCCATTTTGAAAGACATTATTCCAGGGTCTTCGGCTGAAGCCCCTGTTCTCCTAAGGTGCACATGGAGATTCACTGAGGCTCAGGAAGAAATTTCTAGGACTTCTATGTGTCTTGTTAATTTAAGACTTCCTTTTTTGGCATATGTTTTAAAGGCACCATATATTAACACAATGGTATAGCGAATAGATCATAAATAATTATATGTGTACAGGATCCTTTGTTCAAAAAATATTTTCTGATAATCATAAAATTGTACATATTACTATTCAAAGTGATAAAAATCAGGCACCTGGGTGGCTCAGTCAGTTAAGCACCTGCCATCGGCTCAGGTCATGATCCCAGAGTCTTGGGATTGAGCCCCACATTGGGATCCCTGCTCAGTGGAGGGCCTGCTTCTTCCTCTGCCCCTCACCCTGCGCGTGATCTCTCTCTCGCTCACTCTCTCTCTCTGTCAAATAAATAAATAAATAAAATCTTAAAAATAAATAAAAATAAATAAAGTGATAAAAATCTAGATAATCATAGAAAGAAAATGAGATCTCTGATTCCCCTAAATTTCTCGTGGGTGAGATATAATCCCAAATGGCGTAATGCAGCTTTAACTCCTGCTCCATGGTAGTAATGATCTTGCGATGACAGTCATCAAAGGAAAGCATCCTTTCAGGGAAGCTGCCAGTTACTGAGTATTTTCAGGGGCTAAAGGAGGACCCAGAATACCTCTTGTCTGAAGATCTTCTTTTCTCATCTACAGATCAGGAGCTCAGTGCTATAGACACACCTGAACTATGACAAAATGATATTTTCTCATTTCTCTTCACCTGCCTTCCAAACAGCGGGCACATAGAAGACACTGACTCGAGCTGGGGGCCTTTTTGAATAAAAGTCCTGTTTTACCCACCTCTTCCTTTCTTCATTTGGTCTTACTGCCTGTTCAGAAGGATCACTGTCCACCATCCACGTGTCCAGATCTAGACCCTAATTACACCAACAAGAGGGGGTCAAATCCTCTGACCCCGTGCTCCCTCAGCGACATGAACATCTCTGAACTATTGGCTGGGATGAAAAAAATTAGCATTTAATTGAAGATGACCAGCTGAACTTTTATTGAATGTGTCATATAAACATAACCTCTTTCAAATAGGTCACGTGTTCCTTGAGGCCGCAGACCATGCTTTATATTTCCTGGACCCTAAAGTGTCTGGCCCTAAAGTTAAGCTAAGGTTAACCTACCTGCTCAAAGTGAGCACCTGTGGGGGGGCTGGAGCTCTCACTCTAGAAGCGGAATGAGATCAGGCTGGTGTCAGCTTGAGCTAGGTTCAAATTCTGAGTCTGACACTAATTTCATGATCTTGAGGAAGTTATCCAACTTTTCTGGGCCTCTGTTTCCTTACCTATACATGGGTATAACAGCAGCTCTCGCCTCGGGTCCAAGAGAGGTTTCGGCAAGCTAAGGCACACAAGTCTGTTTGAGCACAGTAACTACTCCACGAGCAGTAAATGCCTACATGTGAATCTGTCTCTTATTCTGTTAGTTATGCTCATTCCATCTCTCTCTTCTGTTAGCCAATGTTCATCTTCTGAACGTGTCAATATTTAGAATACTACTTGGTGGTATTACAGAAAAATACTTTAAAAAGAAAAGGAATAGTGGTCTGAGTGTGGCTGTGTTCCTTCTCACAGCTCCTTTCCCCTTACAGTTATTCAATGTGATGACGGCGCTGCCAACAGAACCAAAGACCCATGTGTCACCAGGGCGATTACAGCCTCTCTCTCCATTTGCCTCGAAATTATCAAGGGAGAGTTGGCTCAACTCATATTTGATATCCAGAGATGACTGTGTTCATTTCTATCTTCTCAGAGTAAACAATAAGTCAGTAATGCCCATAGGACCGATTAAACATCATTTATTCAAGTCAACGTCAGGTTGGGGGTGTATCATGGTGGGCAGGGCAGAAAGCAGAGGGGAGGAAATGTGAGCTCTGGCCCCAGCCACCAAGAAGCCAAGACAAAATTAATACCTGAGTTATCACCTTCCTTCCAGAGCCATGGGCTTCCTCAGTTGTAAAGAGCAGGGCTCATTCTCCCTAAGAAAACTATGTGAGATCTACATTCTTATGACTCCTTTGTGATTGACTCCTGATTCTCTGGACATGGACCTTCCATAGGCCTGTGGTCCAGTGACAGGCAAGCTGAGCTGTGCTTCTGGAAGCTGTGGTATACAACATTGCCCACATTGCCTTGTTCCCCTCTATCACTAACTTCTGGGGAGCGTGACTGAGTGTGAGGGCTGGAGGGTACTGTCTCTCGTTTTCAGATGGTTATGTCAATATAATCATCTTCTGCTCAGTAATTCCAAGCTAAACGGCCCCTTAAAGAGCCTGTATTCACCAATGTCCCATGAGTTTGACATACGCAGAACCAAACTGTATTGTTTTTCAACAAGATTGTGGGCCAAATCATTATTTCTGAATAAGGTCAAACTTTGAATTAGCTCTGAAAGACATAAATGAAAGTCTTAATTCAGACAACCGAACAGATAACAAGCAGCTACTATGAGCTAGATGCTAGGGAATCAGAACTAGGAATTAGACACAATTACAGGATTGTTGGAAAGAGTAAGTGAAATAAAGATGCCCAGGTGCCCAGCAGCGTGACCCCTGCGCCAGGCAGTCCTCTTCCCCCTCCTCATCCTCCTCCTGGGAAGCAGGCAGGGTGCTGTGGGGAGACAGAGGAAGGAGAGATGCCACCAGGACAAGACCTCAACCGGCCAGTGGAAGCTTCCAAATTAGAAAAATTCAGAGCTGGGGAGGCAAAGTAAGCCAACTGGAATCGACCTTGCTCTCCCTGTCCCTCCTCACGTGGGGTGGGGATGTAACTCCGAGCGTCCCCAGCAGCTCCTCTGACTTCCAAGGTCTGCGTGAAGCTGGGGGCTGATGGGGAGAAAGAGCCTTCACCTCACCTCATGGCTCTGTCAGGACTTGCAACGTTCTAAACATATAGAGCCGTCTCCTCTTCCAACCAGAAGTGTTCCGGAGCAATGTGAAATAATGGCTGAGTAGGGAAAGCCAGCCCATTGCACCCTCCCTAGAGGGCAGCCCCCAGGAAAGCACCCCTGCTGGCCACAGAGTCACTCTAGTTGTCACAACACCTTCCCTCCTCCCCCTCTGCAGCCCCACCTTCACCCCTCTACCCCACAAATGTCAATGGAAGAGAAAACAATTGTTCTGGAAAGATTGAAAACACCCCTCTTGCTTCTTGCCAGAGCATTTGCATTTTTGGAAGAGGTTCTTATTTCTTTTTAAGGCTCAAAGTGAGAAGCTTTTAGAAAAGCTAAAAATATCTGTTAAAGAAGAAGGGGAAAAAAACTATCCAGCTTTCCCTTCTTTATGCGCAAAAGGCTCGGAGGCACAAAGAGGTGCAGAGTCAGCTTTTCGGCTCTGTCTCCGAAGGCACAGGGAAGGAGCAGTGTCACGGGGCCTGGATCTTTAGAAACAAAGGTCCATGGAGGTAAAGATAAAAGAAACCCAAGAGCACACCATGGACTCAGAGCAGTTGAAAGCCGAGAATGTTCTACAGAGTCAACTTAATACAAACTCCTCATTTTACGACTAAGGGAACCAAAATGCAAACAGATGAAGTGAGTTGCCTGGAGCCACAGCGCTGAGTTGCAGGAGCTGAGATGAGAACCGGCTGGTTGTCCTCCCGTCCAACCTGTGCCTTGGACCCCTCTCCACCGTGACACTGCTTAGACCTACAACCCTGAAACTCACTCTTGAGGCTGTGGTCCAGCCACTCCCCCGACGTCGGATGCCTACTCACGGGTATGCCGAGTTTCCTCCAGCAGCCCTGTGAGCTGCACAACTCTGCCGTCTGGGGGCCCAACTTTCAGAAATCACGGAAACACCAACACTCTCAAAGGGAGTTTTCACCAAGAGCAAAACATCATGCCCTCCATTCAAGAGGCAAGAAACAGAGGCCAAGAAGAGGCCATGACTTGTCCGGTGGCGCCCGAGGTCAGCACAGGACTGGAGACCTCTGCCTTCACCTCGCCACCAGTCCGGCCATGCCACGCTCCCTCTGTTGGGCTTTTCCTTTGTTTTTTTTCCATTTACTCCTTCAATCTAACACCATTGTTGAGTCCCTACTATGCTCCAGATATAGTTCCTGGCACTGAAAATATAACACTGAGCAAGACAGATAAGATTCCTACTAGGGGGATGGTACCTCCCATGGGTCCCACCTGGCTCATATCTTCCTATGAGATGCACACCTGGGCTTCCACGAAAACTCTTCTCTTCAGGAGCGAGAACATTGGCAATGGCTCCCCAAGGCCCACAAAATGGAGCGCAAACCCCTGGCTGTGGCCCACAGCCTCCACAACCTGGCTTTAGAAACCATTTCTTGGTTTCTTGCTGTCCTCCACAAGCTGTGTTCCAGCCACAGAGACCCATACAGACGGGCCTGTAGTATCCCACATGGGCCACGTGCTTTTAAGACACTGCCTCTGCACAGCCTGTCACCCTACCTGTCACCCTTTCTTCTCCTTCCTCTTCCACTCTAGCCTTCTTCCTAACATAATGCAGGGACTGCCCGTGGCATTCTTACACTGGCAGATGCTCTGTGACAGCTGCTGGGTCACTGAGCCCCACAGCTCACTAGGCGTGATGCCAAGGGTTCTCACCCTTGCTGCCTCATTGCAATGACTGGATGGAACTTTCTACTGTAACCCACCCTGGGCTCCACCACACCGAGGTCCTGATGTAATTGGTCTAAGGTGCTGGGGCATTGTAAATGGTGATCTAATCAGGTGATTCTGATCAGCAGGCAAACCTGAGAACCAAGTAGGGCACTATTCTCTGCATTTTACAGATGACGAATGAGAAGCTCAAAGAAATTACCTCACATGCCAATGCTAATTCAGTGATTCCTATTAATGTTTGTTTTTTTTAAAAAAAGGCTAAAAAGCAGTTTTTATGGGAATGGGATTTCACTCTCATATGTCCACTAGAAACCCAGATCTCCAGTATGTGGTGATTAGATTTAGCAAATGAAAATTCAGGATACTGAGTGACATTTGAACTGCAGATGAACAACAGACGAATTTTCAGTATGAGTAGGTATAGTATGTCCCATGCAGTATTTGAGACATACTAAAAAACTATTCATTGTTTATCTGAAATTCAAATTTAACTGGATGTCTCAGATCTTATCTGGCAGCATGACTGTAATAAATTATTGTATCTGAAACAGAAAACTACAATCGTCTTCAATTATTGGGAGGCAAATTCCTTGAAAGTACCTTCAAAATGATTACCTTAAATATAACTCACACTCACTTTACCTACAGGAGTCACTTGCTCACTAAGGCTCACAAACAGAAGGTTCACAGTGCGAAAGATAAAGGGAGATGAACTTTCTGGACCTCCGTAAAACCGCTCTTCCTATATCCCCAACAATTAGTCTGTCTGTCCATGCTAGTAATGCACTTGAGATTTTTCAGTACATTTTAGCAAATACGATTTCTTGGCTCTCAGAATCACTGTGAGAGAAGCACGCATGGTATGATTCAATTTCAAGGCAGACGAGGCAAGCGCTGACAGTGGCAATCGCTGAAGGTCATGTCAATGGTCAGGGTCGGCAGCCACATGGTTCAGCTTCCACATTGATGTTTAGGTCCCACGGTGCTGCTGTGGGTGGAGGTTTCCTCTTGGGTTTCAGCCAGTCCCACTCAGACAGGTGAGGAGGGAGGCTGGCCAGGGAGCCCCCAGCCAGGGTTCCATGGATGTGCTATGGACTGGAGGTTTGTGTCTCCCCCAAATTCATTCAAAAGCCCAACGTCCAAAGAGATGGAATTAGGAGGTGGGGCCTTTGGAAGGTGATTAGGTAGTGAAGGAAGAATGAGATTAGTGCCCTTATAAAAGAAACCCCAGAGCGTTCCTTTGTCCCTTCCACCATGTGTGGACATGTAAGGTGGCTGTCTGAGCCAGGAGGCAATCAAATCTGCCTGGGCCTTGATCTCGACTCCCAGGCCTCCAGAACGATGAGAAATAAATGTTGAAGCCACGAGGCCTCCAGTATTTTGTTAGAGATGGCCCTCACTCACCTTCTGCCTGAGGCCTCGATCTCTGCTTGCTGTCCTTGGAGTCTGTTTCTACTAGCCCTGTCGTCAGCACGTGACCAGCTGCCTACCTTCTTCCAAGCACAACCCCAGTGCACATTCGCATCAAGCAATTATTTCAAGTCCCTCCACCTCACGATCTTTGAAACATCCACGTGAAGTATCTGCAAACCGCTGCACTGCCAACACCAGGCGGAAAACAGGAGCAGAGACAGAACTGAATTAATTCTCTTCCGGCTCTCCAACCTTCACGAGCACCAGTAGCCCCGCCCTTACAAAATCGCTTCTGTTTGTGTAAAGGACATCCTCAGACTGAGCACAACCGTCCCCTCCCCCATCGCGTCCCCTGAGGAAAGGTCAGGACAGACGGAGTCCCGGCAGCTGTTCCTGCCTTGAGGGGACAGTAAGCAGAGGCAGCCTCTCAGAGGACCCATCAAAGCGCGTGGTACCAGCCACTGGCCACGGGGCGGACCACTTGGGAGAGGCTGGTGGTCACTCCTGTTACACCCTCTGACCCCAGCTAGTGACAGATGCCAAGCTCTGAAAGCCTTCTCCCCTGCCCACCCAAGAGCAGCCCTCCGGTACCACAGATGCAGTTTGAACCGGAACCTCAAACTTAGGAAGCAAGAAAAAGGAAAGGCAAGGAAAAAGCAGTTGTTTGTGTCAATAACCCATATTTCCATCAGTTCAGTGTCAGGGCTTATCAAATACAAGCTCATTGCTGGAGACCTGGTGTGCAGCCTGCACACACACGTGCACGCACACACACACGTGCACGCACACACACACGTGCACGCACACACATAAACTCGGGCAGGTTAATCCCTGTATCGTCGGCTGCCACTGGTTTCCTAAGGAGCTTACCAGGGCATGTTCTGACTTCAACAATGACCTGCTAATGGTTTTACATTTCTCCCAAGTATTATAAGCTGTCCTTGTCACTCTTATCTTCTAATGAAATCAATAAATTCAGGAGACAGAAAGAGATAGAGCAAAGGCAATGCCAGAGCCAAGGGCGCTGTGGGATTATCTGCTAAGCCATAAATAATCATCTTGAAACGATGATCAAACCTTGACTTTTGCTTAGAGAATGAAGTTAAGGCTCTCCTGGTAAAAGAAAATTTCTCCCCATTTTACTTAAAAGAAGAATCCCGCACCCCACGTAGTTGTGATCTTGCTAACGCTCAAGACTCTATCACAGAAAACTCGATTCCTGCACCTTCTAGGAGCGTGTACTCGCAGCTGGGAGCATTTCAGCTTCCTGCCCCTTTCTCAAGTGTGTTCATAGCAGTAAACACCCCAGGTGAGCGGCTGGTTCGGTCACCACACAGTTTTGCCTTGATCTTTAAAGGTTTGCTATTTGGCTTCTACATTCATCTTTTCTCCAAGATGCAAAATCCACCCTAAATTTTACTTACTTCTTCCTAATTCTCCCTTGCTCTGGGACAAACCTGACCCAACACCACTAGCCTTCTGCTTAAAGAAGTCCTTGATATGGCCCCCGCCTACCACTTCCAGGCCATTGTCTTCCCGCCCATTCCCCTTCACCTCACAGCTTCTGCGATGCTGGAACACTCTCAGCTCCGAAGACACACCATAGTGCCTTCTAATGCAGAGCTTTGCACCTGCCTTTGTGCTGCCTGGGGCACCCTCTCCCCACGGCTGCACGTCCAGCACACTCCTACATCCCTCCCACTTGGGTCGGCTGCCACTGTCCCGGAGTACTTCCTGGAGCTCCCCCTCTAGGTTCACTCTTTTTTTATATCTTCCATAGCAATGTACCCTTTCTTTCTAAGACTCACCTCCCCTGAGAGAGGTGTCTGATTGTCCCAGAGAAGTTAAGGTTGGATCAAACTTGGTCAAAGAAGAGATCATCTAGAACAGACATACATATCCCCAGTGTGCAATGAAGCTTCTCTCAAAACAAGAACTGATGAGCTGAGCGTGTACCCCCAGACGTTATTCAACTGCTTCCTATCATTCTGCTATGTGGGAAACACAACAAAACACACACACACCCCACAACC
This sequence comes from Ailuropoda melanoleuca, assembly GCF_002007445.2. Lineage (NCBI taxonomy): Eukaryota > Metazoa > Chordata > Mammalia > Carnivora > Ursidae > Ailuropoda > Ailuropoda melanoleuca. The sequence continues at coordinate 138,920,952 of NC_048221.1, read as the reverse complement.
TTCTCCCGTGCATTTAGAGGTATCTCTACCTAACATGGCAGGCACACTGGTGAAAACACGATGCCCTCCCCAGTGGAGACAGGTCAAGGTGGTCTGAGGCAATGCCATGCCTCCACTAGTCCAATATCAGAGTCCAGGATCCCTAGTCATATTCGTTCCGCCTTGATTTTTCTCACAATGATGACCCATGAGCTAAACTCTACATGTAACCACACAAACACACTTTGAATGCAAGGGTGTGGAAAAGAGAGAAGAGAACAAATATTTCCTGCAGCAGGCTCTGCTTCCAGACCAGAGTGGGGCAGTAGGTCTGAAGGCAAGTGGCTCAGGACATGGGAAGGGTGAGCTGTTCTTCCTACCTCCAGCCTGCAAGTCTATGCTTGGCTGGACTTAGGGAATGCACATTCCATCCTCAACTCGGAGTGATGTCTAATTACCATAGGTGATACCTGGCAAATATTTGAAAATCCAAGTTCAGTTTCCCCATTGTGACCTTCACTCCAGCCTTCTACACATACCTCGCTGCCCTTATGCCCTCTGCCCCGTATGTTTCAGGCCAGTCCTTCTCAGACTTCCATGTGCAGATCAATTATCTGGAGAAATTCTGGGGATTTGTTTGCATGAAGATTCTGCACTTATAAGGAGCTCTGGCCCAGGAACCACACTTAGAGTAGCAAGATTCTAGGATGTGATAGGGTGGCATCTACAGAGCTCTAAATCTGCTGGCTGATTGGCTGACGGCAAGCCAGTAACTAGCTGATAACCAGTTACCTTGTCAGGCCGCTGTTAATACATAAGCCATATGCCTACTGAATCCATCCTGCCCTTGAAGACTTACATAAAGGGACTTTGACTCACTGTCTGCAGCCCAGAGAGCATCAGACCCTCCTCTAGGAGTCTTTTAATTTCCTGTGGCTTACTTCCTCACAGGAAGTTTATGATGGCTCCTTTTATGTGCCAACTTGACTGGCCATGAAGCCCAGATTAGACATCATTCTGGATGTGTCTATGAGCGTGTTCTCAGTTGAGAGTAGCATTTGAATGGGTGGGCTCAATAAAGCAGATTGCCCTCCCCAAGGTGGGTGGGCGTCATGCAGTCCACTGAAGGGCTGGATGGAACAAAGATGGAGTCTGGAGGAAGCAGCCCCTTTCTTCCTGCCTCACTGTTTTAGCCAAGACCTCTCATCTTATCTTCTTCTGCCTCTGATAGGGGTTTACACCATTGGTGCCCCTGGTTCTAAGGCCTTCAGACTCAGACAGAGTTACACTGTCAGACTGTGGGACTCCTCAGCCTCCATAATCACGTGAGCCAATTCTTCATAATAAGTCTGCCCGTATATATCTATCTCCTATTGGTTCTGTTTTCCTGTAGAACCCTGACTAATACATAACTCTGTCCACCACTCACCTCATCTGACCTCCCAGCGCATTGTCTTTCCTCGGCCTTAAAACAGCCCTCTAGCTCCACTAACACCGGGTATTTGTACCTGGCACAGCTGGCTGAAGATTTGGAGGGAAGGACATTTTGTTCCGTCAGAGAACTTCCCTGTCAGTAACACAAACATTGACTTTTTAGATGCCCTTGTTCTCAAAAGTTCTATCAACCCCGTAATATGAAGTATCCTCACCTGCACAGGCCTCTCTGTGCACCCCCACCCTCATTTCCATTTGCGGTGTAAAATCATGCTTCGCTATTTTCTTCCAAACCATGCTGTCATCCCAAGCAAGAATTTTGCTTGATAAGAAAATGCCATATATTCAGAAGAGAATTTACACTATTTTTTTAAGTATAGAAGACATTGCAATTCAGGTTTAGATTAAAACATTGTTTTCCTCTCTGTTCAATACATGGGTTGGATTGAGAAACACAGAAACACTTATTACACTAATTTCTAGTAAATGACCTTGGACAAGTCTTTCAATACAACCTCTGTTTCCTTAATTATAAACTATGGTTAGTGGTACCTTTCTCACAGGTAGTTGGGACATTTCAAAAACTAACAAGGTAAAGTGCCTAATGCATGCATGGCAGGCCATGAACTTTCTTCCCCATGCCAATATCCTGCTTTCCCCAAAATTGGCTTTCATGATCATTTCAACATGAGCCCCTTGTACAAAGTAAAATTAGAGCAGCAATCTTGATAAATTTAGGGGGAAAAGTAGAATGTATTCTAGGCTTTTCATTAATTTGTATTATCAATGCCACCCCCTCTTTCAGCATCAAGGATAATTGAAAGTTGACTGTACCATTAAATTAACATCAACTTTAAGCTTTTGCTTTAATTAAACCTGCATTACATTATTCTTTAAGGAGTAAATTCCTTAATGACTAATGAGTCAGTACATCCAAGCCCAGGAGTTGCCTTTTGTACCAACAGAACCAGTCCATGAAGGAGTCACATCAGCAGCCCTTTGCAAAAAGAAGACATCCTATTTTTAGTCTGAAACTCTAGGGCTGAAAATCAGAGAGCATCCGAAGAGAAATGCACCATTTGGTTTGCCTCCAAACACACTTGTAAAGACATGCGCCCTTCTGTTTCCATATTTTTCTCCTTCAGATTTATGACATACACAAACAGCAAGAAGACAAACGTCCCCATTAAAACACATTGATACCATAATGACATTAATCATAACAAAAACAATTAGAAGAAGGCTCACAAGATAGCAGGTATTCTTCAGGACCTGGGTAACCCTCCATCACAGCAGACTTCTGGGAGCATTATTCCAACCACTGGAAAATAAAAAGCAAGGGGGTAAGATGGAGAGAAGCCTGGTCTGTGTACGTCTAAGCAGAGATGGGGATGTTTGCTCTGCCAAGTGGTTCCGGACTATGAGCCTCATCGTGATTTTCAACTGGAAAGTGAATTTCTTTTAATTTCTCTTTCCCTTTGAACAAACAAAACTGGAACATGGGAATTAATACAATTGAGCCCCTTTATAAGAATCCCAGCTGCCAAACCAGAGTGGGACATTGTCAGAAAGATAGGAATTGGGCCCAGGGAGGGTTGGGGCCCCAGGGGAAGGCAGCTCAAAGGCAGAACGCTGCCACGTGCGCCCCACAAATGCACTTTAGAAGGAGAAAAGAAAAGGAATAGGAAGAAAGGAGAAAGATAATTATAGGTATGAAAACTGATCAACTCAATTCACAGGGCCTGAATCCAACCAGAAGAGCAAGCACCAGGATTTTAATCTTAGGACCAGGATTCCCATCTTGGGACCTTTTTTGCAAAATGAATGAAATCACATTTCCCAGCCCCCTGCCTGCTCAGGAGCAGAGACTGCAGCAGGCAGAGAGCTGAGGAGAGAAGTCAAGGGGAGTGTGGAGGAGAAGCACCTGTAGGTGGACCTGAGCCCTGGCCATCAAGCTGCTTGCTTTTCCACCCACTGACCAAGTCCAAGGTGAGGTGGCATCTCACACGTGGAGAGTGACTTTCGAAGGGCTTTTATGTACAAGCCCCATCTCATTTAATTCCAACTGCAGCCATGCTTTGGGCTGGATGGTGATTGCCTTTGTGCCCACTTAATAGCCAACAATGAGGAGGGTTCAAGGATACGCTGATCATACCTTGTTGGCCATTACCTCAGAGGGAAGCCTCTAATCTTCCAAACCCCAAACTACAGGACTCCTGACCCTGTGCTACAGGGACCTCTCCAACAAGTGACACAACAACAGGTCCCTTTTATTTATTTATTATACGGTCAGGACCTACAAATCCAGAGTGCTTGTACAACTTCCAGAAACAAGAGCAAGTGGTACAATCACCCTTACCATCCCCACATTATATGATCAACACACACGGGAGCTAACCAAGCAAGTCTTTAAACATTGAGGTAAGCTCTTTTGCCCCTGTACTCAACTTTAAGGTGATAAGATAAAAAATCAACATAGATTAACATAAACATTGAGTTAATGTTAAATTGTAAAGAATCAATGACTTCTTTTCTTACCTTTCCATGGAATGGATGATGATAATTTAGTGCTTTTCATTCACAAAAGTACTTGGGTGGCAGCTTCTCAAGTACTCTGTTAAAACAAAACAAAACACAACACAACAAAACAAAACAAAAAACTTGGAACTATGTTTTTAAAAATTGACACTAAATGACAATGTTTACGATGAATTTATCTCTACTGTGACCCATTGGGGTTTATCCTGGATATACAAGGCTGGTTCAGATCAGAAAATCTATCAGTGTAATTCACCACATTAATAGATTTAAGAGAAAAAAATTCATCAGATCAGCTCAAGAGATGTAGAAACATTATTAACTAAAATTCAAAATTTCTTTAAGATTAAGAAAATAATTTCTTGGCAACATACAAGAATTTCCCTTACTACGTAGATGGCATTTAGCCAAACTTTCAGTATCATACTAAATAGTACAAACTGAGCCTCATTTCCATTAATATCAGGAAGAAGGCAAGAGTCCACACAGCCACCTCTAGTGCTCATATCAGAGGAATGGAAATCATTGACCCTAGAGCCAAACTATCAGGGCTTCACACTGCTTCTTAACTAGTTGTGCTATCTTGGGCATACTCAAATTCCCTCTACCCCAATTGCCTCCTGACAAAGACCCTGTCCTTGACCTTGAGTCAGGCTATCTTGGGCCTACCTACTCCAGTTGTAGCAAGAATCCGGCTCAGTCAGCTTAGTGAGAATCCTCACCTTCCATACCTGATGAAGCTCTTTGTCCCTTACCTTTGATGCCTAAGTCCTTCACCCGCCTTCAACAAGAATTCTGTTAAGTCAATTTAGCAAGAATCCCCCAACTTCTGATGTCCCCTTAGTAATTTTCCATCCACTGATTCTGCACCCCCTGTTGCTTGGCTATAAATGCCCATTGTATTTGCCATGTTCAGAGTTGAGTCCCATCTGTCTCCCCTATTGTGAGAGTCTTGACACCTATTACAGTAGTCCTGCATGAAGTCTTCCTTATAGTTTTATATATAAAGCAGCAAAACATTTGTTTCTCTAACACTACCAGTAAAATAAGAATAATGATATTATTGACCTCATAGAGATGTCCTGGGATGGAAAGAGCTAGTACATGCAAGGTGCTGAGAAGAGTATCTAACACTCTAAAAACACTCTATAAATTTCAATGATTACCATCATAGAGATATACACTTTTTAAAAGAAAAGGAACAGAAAGAGTGGGGAGCAGTAGACAAGATGTTAGAAAAAATCCCAGAAGACCGCAATAAATTTTTAGTTATGAGGTTGCTAGAATACAAAACCAATTTTAAAAATCAATACTAGCAGCCGCTCACACAATTTTTTAAAAGTTAAACAAAATGCTGTCTTTTTCAGTAATGACAAAATATAAGGTGCCTAAAAATAATCTAACAAAAGATGTATAAAACATTTATGGGAAACATTGTACATCACTATTCAAAGACATGAAGACCGAAGTAGGGAATACAGAATATGTCATGTTCACATGTAGAATGCCTCAATAGTATATGTCAATTCTCTCAAACTAATTTATAAATTCAATTCATTTTTAATCAAAATCTCCCTACTGCTTTTTCTCAGAACCTGACAAACTGACAAATAGCAGTATTTGGACTTGCAGATATCAAGATTACCTTAAAGCTATAATAATCAAATTACCTGCCCTGAAAAGGACTCACACATAAAATAAAAATAATAATAATTATTATTATTATTTAAATATGAAAGTTAATATTAATGAATATTTATTATGTGTTAGGCTCTGCATGGAGGAATCAAAGTGCAGTGTTGCCCCTTTAATCCCCCAAAAGGTATTTATTAATATTATCTCCCTTTTGCAGAGAAGAGGGACTAAGGTAGAAATGCAGAAAGATTACACAACTTGTTGAAGATGACATCCTGTTAGGTAACGGAGCTGGGCTTTGCACCCAGGTTGCATCTCTACAATCTCTGCTGTAACATCTTTTTTAGAAATGTGCTATTCTACAACGTGGCATTAAAATTCAGTAGGTAAAGGCTAGAATATTCATTAAGTGGGAATGGAACAATTGGCTAACCATACGAAACACACACTCCCCCACACATACACACACATGCACATTCCAGAATGACTAAAGACCTCAATTTAAAAACAAAATTTTGGGAAAAAAAATATAAAGATTCTCTTCATAACATTGGGAAGAGATTTCTTAAGTTACAAAAGCACTAACATTCGACAAAAAAATCAATAGACTTACCTACTTTCACATTTATGACTTTTAGACAACAATTTTTCATACATGTGCAAAAAGATCTATGCACATAGACGTTCACTGTGATAGTCTTTCACTAGCAACATTTTGCTGGTACATCGCTAACAATAGGAAAATGATTTACCCTATTGTGCTATGTTCATATAATGATATATGTATGCTTATTTTATTAAATGTTCTATTTAAATGTTATAAAATAAATGAACCTGGGGCACCTGGGTGGCTCAGTCAGTTAAGCATCCAACTCTTGATTTCAACTCAGGTCATGATCTCAGGGCTGTGAGATGGAGCTTTGCATTGGCTCTGCGCTCAGTGCAGAGTCTGCTTGAGATTCTCTCTCTGCCTCTCCCTCTGCTCCCCCACCCTACTCACGCTCTAAACAAATAAACAAATAAATAAATAAGATCTTTAAAAAAATACAGTAAATAAAAATGTATGAACTAAATCTATGCCTATCAACATGAATACATTTCAAATATAACACTAAAAAATGTCAAGTGACAGAAACATTTTGTAAAATGGAAGCCGCTTTGGTAAAACATAAAGACACATCACACAATGCTATTCATCCTTTGTGAATACATATTTGTGGCACACCATGAATGCACATGAGGAAGGGCACGCAACATTTGCAGGAAGGTAGTGTCCTCTGGGAAGTGGAACAAGGAAGGGGAACACACTAAACAGGGGTAAACAGAAGATTTCAAACATGTGGCCTTTTACTTCTTGAAAAAAAAAATATGAAGCAAAATGTTAACATGGTCACGCCCAGATGGTGAGTACCTGGGTGCTCCTTTTATTGTTCTCTGTACTTTTTGGATTGCTTGAAATACTTGATAATAAAAATTTGTTTTGAAAATTGGCTCCTGGGTGGAGGGTAGACTGGAGAGGGAGAGAGATCCAGTGGACTAGTGAGGAGGCTGGTTCATGAGCCCAGGCTGGCTCATGGTGGAATAGAGCGATGGTGGCAGGAATGTTTCGCCAATAGATTAGTTGTGGAAGGGGGTAAAATAGAGAAGATAAATAAAATCTTTAAAAAAAAATAGAGAAGAATACAGGGGTGCCTGGGTGGCTCAGTCGGTTAGGCATCTGCCTTCGGCTCAGGTCATGATCCCAGGGTCCCGGGATTGAGCCCCATGTCGGGCTCCCTGCTCAGAGGGGAGTCTGGTCCTCACTCTCCCTCTGCTGCTGCCCTTCCCCCTCCTCCTGCTCGTGATCTCTCTCTTGCTCACTCTCTCAAATAAATAAATAAAATCTTAAAAAAAGAAGAATACAGAATGGCTCCTGGGATTTTGATCTGGGTAACAAAACAGATGATGGAGCCATTTACTGAAAGAGGCTTGGGGACAGCAACAGGTTTAGGGGAGAAATAAAGGGTTTTTTTTGTGGCTATGGCAGAACTGAAATCATCATTAAGCCTCCAAGTGAGGTGTTGTATGGACAACATAGGCAGATTGTATGCAGACTCAAACCTGGAGCTCAGAGGTGAGTTCAAGACTGGAAATAGAAATTGGAAGTCATCGACTTAAAGACGGCATTTGAAACCTCAGTGAGATCTTCTTCTCAGACAGTATGGATGGAGAAGAGAAGCAGATGGAGGGACAAGTTTGGGTCGCTCTAAAATTAAGAGGTGAACATGAGGAGGGGGAGTGAGCTGAATAAGCTCCGCCCACCAAAGATGACCACACCCCAATTCCCAGAACCTGTGACATAGCATCTCACAGGAGAAAGGGGACTTTGCAGACATGATGAAGGTAAGGATGCTGAGATAGGGGACGACCTGGGTTGTGTGGGTGAGCCAGACGTAACCACAGCAGTCCTTATCAGACGGAGGCAGAAATGCTAGAGTCAGAGAGAAACACAAGAACAGAAGCAGAGATCAAGTGGGAGAAAAGATGTCATGCTTCTGGCTTTCAAGGTGGCAGAAGGGGTCACATGTCAAGCAGTGTGGGCCAAACAGGGGAGCAGACTGTCCCCAGGAGCCGCCAGAAGGAATGCAGCTCTGTCCACACCTTGATTTTTGCCCAGAGAGATCCGTGTTGGACTTGTACTCTGCAGAACTGTAAGATCCTAAATCCTGCTGCTTACACCACTAGGTTGGGGCGATTGCCCACAGCAGCAGCGGGAAATGAGTACAGGGAATCGCTAAGGATGTCTGGGAATCAGCAGCCGGCAGGAGGCTATTCGTGCTGCACAAGTCCAGCGGTGAGAGCATCCCCGAAAGAAAGGAGGGGACCCGTGCGTGACACAGTGCTGCGAGATACGGTCCGGGGGAGAAAGTGCTGACCATTAGGTTTGCTGAGATGAAGGTGGTGGGTGAGAAAGCTTCCTAGAGAGTGGGCTTCAACCCAGCTTTGACTGAAGAGGGTTAAAGAGGGGAGGAGAGGTGAGGTGGTGGGGAGTAGAGACTCAGTCACTGAGGTTCCTGTAAGGAGCTAGAGGGACGGCCCATGTGGCTTGTGTTTTACCTTCAGCTGAGCCTGAACGCTCACGGAAAGAGCCCAGCAGGCACCTAAGCACAGACCTTGGAGGGGAAGCCCTAGTGGGCTGGCAGAAAAATACCCAGGACAACCCGGGACACTGGCCTTGCAGAGGGTGGGTGGGAGGGAGGTGGGCAGCACATAGGTGGGATGGCGTGGGGGTGGGAGGATGGAGCCTCTCCTCGAGCCTGCAGCAGCCCAGGGAACCTGGGGTCATTGACTCAGAGGGCAGAGATGGGGAAGGAAGGGGTGAAGGCTGGCGGAGAACAAAGAAGTCATGAAATCACCCCTCGGCAGAGCAGAAACGGGATGGAACACCTACCAGCTGTCAAAGCAAGGACTCAACGAGCGTCCGTCTCCTCAGCTGCCCTGAGCGTCCATCTCCCACCGGAATGGCCTTCAGCACAGACTCCACTTCAAAGTGGGAACATCAGCAGGTCCAAGGCAGAAGGAGAATAAAAGATGGGTTTTCATTTATGTTCCCCAGCAAAAAACTTACAAATTGTCCCAAATGTCACACCTGTATTTTGGTGAAAAAGAAAAGAATCCTAAAGGCAAAGCCTGTTTTTAGAACTTTGACAGCAGGAAGGACAGTCCTAAAACATTAATGAGCAACAACAAACTCAAGGTTCTTCGGGGACATTTTGGAGACACAAGAACTTAGTTTTGAGTTTCATGGTTTTGTGTTTTTTTAATCAACATGAAGCTTTACCATCAGCGTTATAAAATCTGTTATCATTTCTTAGCCTTTGGAAGTTTCACTTAATTTAAGTGTTGAACTATCACACAATTTTCATCAACCTACACTGCTAACCATATGTTTCTAGAGAAGAAGGCTGTTTGCACTGCCTCCCCCATTTGATGAACTAGTTTATAACCGTGAAAATGTGATTCGTTTATTTATATTTAATCAAAACACACTACAAAAACTTGATAGCTTACTCCTCAAGCTTTGCATCGTTGGTGACAGATGAGAAAAAAGTGTTCAGCAACTTAATCTGATTTACCACATAAATATTCACATCTTACAGAGTTGTTCCACGGAACAGTCGTGTAAGTGGCTTCCATTTATTTGCAAATTTATTGTCTTGACTGTATAATGCAAATCAATTATTGAAACTGTTTAGTAACATGCACCCATCCAATAAATGGTGAAGGATTTCTCTCTCTCTCTCTCTCTGTGTCCTATGAAGTGAATTAAAACGAACAGGATGGAGCTTTAGAACCCTATAATCCGTCATGCCAATGGTAAAGTGGGTATTTCCATCACATAAGCTAAACAAGTTCTCTGCACATATACAGTGAGTGGATGATTAAAATTCCACCCTTATCGATAATTTCTTTCTTAAAAAACGTACTTCCAGGAATTCTGTTTCCATGAACATGGCAGGCCCAGTGTTCAGACTAAATCCTGAAAATAGCTAAGAACTCTAGATATATCTATTTTTTAATTCTTAAAAACATCTTTATGAATTTTCAGGTCAAAATCTAAGAGAGAAGTCAGAAATGAGAAGCATAGTAATGAAATCACTTTTGCCTTGAGAGCAAATCTGGTGAACTTTCATTTTCATGGTCTTTATGGAAAGCCCAGGGCCCATTGCAAAGTGGAGAGTCTGGCGGGAGACCCTCCTTCCATAGACCTGGGACCCCGAAGGACTCCAGCCCCCTGTGAGGGAGAGGGAGGCAGACCCCACTCTCAGGCTCACAAACGACCACCACGGTGCTGAGAACATGGGCCTGGGAGCAGGGGATGCCTTCAAGAATTTGTCATGAAAAATAAGCTTTCTACCCAGAGTAACATTAACTAAAACAAAATTCATAGACTAAATCTCTTTGGACCTTTTAGGAAATTCTACCAATAAAACCAGAATGTTTATATTAATATCGGGGTGGTAGATTTTAGAGTAAGAACCTCATTAAGGATAAAGGGGGTTACAATATAAGAATAAAAGAAAATTTACTGGGGAACTTTTTTGCCTTAAATTCATTTTTTGTTTTGTTTTGGTTTTGTTTGGAAGAAGCTATTGTTACTCTTACTTATTTTTTCCCCCAAAATCTTATATATTCCTTGAGGCCTTTCCAATATCTTAGAGCCCTTGGCTTTGGAACTGAAAAGCCAGCTCGTGTCCCATGGAAACAAAGTCTGAGATGCAAAACTGCAGCAAGAGCGTTGACTGGGGAGTATTCTCAGAAGACACATCTTTGAGGAAAGGCGGGGAGGGTAGAATTGGGCACCGGGAGAGGGCGACTCTCAACAAGATCCTATCCAGACCTCAGCCATCTGCCGAGAGCCCGGGAGCTGGAGATGTCCTCCCTTGGGTCTGTCCCAAGCTGAGGCAAGCAGGCCAGGCCTTTGGATCACCGGGTCAGCCAGTAATTGGATGTGGACTGTGCTCTGAGAGGTGAGGGAACCTTGAGTGGGGTGCTTCCCTGTAGACCATTCCCGGCGAGACAGCTGAGTGGTAGATGCCCAGGCCCTGAAGAGAGCTCCACGTAGAGCCGCACGGTGCCTGCTGCAGTCCACACTCGCTATGGATTCACTCGCTTCTTTTCATGAGTGCTCCCTAACAGGGAAGTTCCTCTGGGATTTTGGTTGGACTGGTTATCTGGGGAACTTAGAAAAAAGTTTATTTGAATAAACTGCAGCCCCCCTGCCACAGTGGATCTCAGGCTGTCACTGACACTCACCGTCCCCTCCTCCGCCACCAATTCAAGTTTCCCCACTCCTTCAGCTTGCGCCTCTGCTGGGCGAGGCAGGTTGCCTGGTAGGGTGACCCAGACATGATCTCTGAAGGGTCTGAACCTCTGGTTCTCACTCTCATCTCAGGATATGACTCCCCTACTTGTCCACCTGCAGTGAAAACCAAGCATTAGGAGCACCAAGGTCCCGGGGCGACCTCGGAGCAGCGTGCACCTTCTTCCTTGGCCTCGTTGTGCGTCCACAGCCCTACCTCCCCCTGGTGATCGGGGCCAGTTACACCTGCCAGGATAAAGCTCTTCTTCTTGTCTGCGGGTCATTCATAAATCGACCAGGTGATGGGTGGAAAATAAAATTCAGTAAGAGTCCTACTGTGTCCTCTGGTGGAGGCATTCTCCCCCTGGATGCCACAGAGCCTCATATGGCAGGGACGGAAAGCACAGTTCCCTTTGTTGGTCACTGGGAGCAATGGTGAGTAAGACCACTCCTACGACTATCTCCTGGTTCTCAGACCCCTGTGTCCCACCTGTCAGGGGCACAGCATCGTCGACATGGCATGCATTCTGTGTCCTGGAAGCTCATGTTCCACACTCATGAGGCATTGTCTCTAATCTGGAACCTTAACTATATTCACAAGAGGTTTTTCTGCCTCTCTGGCAGCCTGGCAGATTCTAGGTGGTGTCATATGTGATGAAATCAGTGGCTCTCACGGTCATGTGCCTGCTGCTGAACCCCTATTGCAAAGAAGTGGGTCCCTTGACCGGAACTGATATTATGTGGAATCCTATGTTGGTGGGTAGTGGTGCTGCCCCAGGCCCTGCAAGTAGAAAAGGCAAACCCATGCCAAGACTATCTGATAACCCCAGTCAAGATTCATCTGTGTCCCTTCCACGGTAGAAGAGATCCCGATAGTCAGTTTTTACCCAATGGCTGTTACTAGCACTGGGCGCTGCATGGCTAGTCTCTGTTGCTAGCAAATTAGGGCTTCGGCAGCAACAGGACTTAGGTGGCCTTGGTGAGTGAAGCTCGTACCAACAGGCTCTCCTGTAGCCTTCATCTCTGCCACTGTGGCATCTGTTGTACCCACACTGGGGTGCCTGATGACAGGCTGATGACAGTCATTCCGTTTCTTTGCTACCTCTTCCATGGTGAATGCACTTTGCTGGGAGTTACCGTGTGATGCACATATCTTCACACTGTACTCACTCCTGTAAGCCCATCCTCAAGCTTCTTCTTGTCCCCCCATGCCAATCTTTCTCTTTCCAGAATATTCACCCCGTTCATGGACTTTGCCACGAGTGTCACAAGGCACATATTCTTATTTTAGGTCATCTCTCTTTCCCTACAAAGTGGGTGACCAGACGACCTACCCAGACATATGTCCCCTGGAGGATTTCTCCTGACTGCTATCTTCCAAGACCACCCCTGAGTGGTGTAACCTGCAGTCCGTTTTTGGCATGTACCAGCGAATCAAGTCACCCTGGCCCCATAGGGGATGATTGGTGTGAGCTGAGAGAAAAATACCAGAAAACACTAGTGGATGGTAAGGAGCCCAGCTAACTGTGCAACTTCCTCATTCATTCTGACCTTGCTTATGCCCAGGCCTGGAGATCCCACTTCCCCATATCATGAGTCCACCCAATCTTATAATTCAGTGAGTCTCACAGAACCCAGCCTGGCCATGTAGTTAATTAACATCCCATAGTGACATGCTCTAACTCTGCCAGGGCCAAGAAGCTTGCTAAGAGCTATTTTTCAAATGATGCATACTTTTCTGCTCCTGATGACAGGGCCTTTCTCCAAAATGCCAGTAGTTAACTTGTGACTCTCCTAGGGCTTGCCATAAGCTCCCCATGATGTCTTTCCCCATCATACATTGCTGTAGCACCTTAGAGATCTGCCATACCATGCCATTTCTACCAGTGAGGNGAAAGGCGGGGAGGGTAGAATTGGGCACCGGGAGAGGGCGACTCTCAACAAGATCCTATCCAGACCTCAGCCATCTGCCGAGAGCCCGGGAGCTGGAGATGTCCTCCCTTGGGTCTGTCCCAAGCTGAGGCAAGCAGGCCAGGCCTTTGGATCACCGGGTCAGCCAGTAATTGGATGTGGACTGTGCTCTGAGAGGTGAGGGAACCTTGAGTGGGGTGCTTCCCTGTAGACCATTCCCGGCGAGACAGCTGAGTGGTAGATGCCCAGGCCCTGAAGAGAGCTCCACGTAGAGCCGCACGGTGCCTGCTGCAGTCCACACTCGCTATGGATTCACTCGCTTCTTTTCATGAGTGCTCCCCAAGAGGGAAGTTCCTCTGGGATTTTGGTTGGACTGGTTACCTGGGGAACTTAGAAAAAAGTTTATTTGAATAAACTGCAGCCCCCCTGCCACAGTGGATCTCAGGCTGTCACTGACACTCACCGTCCCCTCCTCCGCCACCAATTCAAGTTTCCCCACTCCTTCAGCTTGCGCCTCTGCTGGGCGAGGCAGGTTGCCTGGTAGGGTGACCCAGACATGATCTCTGAAGGGTCTGAACCTCTGGTTCTCACTCTCATCTCAGGATATGACTCCCCTACTTGTCCACCTGCAGTGAAAACCAAGCATTAGGAGCACCAAGGTCCCGGGGCGACCTCGGAGCAGCGTGCACCTTCTTCCTTGGCCTCGTTGTGCGTCCACAGCCCTACCTCCCCCTGGTGATCGGGGTCAGTTACACCTGCCAGGATAAAGCTCTTCTTCTTGTCTGCGGGTCATTCATAAATCGACCAGGTGATGGGTGGAAAATAAAATTCAGTAAGAGTCCTACTGTGTCCTCTGGTGGAAGTATTCTCCCCCTGGATGCCACAGAGCCTCATATGGCAGGGACGGAAAGCACAGTTCCCTCTGTTGGTCACTGGGAGCAATGGTGAGTAAGACCACTCCTACGACTATCTCCTGGTTCTCAGACCCCTGTGTCCCACCTGTCAGGGGCACAGCATCGTCGACATGGCATGCATTCTGTGTCCTGGAAGCTCATGTTCCACACTCATGAGGCATTGTCTCTAATCTGGAACCTTAACTATATTCACAAGAGGTTTTTCTGCCTCTCTGGCAGCCTGGCAGATTCTAGGTGGTGTCATATGTGATGAAATCAGTGGCTCTCACGGTCATGTGCCTGCTGCTGAACCCCTATTGCAAAGAAGTGGGTCCCTTGACCGGAAATGATATTATGTGGAATCCTGTGTTGGTGGGTAGTGGTGCTGCCCCAGGCCCTGCAAGTAGAAAAGGCAAACCCATGCCAAGACTATCTGATGACCCCAGTCAAGATTCATCTGTGTCCCTTCCACGGTAGAAGAGATCCCGATAGTCAGTTTTTACCAAATGGCTGTTACTAGCACTGGGCGCCGCATGACTAGTCTCTGTTGCTAGCAAATTAGGCCTTCGGCAGCAACAGGACTTAGGTGGCCTTGGTGAGTGAAGCTCATACCAACAGGCTCTCCTGTAGCCTTCATCTCTGCCACTGTGGCATCTGTTGTACCCACACTGGGGTGCCTGATGACAGGCTGATGACAGTCATTCCGTTTCTTTGCTACCTCTTCCATGGTGAATGCACTTTGCTGGGAGTTACCGTGTGATGCACATATCTTCACACTGTACTCACTCCTGTAAGCCCATCCTCAAGCTTCTTCTTGTCCCCCCATGCCAATCTTTCTCTTTCCAGAATATTCACCCCGTTCATGGACTTTGCCACGAGTGTCACAAGGCACATATTCTTATTTTAGGTCATCTCTCTTTCCCTACAAAGTGGGTGACCAGACGACCTACCCAGACATATGTCCCCTGGAGGATTTCTCCTGACTGCTATCTTCCAAGACCACCCCTGAGTGGTGTAACCTGCAGTCCGTTTTTGGCATGTACCAGCGAATCAAGTCACCCTGGCCCCATAGGGGATGATTGGTGTGAGCTGAGAGAAAAATACCAGAAAACACTAGTGGATGGTAAGGAGCCCAGCTAACTGTGCAACTTCCTCATTCATTCTGACCTTGCTTATGCCCAGGCCTGGAGATCCCACTTCCCCATATCATGAGTCCACCCAATCTTATAATTCAGTGAGTCTCACAGAACCCAGCCTGGCCATTGTAGTTAATTAACATTCCATAGTGACATGCTCTAACTCTGCCAGGGCCGAGAAGCTTGCTAAGAGCTATTTTTCAAATGATGCATACTTTTCTGCTCCTGATGACAGGGCCTTTCTCCAAAATGCCAGTAGTTAACTTGTGACTCTCCTAGGGCTTGCCATAAGCTCCCCATGATGTCTTTCCCCATCATACATTGCTGTAGCACCTTAGAGATCTGCCATACCATGCCATTTCTACCAGTGAGGACCATAGGGTCAGCCAGGTTGTATGAAACAAACAACAGGGTCACTTACACCACCGCCTGACCTGCCGCAGATGCTCTTCTTCCTGAGTCCTACTCAAAGATGACAGCCTTCCGTATCACCCAGAAAATGGGCTGAAGCAGGATTTACAGGGGCAGAACACGCTGTCTACAAAATCCAGAGGCCTAGTAAGCATTGTGCTTCTTTTTAATGGTGGAAGGCATGAGATGCAATCATTCCTTACTTTGGAGGGGCTATCACAGGAAACCCCAAGTCTCTGGATCCCTACAAATGTCACTGATAGCGGCAGGTCTCTGAGTCTTCATGGGGTTGATCTCTCAGCCTTTAATGTCCATGTGTTGTACCAAGCCCTCCACTGACTTACTACTCCTTGCTCCTCTGATGCAATTAGGATGAACATTGATGTCATAGACAAATCCGATATTCTGGAATGTCCAGATAGTCCCTGTGGCTTCAGACTATTAACAGGGTAAAGAATGGGAGAGTTAACATGGACCTGGAGCAGGACTATAAAAATATCCTTTGTTCTAGGTGAATCTAAACTGCTACTGATCTTCTTCTCAGGGATGGAAAAGAACACATTCCCTAAATCAATGTCTTCCTTCCATAGGCCAAAGACAATGTTAATATTCTCTAGTGAAAACCAACCAACCAACCAACCAACCAACCAACCAAACAACCACTTCTGGCAGAGCAGCTACAAGGGGAACTACTGCTTGATTCACTTTGGGGAAGTTCTCTGCCCTCTGTCATGGTTCCTCTAGTTTGTGTAGGGGCCAGACTGACAAATTAAATGGGGTTGTGACAAGGACCACAGCCCCCACATTCTCTGTCTTTGAGAGTGGCTATCATCCCCGGCATTCCTGCATCAACATGGCATGTGATCCTATTTATGACTTACTACCTACTGGGGAAAAGAGTATGCCCCACTTCAACATTTCTTTATTCCAAGCAAAGGAACCAATGGGCAGATTCTGCCAAAGACCTAGTGTATCTATTCCCTATTGTACTTGAGGGAAACGACAACCAGTACGTTCAGGGACTGTGAGTTGGACCTGAGCCAAGATACCTTTCATTACCTGGTATCCTGATCTCTACTCCAACAGGGGGGCCATGGTGACACTTTGGGTCCCCAAGTCTCAATGTCAGTTTGATAATCCTCAAAAGCTTAGGTATTCCTCCTTCCCCCATGTGAATTTGCTGAACAAATGGCCTAGGTCCTTTTGGAGAAGAACAGGGGGAAGTATTGCCAAACACACCTGTGGTAATGTTCTAGGGTCCAGGGAGGAACTCTGATTTCCCTTCAGTCCAGGGGGCTGGGTCTAAGAATTAGCTTAATTAGGCAAGAGATCCTGACTATTGCTGGAGTGGTTTTGCTAACCCTCTCAATCACCCATACTTGGTTTCTTCTAATTGTACAAATTAAACAATACCTTCATCAGCTGCCAATCTATCTTACTTCTAGGAGCAATGTGTCTATTGACCATCTCCATAGCTCTCTGTAGGGCAAGCTACTCCCTGGGTGCTCCACTGACCTTGCCTGTCATTGGGATATTTGCCTACACCTTCCTTCTGATGATGAATACAACACCTGACCTCTATCCTCCCCATTGTTCCCAAGAACCCACTCTGTGATTTCACACCTGTCCTCAGCTCTGGCCCACAGAGCATAGCCATTCCTGAACTTCTTGATGATGCTGGGGCCACTTTCCACTAGTGCATTCCTTTGTAAACAGGAAGTCTTCCAGCCATTTCAGGAACATATCCACTATAACATGACCATTCCTGGAGCCGTTTGGTCCCTTCTTCCACCATCTGCCTGAGTGTGGGTCCTCGCTTCCTCCAGGCTTTCGAGCACCATCCTAGCCGAGTGTTAGCATTGCCTCCAGGGATTCTGGCCAAGATGTGAAGTCCTGTACCAAGGTAGAGTGCTCACTTATCCGTAAACTCTCCCTATTCAACTGTGTATTCTGTACTCTTTGACTCGATCCGGTGACTATTCTCTTGGTTCTTTTGGGACATATTAGCTAGGTCCTACAGCTCCTTTGCCATATAGCCCCTTTTGCCTTTACCTGCCCAGCTCAGACCCAGTCACACTGTATTGAGATTTGGCCCTTGTCATTCATCTGCTTGCCAGGAAAGAAGGTGGGGCGAGATTCGGAGAGGACGAGCATTGTCTTATAAGACACTTGCCTTATTTGAGGCCTCTGTGGGATCTTCAAGAAAGGAGACTCAGCAATCTTCTACATGTGGTAAGGAGTAGACCACTTCTGCAGGCCTGGAGGATTCCAGGGAACATAAGGGTACAAGGTTCTCAACTGTCCAGGTACCCATCCCAAGTATTGGGGTCCCACACATTCCCTATTAGGACCCTGACTTTGGAGGCCTGAGGACTTCACCTTCTCCAAAACTCTGCGTTACTTTTTTTTTTTTTAAAGATTTTATNGAAGAGCCTGATGTGGGGCTCGATCCCACAATGCCGGGATCACGCCCTGAGCCGAAGGCAGACGCCCAACCACTGTGCCACCCAGGCGCCCCAAAACTCTGCGTTACTTAAGATCAACTGGCGCTCCAGCTGACTTGCTTCCCAGCTGGAAAACTTTGGGGTTTTCTTACAAGCTGCCAAGGATGTACTTGGGCTTTCACAGTTTGCTGTAAATAGTCAGCCTCCCCTGAGCCTCCTGATTTCGTCAATATGAGGAGAACTCAGCTGCCATCACCCTGTCCCATGGACCTCTTACTCACCATCTTCCTAGAGCCTTTCCAGAGCCATCTGGACTCCACTCACCACCAGTGACACGGTCCTCGCTGTCAGCCAGCCACATGCTCCTCTCCAATTTTCCATTTAGAGTCCACTTTTTCCCAGCCCGGTCCTGCGTCAACCACCCTAGCGGTCTCCTGGAAACGGTCTGAGATGGAAAACCGCATGCAGAAGTTTTATCAGGGAGTGTTCCTGAGACCTTCACCTGGAAAGCAGACAGACAGGATTTTTCAGGAGGAGAAGCTGACTCGCAGTGAGGTTGCACCGGAGGCCACCCCCGGCCAACCCTAAGAGGTGCTCTGGAGTTGAACTAGCCCATCACGTTTGGCTCAAATTGAGTGAGGGGCTGAACTTTTGTATTCCTGCTTTGGTCAGTGAGATGAGCACGGGTGTCATCCATGGGCACGTAACCTTGAGCGAGCAGAGGGTAACCCGGCAGCAGAGGGTAACCCGGCAGCAGAGGGTGACGTCCTGCAAACATCTCAGTTGTGAGCCATCTGCAGCCTTTGTCCTCAGCAAGGGGGTGCAGGTGCATCCCCTAGAGGGCTCTGGGCAGTCAAATGGGACTGCTCTTTGTTCTCTTCTCGCTGCCCTTGCTCTCTTACCTGAGATAGTGCACAGAAAGGTCCTGTTTGAGTGGGAGGGACAGTAAAAGGAACAAAAAAAACCTCAATTAATGTTTCAAAATATTATTGCGCCTGGCAACTTCACAGTGTGCTAAGATTCTCCCCTCCCCACTCTGCCTTCCTAAGGCATGGTTTGTATCCCCCTCTTTCCCACCACACTGAACCACCTCCAGGATTATAATTGTCTTACACTTCCCAGGACCCCCATGCCTCACACGGTAGTGCCAGCAAGTAGCAATGAATATGTGAAGTCATCAAACAACTTACTTATAATCCTTCTGGCCAGTGATGGGGGTTCTGTGCCAAATGGAGGAGGCCCAAGATGTAGTGGAAAGGAGTTCCAGGCATCCCAAAGACAGGGCTCTTCCTAAAATTTTCAAAGAGAATGTCAGGATATCATACAACACAACAGATTTGAGGAAAAGACCTGAAGAAACCATACTCTTTTCTTAAACAAACAAAGGAAAACTATGGTAAACCCATTGGTAGTGAGGCAAGTGCACACCACTGAAGATGGAAACACAGACAGGGCACTCTGTATAGCAGGTGCTCACGCCCCTGGGACGTGTGCTCAGGTGGGCAGAGCCCTGGCTTTGAACCCGAGGGCTTTGCTGGGGAGATCTAGAGTGAAGAAGCAGGAACTGGCCTTGCTGGAGCAAGTTTCTCCCCCTCTGAGCCTCGTTCAGTGTCTGCATGAGGAGAGGAGCTAACATCCTCTCACGCTGTGCAAAGAATTCCCCTAGGGACTTACTGTGTGCATGACTCTTCCAGGAAGAGAAGCTGGGGACAGAGACCTGAGGACCCACCAGACCGATAATCCTGTGGCTCGGTCCAGGCCCTGCTGATTCCTGGCTGGGAGCCTTTGACGTCAACTCCTTACAACTTTGTTTCCCCACTGGTGAAAAGGGGTAGGAACCCCAAACCTGTGAATGTATTGTAAGGATTAAAATATAGAGCATTGATATGTCATTTCTTATTGCAGAATAACAGAAGTTTGAAGTTGTTTTAATGTTCTGGGATCCTTCCAACGAATGCCAACTATTAATCAAGAGGTTATTCTCTTTTTCTTATAATTCCCCCCATGTTTAAATACATTATTTTCTGTGAATTGAAAGGTCACATTCTTTATCATTAGCTACAGAAGGCTTGACTTTAGCTAGCAGTTTGATTTTGCTTTAAAGTAAAAAACAAAAACAAGAAAACCTAAATACTGTAGAGGGCAGTAACTTTTGGCTGAAACCACTATTCCCACCCCTCCTTTCCATTTCATGAGCATCCTCCCTGACCAGCTGGGCTCTGGCCTAAGAGGTGAGGCTTTTCCTGAACAGCCTTGGGACTTGTGGGCCTGACTGAAAGCCCCCAAAGCCAGAGCCGAAGGGGCAGAAGGGTGACGCTCCACAGCCCTGACAACAAAACCCACAGATTCATGCTTTCTAGAACCCCAGCCTCCCCGCAAGCCTGGGCCCCTCCCACCACCACTGGCCTTCGGTCCCACCGTCATCAGCAGAGCAGGGCAATTCCACCAGGTGGCCCTGACCTTCCCATGACCTGAGCAGGCGCTAGGGCAGCCCCAACATTGGGCACGTTCCCGCTGAGCCAACCTGGGTCAGACCCACCCAAAGACCACTGTATCTGCTCCATTGAGAAACCAGTTGAAATCCCACTCCTTCTGGCAAGTGACAGGAAACCAAGAAGACTCCCTAGCAGTTCTGAGGTTAACAGGGAGGGTCCTGCCAAGCCCAGACCTCTGGTTTCTGTTCCTCCCAGGGTTCGGTCCCCTCCCACCCGTTAGTCAGGGATCTAGTGAATACAAGATGCAGATGGGTAAAGAGGCTGCCCAAGGTCACGGTCGTGTCATGCTCTCCTCTGCCTCTCCAGGCCGTGGCACACAGGACACGCTGTATTCGTGACCGTTTCCACCTATCGCCAAACCGCTCCTGATTCTTCCCCAAGGCAGGGAATCCCATCTGGGGGTTGACCCACAAGCGATCAACCACAGCATTTGGATAACTGAAGATAAACCAAGATGCTTGTCAGAGTTGGGTGTTGTTAACAGTCAAAAAAGAGAGAGAAAAAAAGAAAAGAAGAAAAGAAAAGAAAGAAAAAAAGAAAGAAAGAAAAGAGAAGAGAAAAGAAAAGAAAAGAAAAGAAAAGAAAAGAAAAGAAAAGAAAAGAAAAGAAAAGAAAAGAAAAGAAAAAAAGGACCTACGCTGAGCCCTGAGCCCCGTGTGCTCTGACCAGGAGGGTCTCCTATTCGCTCCATTGACAAAAGCAGGCACGGAGTTGGTGAACTCGGCACAACCAAATCAGGACAAAATCCCTGTGAACCAAAAAAAGAAAACAAGAGAAAGGACCCCAAACTGTTATTTTATTTGGAAATAAAATGCAAATTGTTGTAAAGAATAATGGTCTGATTGTTATAAAGCAATTTATAGATCGCTATAAATGGCCTCTGGTCCCAGCACTTGACGCCCTGCTGAAAGGGGCTGCCTGAGAGGCAGGTGGGCCTGGGGGACAGAAAAAACCGCCAAAGCCCTGCCGCCCGGAGATGTGGCAGGAAGCCACCTGCCCGGGCATCTCAGACCCCAGGAATGCAGGCCCAGGGCAGATCACCCTCACCTCTGAGTGGGAACGAAGGCCCTTGATACGTCCTGCTTGGAGAAACAGGAACCTCAGAGAGCTTTGGGTGTGCTCCGGAAGAAAACAGACAGACAGACGGACCAACAAGGGTCATGGGAGTCTTGAGTAGCACAATCTTTACAGACTCTCGTCTTGGCGTTCCTGCGTGGCCACTCAGGGACTGTGTCATGTTGGCAAGTTTCTTAACTTCCCAGAAACTCAGGTTCTTATCTGTAAAATGACAACCTTAAATTGCTGTAGAGATGAAATGGGACAAGTGCTGTCAAGTGCCTCGCGCGTCACCCTCCACGCAGCCCATTTTGTCGTCGGTCAGTTTGCAGGTTGGGGCAGTGCTGCAGGACTGAGCGGGGGACTAACGTGCATGCCCACCCCGGATGCCCACCTTGTGGTGTCCGCTTCTGCAGGCCAACGTCACTAATCAAGACGATGCTAGGGCAAGACCCCAAGCTTCACTTCCATCTCTGACCCACTGCGGAGCCAGTCATGGCGGCTCCGTTTACTTCACTGGGAGACACAAGTTTCAGGCTCCTTGGTCCCCGAAGTGCCGACCATTCTGGTGGCTTTGGAGCCTGTGCTTTCCGAAGAGTCTCTGGGGGAGCACAGTGGCCGCCAAGAGCGTGGTGAGTCTCTCCGGAGCTCCAGGCCGCCCTCCCGAGCCACGGCCGTCACGTGGCGGCCTCCCCAGGTGAAGCCACTCTCTGGGGGCGTTTACAACCCTCGCTGGGCCTGCAGCTGAGAAGTACATCTCCAACGTGTTCGAATTTCCACCAGGCTTCCCTCTTGCAACGCAAAGCAAGCTTGAGTGGGCTCTCTCATTCATAAGGACACCCAACCAGGCTTAAAAAGATGTTCCTTAAACAGATACTGTCTTAAAACAACAACAACAACAAAAAAAAACCTCGAGGAAGCCAAGTGTTAACAAAAGTGGAACTTGAGACTTTTTCTCTTGGTTCCCTATTACGAGCTTTCGCTGCTCACTTCACAATTGCATTCCTGTGCACACTGTCTCAGTGCGTGCAAGGGGACACACATTCACTCTGGAGCCCTGCCCGAGGTGGGACGGTGCCTAATGGCCCCAAAGAACAGCATTAGGTATTGGCTTTGGTGGGAAGTTTAACAGGATTTTCTGGACAGGCCTGTGGGAGAAGATATGACCCAGCTGCCAGGGTAAATTACCAAAAAAGGCAAATGAGGGAAACAGTCCTTTCCAAACACATCTAATATCCTAGTTCCCTATGCACAGAGATCGCCACAGCTCCCAGGACCGTGGAAGGCGCTTAAACTTTCAGGTTAAAAGAAATTGTACATCTGCTCCTGGACCCCCCTGCTGTTTTGTCACTATCTTATTGCATTGGCCTGGGAAAAATAATTACAGCTCTCTGGGCCTCAGTTTTCCCATCTATGAAATGAGAATTTTTATTAAATGGCATCCCAGATCCTTTCTAGTTGCTAAATCATGGGAAATCTCTCTCCAACAGATTTTTTTTAAGATTTTATTTATTTATTTGACAGAGATAGAGACAGCCAGTGAGAGAGGGAACACAAGCAGGGGGAGTGGGAGAGGAAGAAGCAGGCTCATAGCAGAGGAGCCTGATGTGGGGCTCGATCCCACAATGCCGGGATCACGCCCTGAGCTGAAGGCAGACGCTTAACCGCTGTGCCACCCAGGCGCCCCCCAACAGATTTTTAAACTCATGGGGCCATGGGTCACTACAAATCTCTGATGAAAATGTGGACCTTCTCTCTAAGAGTATATGCAAAGACCCACAGACACAGAGTTTATGCGTGGAGTGTGAGAGGGGATTCGGAGAATCCCTGAAGCCTGCGTGGGTGATGGGTTTAACGCTCTCAGATCTAGGAGAGGACATCTCTAAAGACAATCTCTCTGAAAGAGAAGGGAAAGATATGGGAACTGAACAAGTGTGGAAATCTGAAATTTTAATTTAGAAATTAAGACAGTTGTCTCATTCTGAGCTTTTAAAAATTGAGCCATAATTCTGTATAATACTTCAAAAGATAAGGGATGGAAGATAGGCAAGATTCATCACTGTGATAAGCTGGATAAGCTACATCTGGGGCTGACCGGAAGTGTGGAGTCAGATTCTGATCGAGCAGGTATTATGCAAAAACCCAAGGCTGCAGTTAATGACTTGGGTGCTTTCTCCAGATGTTCCACCCATGTTCCAGAGCAGGAGGGAGGCTGGCTATAGCCCAAATCAAATTTTTATATTCCTGCAAGATAGTGCCAGGCACTCAGGTTTCATCAGCCCCATGTTGGAGGCATCAAGGCGCCACGTCATGGTTGGATAACCTTGCATTCAATCCATTTTACTGAAGACAGGACAAATAAACTAAGAATCAAAGCCCTCGGTGACTCATGTCAGCGGTGTAAATTGAAAGTCAACACTTGTCCTGCATGTAATCTAGCTGAAGAAGAGTTTATAGTGCAGAATTCTCTGTGGGGACTGTTGCTGCTCCTCCCTGAATGGAAAGCTCCCCGTGTGTGTGCGTACAGGTGTGTGTATCTGTGAGTGTGTGCACACACGTGCGTGCAAGGGGATAAGCATGTGAGTGTGTGCATGCATTTAAAATGCTCACAGCTCATGGCTTTAAACAATACCGCCATCCCAGGAAAATGGGAAAGAAGAAAAAAAGGAACCCAAAACTTCTGTTTTATTGAGAACTAAAATGTAAGAACAATGGTCAAAATCATCGTTGAAGTAGTGATTTTAAAGAGTTATTTCCAAATAGGTTCCAGAGTCAGAGTACATCGGGCACTCTCTGCCACGTCTTCACCCGCCTCAGTCTGGTGTGCACATCTTGGTTCAAATGCGATTTCTCAAAGGAACACTCTGGAGCTTGTAGCTGCCCGTACCTCTCTGCTCCGCAAAGTCAGTCAGCATCGAATGTGAGTTTAACAGGAGCTTCTTCCCTGCACTAGACTGTAATATCCTGCAAGACCAAGGCTCTGCGTTCTTCACCGGCGTCACCCCACGACACCTGATACCGTGCTCGTCACGTAGATGACATAACTGATCAATTGAATGAGAAGTCGCTGCTCTGAAGCCAATGAGGGAGACGTGGTGGCAAGCTCAGGGGCTGAGAGGCTGGACACTGGGTCCCAGTTCAGCCACCCACTGGTTGCTTTACTTAGAAACTACTTCCAACTTCCCCTAACCTTAGTTTCCTTATCTATAGAATCAACGGTTTGAACCAAATATGAAATCCAAGTCCCATTGGCTTTACGCTTCTGTGAGCTTGCTAACAAGAACCCGGCATCAGAAGGAACTCACCCTAAGTCTGCCCATCCCGGACTTTTAATGGAATGAGGCTCCGGGTGTGTCTCTAATGAGTCTCTGTTCTGTCAGTACTTCATAGTGCCTGGCACATAATTGGCGCCCAATGAAAGTTGAATGAGAGAGTAAAAGAATGAGTGGATGAATGAATGAATGAGCAAACCTGGCAAGTGGGGATGACGCAGGAATGCATTCACACGATAAACATTCATTGAGGGCCAACTCTAGCTGGACCAAAGGGATAGTGGAACACACAGGGTGGCATTGGTGGGAGATAGGACATTCCCAGGCATTGCCCTCCATCGAAGGGCTTTGCTGCCCCTCTAGGCACTCACTGGAGTGTTCTGCAGTCATCAGCTCTGCGTCCAGCTCATTGTCTGCCTTGCAAAACCACCCAGTGTGCAAGCGAACACAGCAAGTGCTGATGTGGGCACTGTGGTTCCAAGGAGATGCTTTGGAAGGTTTAGCATGGAAATGATATGCCTCCCCAGGGTAAGGGCTAGAAGTTGACGGACACTGGCTGCCTTGGGGGTGGCTGAGGTTTGAGTAAGGCCAGGTATTCCAGATAGCTGTGGTCCTGAGTGCACAATGTACAGAAGGAACAGGATATGCAAAATCCAATTTTATAGTGTTTTAAGCCAGGAGAGGGAGAGAGAGAATGAGCTCCCCTAGTTCACGTGGCTCTCATAAAAGACCGTATTTCTGCTCATCCTGAAACCAAGTGGCACGAGGTGCAGGTTGGGAGTGTAAGGGTATGTGGTGTGCCTGTATTCCCTGGCTGGAAATCCATAGCAAAATGGGTGGCAGTGGCTTTCTCTTATTAGATGACTTTACCTGCCATGAACCTGATAAGTAAGAGTTGATCAGAAAGGCCACCCAGAGTCAAATGCTTTCTCTAACAGAAGGGGCATGGGACCTACTCCCAGACCCACCTATCAGGCTGTGGGGGGGACCTCATCGAGTCACTTCACATCTCTGGGTCTTAGGTTTTTCATGTCAAACAAGAGGGGATCCAGACACTAGCAATGGCATTGGTAAAGCCAAGAACAGCAGCTTATAGCTCTGTGGAGTCTCTTAACTTCCCTGGACCTCCCTAAAGCCATGCGAGGCACACAGGCCAAGGGATCAGCCTAATTCTACATATGGGGCAAAGGCTCAAAACTTACTTGCCCAGGCTCCCATGGAGGTTGGTAGAGCTAGGCCATGAGCTTGGGTCCCCTGACTCTTGGGATTTAGGAAAATTACCAAAGCCTGGAGGAGTGAGCCCCAGAAGATGGGGACACAATGGAACCACGCAGGAGGGGCTGGGAGCTCATTCTACCCCCTCACATCAACGTGCTGAGCATTTGCTCTCAAATGGTTAACTGAGGAGACTTGCAAAGCAGGCATAGGGCTCGAAGACTCTTTGATGCACAGAGCCTTACTTGGAGAGGAGGGTGCATGTGGGAGAGGAGGAAGTGGTGCTTTGGTGGCTTTGTGTAATTATTTTCCAAGACTAACAGGATGCTATTCTCTTCAAACAAATCTGATGTCCTTGTGCCCTCTTGCCCTTGATTCAGATCAGTTACAAAGACAGCTTTCCCCAAGGTGATCTGGATCTGTGGCTCTCCTTTCAAATCGTCCTTCAGAATTCCTTTGATGTGTGGGTCCTTGCTCCCGGAGCATATTTTCCGCAGCTCAGCAGACTATCACGTTGCCCTCGAAGTACTTTCTTCTGAAAGTCTCTTTCACGTAGTTTCTCGGTAGATGTTTCAACATCAGGTGGGACGCACACTGATGCAAAATGTCACTTGAGCATCAGGCTGCTTCTGAGACCGAAAGCAGTTTGGGGCTTATCATAACCTTCATGTTCTGCCCAACTGCGAGGGAGTGTTCATCCCAAAGACCCAAGAGAGACAAATGTAGAAAACTGAAGCCATTTTTACTCACTTGTTCACATGTTGTTTCATTCCTCAAATGCAGAATGAGCTCTCCTCTGTGCTAAGCCCTGCCTACAGAAGAAACAAGATGCTTGCAGAATGCAAGGGAAGGCAGGCACGAGTAGGTTGCAAGAGATTGGGGCTACGAGGAAGGTGTGCCTGGCATGTCAGGAGGCTCAGAAGGAGAAGGCCAGAGAAGCCTTCCAGATGGAGCCTGGAAGAATGACTAGGTTTATTATTATTATCCCCCCCCCCCACCAAACCGTAAGAGACTCTTCATCTCAGGAAACAGAGGGTTGCTGGAGTAGGTTTCTTTCACGTTCTTTATCTCTAAAAGATGGTGACTCATCCATGGTGTGTTGAAAAGAAAAAACTCCATCTGTAATGTTTGCCAATTTCCTTGGTGTAAATACTCCCACTGAATAATAGCAAATCTCAAGGTCCCGTGTGTGACGCCACGGCGACAGCACACCGTTGGGTCCACCGTACAGGTAGGAGGGATGCAAATACCTTCAAGAGAACAGACCACAGTGAGTAGGTGATAGTAAAATAATGAGGAAGTGATGAATTTGAGTATTTATGATCTTTGTTTTTACTATAATTTATGTAACTATAAATTGTTACAACTTCATGTTTAATAGCGACGGTGTTTAATAACCAGCTCCCCAAGTTCCAGAAAACCAGTCAGCTCTCCAGCTCACCACAGGGTTACGCCTTCCCTTAACCTCTACCACCTTGCAAGCCGCTCCCACATCCCCGGGCATTAGACCATCCTTCTGACCGGGCTCCCTGTCCCTCCCCGACTTTGCCCACCAGTCCCCACAGTTAGCTGTAGTAACCTTTCTAAAATGCAGTGGGACCACGTCATTCCCCTGATGAAGACTCTTGAATGGGTCTCTGTGGTTTTCAGTACCCCCCTTCCATCCCACCCCCGTGTCCCTGGCTCCCCCCCACCTCCAGCACCTTGTGCTCCCAGCTCACCCCACAGCTCCCCTGTCCCCTGCCCCTGCTGCTTACAGCGCCCTCTCTTGTTCTTCACACCCAGGTACACTGTCCTCCAGATCCCCACTTGGACATGACTTTCTGGGGAGACTTTTCCTGGCCCACCACCCGGGAGAGGGTACCCCGTTGTGTTGCCACAGGGCCTGGGCTGGAGCATGTCCCAACTGGGTTGTAACAATTCGGTTTGACCATGGAGTTGAGAGTGGGGCCTGGTGCAGACTTCCTGGCTGTGACTCCTGGCTCTGCCACTTACTGGCTGGGTGTCCTTGAAGAAGCCAGATCACCTTCAGAGTCTCTTCCTCTCCTGCAAAGTAGGGTACTAGCAGCCCCGACCTCACAGGCTGCGTGCGAGCCTCCTACGATTTAGCACCACCGAGTGCTGACCGCAGAACCGGCCCACAGAGAGGGCCCCTGCGAGGTAACTGCTACTGGCCCTTTGACAGTCACCACACAGCCCGAGCTCCTTCTTCCTGCTGCTGGAGATGCAAGGGTAGCCCTGTGCAGGGACGGAGTAGACGCTCGAGGACTCTGCAGAATTGAATAATTCTGAAGAATGGATCGACAGGAGAGGGAAAGGCCGGTATTCCCGGCAGAGAGAAAATCCAGCAGGAGCCCCAGGCCTCAGTGCCACAGGAAGATCGGGAGGCTACGGGCCCGGATCTGGCTCCGACATTCTCTCTGAGGCCCCCAGCTCCGTTTCCCCACCCTGTGTTAGCTCGCTTGTGTTGCTGGCACAAAGCTCCTCAGACAGGCCAGCCAACACCACAGGCCTTGATTTTCTTGCAGCTCTGAAGGCTGGAGGTCCCAGACCAGAGTCCGGCAGAGGTGATCGCGAGGAAAGCTCTCTCCCTGGCTCGTATCCTCACATGACGTTCCTGGGTGCTTGCCCACAGGTAAGGCCCCGGCATCACTTTCTGTGCTTAGAAGGACGCTACTGCTATTGGGTTAGGGCCCCCCCGCCCATGACATGATTTAACCTTAATTACTGCCCCAGAGGCCCCATCTCCAAATAAAACCACACTGGGAGCTGGGCATGCAAATCTGGCAGGGAAGCAAGCCTTCAGTCCCTAGCCCCTCCCTGTGCCCCCCAGTACGCCCCTCTGGCCCTGCACAGGAAGAACAGCCCCGTGGGTCCTGGTCTCCACCCCCTGGGGACAGGCATTCCATCAGCGCTGCAAGGAGGCCAGCTGCTCCCAGCACCTCTGCTAATGACTGGCTAAGTGTGTCCGCTGCGTCTGGAGCCTGAGAATTTGTTTTTTTAACTAGGGACCTTATTAGCTGCTAACTGCTGAGAGATGAAAAATTGCAGTCGGACCATTCAGGTGCTTGGCCTTTCAGCTCAAATTTCCTCTCGGGGCCCCGCCCCTACCTCTGCATATTCAGAATTTTCCAACCAGTTCCATTCTGTCAAGTAATTATTTACAAATTAGATTTCCAGGGAATGCACTATCAGAGAATGCTAGCATTACATACGTAAATAACAACAAATTACTTTTTCCAACAACCCAGTGTTATTAGAAATCTCAGGGACCTGTCACCCCTGTTCCCCGTCCTGACAGCATTTATCAGCACTTCGTCTCCCCAAGTGGAGCTGGGGATGTATACAGGGCAAGTGACAGAAAGCCGTGATCGGTGCTGTTGTCTTGGCATATCATGAAACAATACTCTTTTCAAATCATCTTCTCAATTCAAAATGCCCAGGCACTCGGTAAAAATAGGAAGCATTTATTTGTGGTTTCATTAGAGCTATAATCACTGCTTGCTGTAAAGCATCTACTATTGGCAGGAATTGGCCTTCAGGCTCCCATCAGATATCCGGTCCCCTCTGTTCCCGGAGTGGAGCGGCACGATTATTCATGTGCAGCTGAAAAGACGACATCGGCCAGTCTCTCTGCAGCTAGG
Organism: Ailuropoda melanoleuca; assembly: GCF_002007445.2. NCBI lineage: Eukaryota > Metazoa > Chordata > Mammalia > Carnivora > Ursidae > Ailuropoda > Ailuropoda melanoleuca. The sequence goes on along the minus strand of NC_048221.1, from coordinate 138,891,047 downwards.
TGTGGCCCTCTGGGCTCCGGCCAAGGATGTGCAAGATGAAATGTGTGAAGGCAAAGGAAGGAGGGCCTCCAGAACCACTGCTTAATAAAAGCAGAAGGGAGGGGAGTGGTGCCCTTTGTCCTCTTCTTCTTTCCTTCTCTCTGAAACATGGATGTGACATTGCAAATACCCACGAACATCTTGACCATGAGATGACCATGAGATGGAGGCAAACCGTGCCCTGGCTGGAGCAGTGGAACAGCAGGACAGAAGGAGCTGGGGTGCCCGGTGACGGTGCAGCAGCCGCCCAAGCCCTCGGCTGCCCGTACCAGACTTCCTTAGTGAGAGAGAGAAGCTTTATCTTGCTCAAGCTGCCCTTACTTGGGGCGTTAGATGCAGCCAAGCTGATTCAAACCCACGCCATGCTTTACACATGTTCTCTCCACGTTCTCTGCATGCAGCCAGAGGTGCGCTCAAGAACTGTGTGCTGCATTCTGTTCCCTATGCCCCAAAAGGCAATCCTGTCCCCTAAGGCTCCCTGTGCAGTTTAGGATGCGAAATCCATCCTGACTTTATTAAAATCCAAGGCAACAGATCCCATGCAGACTTGACTCTCACCTGCTAGAAGTTGGTCAATATCAAAGTATCCGCATTAGATAGTGTTTGCTTTTTCCCTTTTCCTGCAGAACTCACGATAGAAAACTGGGAGTGAGGTGGCTGTGTGCCTGTGTGTGTGTGTGTGTGTGTGTGTGTAGAGTGGTGTGTGTGCACATGAGCTCTTGTGCATGTGAGGATGGGGGGTGGAGAAATGGAGAGACAGAGGACAGAAGAAAAGTGTGAGACGCTGCCGATAAATGGAACTGAATTAGCATTTCCTTTCAAAAGCACCGCAATTCTGATGAACATTTACATCGAAGCACTAACTCATCTGCACTTAAGGGCTGTTAAAACTCTAACCACCACAGCGAAAAATGTAGTCTAACAGCTCAACTTCATATAATTTTATTATTTTCCATAAAAGGGAAATGTTAAGTGTATAACTAAAAGGGATTGAGTTTTTATGTTTATGTAAGACTTTTCACATAATTAGAGTCACCAATCTATAAACTTCATTTTCAACACAGCCCCAAGTTTTGGTGTAAAAAGGGTGATCACCATAATCCCAAAATACATCTAGTCAATTGTGGGAAATACCCGAATAACTATGAACCTCCCAGAAAAAAAAAAAAGTCATTTTTATATTCCTTTGATGATACACATTACTACACTCACATATTTCAAATAAGAATCATATGAAAATAATATTATTGCAAGACTAAGACCCACTAACATGCTGAGCGTAGCTCAGAGTTAGTAATCAATTGGATCACACACTTTAGACTGAAATTCCACAGTATTTTTCAAGAGTGTTAATGGCCTCTGCCTGCAAGAGTGTCAGACCCACATTCTTTTTTCCAAAAACCAAAATGACAATAATTAAACCAGGCAGCTGCTGCCCCCAGTAATATGACAACCTCTCCCCGCTCCCTGGAATTTGCTGGAATCACCCTGCTTGAGCTCATCTCATTCGAATTAGCGGTTCCCTCCCGGTGCCCCAGCAATCTGGGTGAGTTTCCCATCTATTAGCTGAATTATTCAGATGTTTTCCCACAATGGCACTAGCAGTGCTCATATAACTAGTTTCTAAATCAACAGTGAATTACATTATTGACAATCTGAGCAGATTAATTAAGAAATCTGTCAGGAATGACACTATGAGAGCTGGCTCCATTTCAAGTCCGATCCTCAGTCTTAGAGACAGAATCATACCTGATGCGATTGCAGAAGCGGAAGGGCAAGCTACGACACCAAAGCTGGGTTGGGGAGACAGCCCCTCTGGGCTGACAGGAAGAGCCAGGGTGGGGTGGGGGCAGTAGGCAATGCACGTGTGTGCTCGCACGCGTGCACAAACACACACACACACACCCCATGGGGTTACTGGCTGCCTTACATCAACGAACAAGTGAGGCTGAAAAACATGTTTTGTGCAGAGTAGAGTGCTCGTACGAATTGTTGTTAATCCCAGGCCCAGATTCTGGTAACAGGAAACATCATGGATATGTCAGAAGAAGCTACTTTACCTTTTGGGCTTTTGAATGCGTGTATTGCAACATTTGGGGTCTCGATCTCCAAAAACTAAGCAGCCTGGGAAACTCCCTTTTGGGGCTCCACTATGAGAAAGCAACTTCTCTACCTATTTATTTTTTTTCTCTTTATAATAGAAGTTTTGTCGATTTCCCAGTCTGACATCCAAAACCCAGCATAAAATGCAAATAAATTAATTAGTGTAACACAAGATCAGAATATCATAGTATTCTGCTGCTGTATTAGATTTAATTAATTCAAGAAAGTTTAAGATCTCTTAGAGCAGTCACAAAACCTTCCGCACATTTAGGTAGATAACACATAGAATCTGAAGTCTGAAGTCCTGGATTTGGCTCTGACGCCAGTCCCTGAGGAACTGTGTGGCCTTGAGCCTGTCTGTCACTTATCCCCCAAAGCTCGGTGTTCTCACCTGTAGCGATCCCTGCCTCCCGGCTACAGTGAGAACCAACAGGGAAAATGGGTTTGAAGGGGGTAGAGGGCCGATATTCCAAGCGCTCTTGTTTAGACACACACCTGCAGGGGCTCACCTCATTTCATGCTCACAACAGCATTTCCTCCGGTTTAAGAGTAAGAACACTGAGGCTCACAGATGGTACGTAAATACTCTAAAAGTGAAAAGAAGGCTGACCTGCACCAGGGTCTTTGGGCTCCCACGCTGAGGCTGGGTGCCCTGGGCCAATGGGTTGGAGCTGAGTTTGGTCAGGTGAGTCAGTTCTCAGAGAGGGTGGGAGGGGGCATGGTGTGGGTGCCAGGCTAGGAAGGAGGGTGTTCCGGAGCCTCCCCTAGGGAGGAAGGTGCCCAAACCAGGGGGAGACGTGCACGTGCATGGTGTGTCTGGGGACCCATGAGCACTAGTGGGGCCAGTCTAGGGCTACAGCCAAGGAGTTGGGCCAAGGGAGAAGAGTGGTCGTGATAATAATACCAATCACAGAGGTGCACACTTCTCGAGGATGAGCTCTGGGCAGGCACTGTGCAGGGTGTTGATCACATGCTCATGCCACCATGTGACAGAGGAAGACACCAAGGCTCAGAGAGGTTAAGTGACTTGAAATTGGTTGTGAAGTGGACTTGGAGAGTCTGAGGAATGAAGAGGGAACATTCCATCTTCTCAGAACTCTCCACGGAGCCCTTCCCACCCAGAAAGCAGCCTCAGGACAGCCTGAGACATTGTCAGGGGACAGTGACATGGGAACAGTAAGGCTGACCCTACCTGAGGCTGTTGAACAGAAGTTGGAAGGCCCATTTTCCTGGGATGTGGCCAAAGCAGATCTTACCTTTGTCTCTTCCACCTCCAGATTCTGTGGTTCCATGAGGCTCAAGATTGGGTCAGGTTTGTGACCTGGTATTCTCCAAAATCCTCATTGGTCACGTCCAAACGTCTAAAAGAACCTAGGACAAAGAAGGATGGTGTTCACAGAGAGAGAGAGAGAGAGAGAGAGAGAGAGAGAGAGAGAAGAGTTAATATGTGTTATTTCTGCAGGGCTGGAGACCAGAAGTAGGGTGGTTACTATTTTTTCCTTATACTCCTCTATATTTTCAAATTTTCTACAATGGCCACTTGTTACTTTGGTAATCAGAAAAATATAATCATCTTAAACAAAAATAATATGTAACTACAAATGGCTAACAGAAAGCCATGGCTTCTGGAAGCCCACAGATGGAAATGTTGTGAGGCGTAGTGGGAAAAGTACAGATTTAGCAAGTCAAAGCCTGCCATGTCTTGACCATTACACTTAGGGCAAGTCATTTAACCTCTCCAGACCTCATTTCATCATTCACAAAATGGAGTTACAATGTTTCCTCAATAACGTCACTGGATTTCTGAAAGGGTCAAACCACTTACATATTTAAGGTGCTTTGTATAATGTAAAGGCATTCCTATTGTCATTACTCACATTGATGGGGTACTAAAGGTATTAGTATCAGTATTGGTATTATTGATGTAGAGGGAAACTGGACACTCAAGAACAAAATTTTTCTTTATATGAAAACATTAACATAGGTGATATCCACTCTTGTAGGGCCATTATATTGCAAATGAAAATAAAGAGAGCCCCTTCTATTTGTTTGAGTCTTATTGACATCACTAAGCCTATTGATAGAGATTCAGGGGCTTTGAAACCATCAGTTAAACTGAAAGCTTACCCAGGGATCTGGAGAGAAACAAAGTAGTCTTCTTTTTTTTTTTTTTTTAAGATTTTATTTATTTATTTGACAGAAAGAGAGACAGCCAGCAAGAGAGGGAACACAAGCAGGGGGAGTGGGAGAGAAAGCAGCAGGCTCATAGCAGAGGAGCCTGATGTGGGGCTCGATCCCATAAAGCCGGGATCATGCCCTGAGCCGAAGGCAGATGCCCAACCGCTGTGCCACCCAGGCGCCCCAACAAAGTAGTCTTCTTACATCATTCTTCCCAGTTTTAAGATGAAAAGTTGTATATGTAACTAATGAATCGTGAACACTACATCAAAAGCTAATGATGTACTACGTTGGCTAACAAACATAATTAAAAAATTAAAAGTAAAATAAAATAAAGAAAATTTTAAAAAAGAAAGAAAGAAAAAAAAAGCTATATATCCTTTAGCCCAGACGGGAAGGTCCTTCTAGAGTAACACAGCTTGCTGTGTGGAGGATGAGGGTCCCATGGCAGTTGTCCTTGGTCCTGACACTGACTTTGATCCGTCCAATGAAAAAATATTCAACCGTAGCGAGTGTAACCCTTTTCAGAAAAACTACAAAACGGCCACTTTAAATAATTATGATCTTATTGCATTAAATATTATTTATACATAGACCCACAGTATAAAATAATCTAGAAACCTACACTCCAAATTAAAGCAAAATATATTGTGCAGACTCCTTTTAATTTATAACCAGAAAAAATGGAATTGTGGTAATGGAGTCTTCCCATTTTAGCTGATTCCATAAATGAAAACAAGAGATTTGTCATTAAGTGGTATTGATGATACCCATAGTGTTCATATATTTGTCAATTTCATTAACCTTTCAAATTAGGTATTCATAATGTGTTAATTGACAGCATGACACATCATTATATTATTCAGTGTAATTTCATGGAGATATATATATAGTTGATCATGTTAGAATCTCTTGTCTTTACAGCTGTTAGAAAACATTATACTTTCCAAGATCATTAGGGATGTGTGAAAACCAAGCAGCTAAATCTACAGCTCAAATAACGGTCCCTGCTTGGCCTTGAATTCTGATCAGGGCATGACGAGACAGTTTCCACCAACGAAGAGCTAAGCTTCCTGGAATGTTCTGTATAAGAACTGGAGAAGCACAACGCTGACGGAGAGCTTAAGAATTTGTTTAATTAAATTCTTTGCCTTCAGATTGGCAGTGATAAACTGGATCATGGCTCAGCAAATAGTCGCTTCCCCACCCCCTTGGGAGAGAGCATACTTTCCTGCCCTACTGATTATGGGATTGGCCAGGTGCTTGTTCTGCCAATGGGCTGTGAGGAGGCGTGATAGGAGCAATAGCTTTAAGTGTGCGTGCACGGTTGTTCTGTCCTTTTGAGCTCCTGCGCTCCAGCATGAGAAGAACATGGCCCAGATGGCAGCTTCCCATTTTGTATGGGCCTCAGACTCCCAGAGCAAGAAGGCCCCAAGGCACCACCCATTCCAAACGCTCATTCCCATGTAAGGGAGCACAAATCCAGGGCCTGAAGGGATGCATTTGGGGAGAGCCAAGAATGACATCCATACCTTTCTACTCATAGCCCTGTGCCCTTCCTTGAGGAGACGTTTCAGAAAGTAAACACAATTGGCTTAATAAAAACAAACAAGTGGGTATCTTGCATCTGTGTTGGAAAATGCAAGGAGTAGAGATGTGTTTAGTAAACCATCTAGAAAGCACTTCCAGAGTCCCTAAGTGATCAAATTTGCTCAGGCATGCTGTCCTTGCTACAGAGATGCAGTTTCCTTATAAATTATCAGGTGCTCCTTCTCTTTGAACCAAGACCCAGCAGTCAGCGCAGAGCCCTGCAAGGCTTTTATCTTGTTTCTCCCATCGGTGATTTGATTCATCACTGACAGATGCTGCCTGGATTTGTTCCTTCACTCTTCACTCCACGGTAAAAACACAGAAGCAGCTAGTGTCGATGGGAACAGCCTTGGTACTTTCACTATCAAGTGACTTTGCTTTCACCCTGTTGGCCTGCCAGCCAGGCTGTCTCAGTAAACATGCACTCACTGAAACTACTCTCTCCGCTCTTTCCCAGGCACCTTGCTTCTGATCTTTACAACCCTCTGAGATATCCCCTGTTACAGACGAGAAAGGAAAGCTCAGAAATTGACTTTCCTGGGGTCCCAAGTCACTAAATATCTGAACAAAAATTCAAATCCAGATCTGTCTTCTAAACATTTCTCCTGTGTGCCAAAGCACAATTTTTTTAATGAAAAAAAAACAAAACAAAACACTCTTTAATAACAGAAGATCAGCAATCACAGGGAGATTTCTGGAGATGAACCCAGCTGATCTTATTTCTAAAATTCACAAATACCAAAGGGAAGTTGGTAAATCACAGCTGGGAATTCTATCTGCACTTTACTCCCTTTTCACCTACGCTGAAAAAGACCTTCCACATTTCCTCTAAAAAACAAATCAGAAGGCCCTTTGTTACACCTGAAAATCACCCAGGGCTTTGTCATCCCATCTCTGGGTCCTTAGGGCCCCACCCACAGCTGCCTAGAAGGTATCCCTTGGTTACCACGGTAAACTAAAGAGGCTAAACTTCAGACAGCTACTGAAAGGGTAAGTAAGACAGGCAGGCCTGGCTTAAATACATAAATAAATAAACAAACAAACAAATAAATAAGTCACGCCCGAGATGTTCTGATAGCTGCCAGTGAAAGCAGGTTCCCTGTCGCTGAGGAGGCCGTGGGATGCGTGTCATGCTGCACTGGAAGACACGGCCAGGCTCAGCCTGATGACAGGGATGGGCATCTAGTTAGTGACTGCAAAGCGCTCTGGAAATGAAAGAGCGTCAGAAGCCCAACAACGGTCTGGAGGGCCCTGATGCACCTTTGGTGGCTGCCACCTCCGAGCAGTGGAAGGACCCAACCAATGCTCTCCCAAAGGAGCCACGTATGATGGCCACATCTTCATGCTGCCCTTGCATCTCACTCAACATGACCACACAATGGAGATGGTGGAAGAAGGCACTTTTTGCATCAACTCAAAACGAAGAACAAATAGCAGTCGTGCTTCCTGTTTAACGACAGGACACTGTTTCCCTCAGCACGGGTGAATGGCAGGGCTTGACCACACGGGTTACACCTGTCAGCAGAGGTCAGTCAGACTCTGTCCAGGCTGTCTTTCTCACAGCTGCTCGCACTTGCAAGAGACAGTCCGATCACAAAGGACATGGGCTCTCAGAGGGAGACGTGCCTCTGTCCTCAAGAGAGGAACCACAGAGAAGCCCATCAGCGTGTCCGCGGTGCAGGGCCTCCCCTGCCCCCCAGCCTGGGCAGTTAGCACAGTACTTCCTGCATCGTGAGAGCCGCCCCTCCCCCCACCCCGGGTCTTACGCTCGATGGAAATGTCTCTCAGAGCTGGGCGGTTCTCTTCACACCTTCAAATGAAGCCAAATTCTGTTTGTCAGTTTTCTCTTCTTGTTTTGCTCATTAGGAAAGGCCTGCTGTACATGGTAACACCTGCCATAAGCTTGCTTCTTTGCTGCTTCCAGCCCCCATACCTTCCCCTCCTGGTGGAGCCCATTCTCTGTGCCTTAACATCTGTCCTTTCCTCCTTGTGCCACAAAGGCCAGCCTGGAAGCTTTGTGGAGAAAAGGAGGGGCAGGTGTCCCTGGGCATTAGGGAAGAACAGAAATGTTCTTCAATGCCACGTAGAGGAGAGAACACGGGCTGTGGCATCAGACAGACCTGGGCACAACTTGGCCTCTGCTTGATCAGAACCTCAGGTTCCTTGCTACAAACTGCCAAACAGTTAAATGAAAAGGTTTGGGCAAAGTTCTGGGTGTGTAACACCCAACACTCAATAAATGGTAACCATCACCAGATATTTTTAGAGCTGTCAAGTCAACGAGTGCAGACTTGACAAAGAGGGTAACTCAAAATGTGAACTAACATTTACTGATCCTTACTATGGGCCTGGCTTTGACCTTATTTCATTTAATCTGTTCAATAATCCTGTGGCATAAATGTTGTCATTATCCTCATCTTGTAGAACATGATGCTAAGGTCCAGAGAGGTTGAGGAACCTTCCCAAGGTTGCACAGGAAGTGCTGTGATGCAGGCACAGAATGAGTATAGAGGCCGCTTTCCTAAGTCCTGTGATACAGTGACCCCCTCCAGCGAAGCTAGTGAATCAGGATTTCCATCTGAGAATCTACCATTCTATGACTTATTTTTGTTCTGTTTTGTTTTATTTTTTTCTCTAGGGAAGCTGGAGTAGAAGAAATTTTACAAAGGGACATAAGAGCTGGAATGGAAGCCCAGAAGCAACAGTCCGAAGGGGAAGGTATCGGGAGACTGAGAAAACCCAGGCACCAGACAGCTACCTTGAGGCTTGACTTAGTTCAAGTTGGCTAGGAAGGAGAAACCAAGGCCAGGCTTGGATCATCTGGTCTACTGGAAGATACAGTCCAGGGCAGAAACAGTGAGGGGAGGGAAAATACGAGTGGGAAGGATAAACAGCACACACAGTTGGCATGTCACCAAGCTGCAGGCTTCATCAGTCACCGAGAGACACAAAGTGTCCCCATGCCACGTGGGACATCTGGGCCATGGAGTGGCCCACCCAAGGGAGAAAAGTTGGGGAGTTGTTGCTAGGTCCCTCCCATCTCTTACACCTGCTCACAATTGCCCCACGAGCAGGGAACACCTACCCTTCCCAAGGGCCACCTCTCTGGGTAGCCCCAAAGCCTGGGCTAGTAGAGGCAGTGGTCTGAACCTCCATGCCCGTTGCAGCCCCTGCCCTCACTCTGCTGGGGATGAGGGGGTCAGGGAGGGCAGAAGTCTCCTGGGGGTCCAGGAGACACGTGAGACCTAGAGAACTCAAATGCAGGGAAAACTGTGTCCTATTCAGGGCCCTGGGGTCCCTCTGAGAAGTCAGGGCAGGCAGGGAGGCTGTGCCATGCCTCAGTCTTGGGCTAATTTGCAAGTGTGGAGGGGAGTTTAGTCCAAGCTGCCCAGAGCCTCCTGTGTCCCCAGTGCTAGGGAGCTAGGCCGTCAGAGCAGTATAGCTCGTTCACATTCTCGAGGCTGAGGAAACCCAGAGCCCAGGCGAGCACCACAGGGCGGAACTGGAACCATCCTGACGCTGGTTGGGGAAGGCCATTCTTCTGAGCATCAGTGCAGAGAAGGGGGACCTGGGCCTGCAGCCATCCCAGCCTTCACTTAGCCTCACACTTCTGGCTGGGGCCTTGAACCTCTTCTGTGCAAAAACAGTCCTAACCAGGCCTTGCCAGCCTCTAGAGCCTCGGTCTCCTCGTCTGTAAAATGGGGTGAGGACTCAGGCTGCTGTGACCAGGGCTGCTGTGAGAGTCACGAGTAGGTGATGTCAGAGAAGGTGACTTGCAGGACTCTGCTTAGTGCCCCGGAGAGCCAGGTGGTCCCCGGAGACCCAGGCCCGAGAGTAAATGGTGGCTGAAGAACTGGCTGCAAGGCCTGGAGCATCGGAACTCTGTGGGAGGCTCCCGGCTGGTGGAGGGAGGTCCCAGATGCGCTGCGAGAGGGACTGATTGTGGAGGGAGAAGGGCTCTGGGCAGCAGGGGCTGGAAGCCGGCTCTTCCTCTGCTGTCCTGAGCTGGGCTAAGCCTCGAGGAATGTGAATTACAAATTTGCTGCCAGTCATCCAGGTCAAGGTAAGGAGGTGTTTCACTCAACAATTTGTAAGCTAAAGGCATAATCTTAAATATTAAGATCTTTAATACATGGGCCCCATTAGAACTCTTGCCCTGGGCGCCTGAGGATTTTCAGGGGTGTGTTCTCTTACTCCACCTCCTTCTAGTACCTTCCGCCCTCTGCAGCGACTTCGTTTATCCATGGGAGCAGGAAAAACGTTGGAGCAGGCAGGAGAGGGTGGGCAGGCACCAAATTCTCCTCCAGCTTGGATATTTCTTTTCTCCCCTATCTGTCCTAACCTTCCACTCACCTTCCTAATGAAAAAATGCACTTCGAGAAGGCTGTTTTCCAAAACATACCCTGGTGTTCATCCATTCACTCATTCATTCATTTGTTCAGGCAGTATCTGTGGAGTGTCTGCTCAGTGTCAGCCACCACACCGTGGAGATGCAGCACAGGACAGAGCTGGCCAGACGAGCCTCCACCCTCAAGGAGCTTGAACTCTAGCGGCACAAGACACAGCAGACCTAGGGCCACCAGCAGGGACGGTGCCCTCCCATCCGACCGCATGCGGCTCGCTCCACCACGAAGCCCCAGGAGGTTTGGCTCAGGCAGCAAGACGCTTGACCGTGGTCACTTAACTCCTGGAAGCCCGAAGTGGGCTGGGGCAAGAGCCCACATGCCTCCATCATCAGGCCCCTCCTGTGTCAGGGATTAAGTATCCATCCTAAGAATGACATTAACTCACCAATCTTGGCTTGAAGATACAACGGCTCCTTCCTTTGGTGCAATATTGGGAGTGCAGAGCAGATGAGAGAGGAGATGAATCAAGCACCACCCACAGAGACACACTGGCATCGTGATCGACTACGGTGGAATTTTTTTTTTTCAAAACCGATAAACAGGAAAGGAGTTTTGGTTTTAAAAATCAACCAATTTCCTTGCTGTAGCCGTATCTAGGTTGTGTATCGAAGAAAACAAAAATAATTCTGGGCACAGAAGGGAGATGGAATATTTCTGCACTCAGCACTGGGCCAGGTTGGCTTACTCCCAGACATAAAGGATTCTGGTGTCCCTTTTTAAATAAAAATAAATAAAATAAAGCGGTTCAACCCCGATGGTGCGTGCCAACAAATGTTACATAGCAGTGGGTATTGGTGGGTGGTGTGAAACGTTTCCCAATGGCTAAGAGCACAGCAGCCCTGTTGTGAAGCAAACAGCTGGGAGGAAAACACAGGTGTGTTAACACAGGCCGGCCGTTCCCACTGCCCTGCCCACTGCACCCCCACCCCTGGTGCCGGCCAGGGTCATGGGGCCACAGCTGGCCACAGAGGGGCTTGGTCCAAGAAGGCAGGCTGAGAGGACAGCTTCTGCCAGGCCATTGTCCCTGCCAAGGTCACAGCCCCGCTCCCACCCGGCGCCCCTCCCCCACCAGCCCCCCAGGCCACTGGCTCCAGTTCCATCCATGCCCAGAGCCCAGACCAGGGCTGGGGTCAGCAGCTCTGCTCTGTGACTGTTTCCTGTTGCTGAAAGGCTCACAAGCTCGTTAGAGTAAAAACACGGAATGCAGGACGTGGACACGGCTTGACGGGGCGTTCTGGGAATTCCCGTGTCCGTGCACTGGCCTGACTGTGCAGTCCGAGTGAGTCACCCTTGGTGGCGGCCGTGAACGCCTCAGAGGGCAGTAGGGGCAGTGATGCTGTGTCCCACAACCGTTTTAGCAGGGATCCTGGGTAGGTTTCCGGAAGAACGTGAAGACATTCAGTAAAGAGGTGCACCTCTCCTGTGACCCTGCAGGGAAGTGAGCTGTGAGCTCATTCCTCACCTCATGGAGTCACCCCCTCCCACAAAAGGGACCTTCGAATGACCTTTCATGTGCTTTACGTGTGAGGGGTGCAGAACTGTTTTCCAAATGAACTTTAGTTCAGTCAAAAGGATAAAAAGAGTTGATAGAAAGCACGAGGATCCTTGAGACCATGTTTTAACGCTGAGAACTGTAATGCATTAAATGATGCAATGTTTACAAGACAATAAATGGTCAGCCTTGGATACTTTCACTGCTGTCCATTTGGCCTGGCCTCCGGTGAGGACCCCTTTTCTTCTCTCTGATACAAAGTTTCTAAAGCCAGCCAGATCCAGGGGGTCCACCAGGCTCCTGAATTGCGTGTGGACCCCCCTTTTTTTGGAGAGAGCACGCAGGGCCCTCACTAAAGGCTGAAGGCTACCGTGTGAGTCACCCCCTCCAAGTCTGTGGAAGACGAGCAGACATCATCATCCATTTGCTCTTCCAGGGACCGGACTCCCACATCGCCATGCCCAACTTCCCCTCTGGCTTCCTCCTGCCTGTGGTCAATGCCATGTTTCCTCAAGGGAGCCTTTGCTGAAGATGGATGGTTGGACTGAACCCAGGCACAGAGGCAGGTGAGTGAGGTGACAGGGGGCTGGAAGCAGCGGAGTGTGCCTGATGGCCAGCCACAGCCTCCTCCGGGCTGCCCTCCTGGCCAGCGGCCCCTCCCCGGCCACCCCCACACCGTGGAGGGCTTGCACTGGCGCGGGGGCTGGGGCTGGGAGAGAAGCCAGCAGCGGCCAGCTCCGCTTCCCATGGACTTGCTCATCCAAGGGGTGTTTCCTGAGCACCTCCCAGGGGGCTTGGGGACCCCACCAGGGTGATGCAACAATGCGGGGGGCACTGGCAGGACCCTCTCCTCCTCACACAGGCTGGGCCAAGGATCCTGTGTGCTCTCCCAGAGGGCCCTTGAGCGCGGAGTTCCCGGGGCTCAGAGTCAGACGCGCTGACACGCTGCTGAGAGAAATCCTGAGAGCAGCCGGTCGGATCAGTGAGCTGCACACGTTGCAGTTTGACTTCGATTCTGAAAACCTTGCGTGCAAGTCCTCGGTGCTCAGCCGGGTGCACCAGACAGCCCCGCAGGATGCTAAAGGAAGTCCCGAGTGCACTGGCCCCTGCTCTCATCTCCTGCTCCCCGGCCTGGGCAGCACCCAGCAAAGGACGTAGACAGAGACCCTCTCCAGGGGGTGGCCAGTGCCACCGCCGACTCTGGGCTTCTGAGAATGCCCGCTCTGTCACTTAACTTCCAGGTGTGTGACCATATCTAAGCTATTTACCCTGTCATGACCTGCCATCCTCGTCTGTAACAGGGAGGCTAGTGCTGTGCGTTGCTCAAAGGGCTGCTGTCAGCACTGAGTGAAATCACGGGGTAGAGCGCGTACTCCCACAGGCGGCAGGCATTCAATAGGCAGCATGATTTCAACTGCACCCTGGTCTTCCCATCCTAGCACCAGTGGGGAACACCCAGGTATTGCCATTCTGTACTTCATCAAGGGTCCCTGAGCCCTGAGAAGCGAGTGTGACCATGTCCATGTCCGCAGCGGGGGAGAGGGAGAGCGTGCCCGCAGTCCCTCCAGGCGCCCGCGCAGAGCCAGCCTGGCTGTGGCTCCATGGTCGTAAATGCCCCAGACAGCTGAGGCTCTTGGCGAGGAGACACGCAGGCCGTCACGAGCCCTGGAATCAGGTAGTCCATAAATGATGCATCAAGAGCAGAGAGAGCTCCAAACCATGGAGCTTCAGGCCACGGGAACATCTGTGCAGACAGGGGGACCCCGCTGTGCAGCCATCCTGCCTCACCAGGGCCCCCGCAAATACGTCTGCTCCATGGCCATGGCTCTCTGGTTGACACAGCAAAGGCATTTATTGTGACCTTCAAATATATAGCATTTTACAGAATAAAAAGTGCCATGCGATTCCCCAGTGGTGGCACAGTCAATGTGATGAAGGAAAGGAAAATCCTACCTTCAGCCCCTACAGCTGAGCCTGATGGGACTGGCCCCCGCCTCGAGGTCAGAGCAAGTCTCTGGCCGCCTGCCTGGGGTCTGGCACCTGAGGTCCAGGCTGAGCTCTCTGGGGCCAGTGTGACCATCAGAGCTGGCTTCTCTCTCTTTGGAGGACACCTTGCAGCGGAAGCTGGGAGCCCGGCATTCTTCCCCTGGAGGCCTCTCCTCCTCTGGTCTCCAACATGATGGACCCCTCATTGTTCTAGCAATTTTAGCCTCAGCAATTGGGAGGGCAAGAGCCTAGGACATGTGAGGGGGAAGGACCCTGAAAATTAGTAGACATCCTGCTTACACACTGTAGATGCCCAGCGCGTGTTTAACGCTCCGTCTCCAGACTCTGCCTGTGAGGTGCTATGCAGGTGCTCCCCAGTCTGCTAGGAGTTCAGTGATCCAGCAGGTGAACCAGGATCCACTAGGTGAGCTGTGACCTGCTCAGTGTTCAGTGACCCACTCCCTATGTGATCATGGGATCTTCCAAAGCACTACGTGCTTACAATCATGGCGGAATGGAATCTTGCTCTACCAGCACATGAGCTGTGTGGCCCAGGCAAGTCATTCGGTGTCTCGTGCCTCAGTTTCCCCATCTGTAAAATGAGGGAGAAGAAACTCTACCTGACAGCACTGAGATGAGAATGAAATGAATTAACATCAATAAAGTGCTTTAAGCAAGACGGGCATAGAGGCTGCACTATATGTTTTGCTATGTTTTTGATAGTAGTTTCAGAGTAAAATGAAACTAAGTGTTTCTAAGGCATAAGTGCAGACTGCAGGATCCACTAATGCAAATTATTATTTTTTTTGAGAATGGAGGGGGTGTACAATACTATAATATAATATAATATAATATAATATAATATAATATAATACATTTATCAGATAAGACTCCTTCCTCCCTGAGAAAGAAGAGTGTAATAGCAAGAAAGGTAGAAACTAGTCCAAAGAACATGACCGTTTCTGTACTCAATCCTTCATGCGACTATTTGGGGTAAAATGATGTCACTCATCAAATAGGCACATATTAAAGCCCTGAAAGTTCTTCGGAAAATCCGGCATAAACAAACAGAAGGTGAAATTTCCCATGGGCCACGCCAACGATAAGTATCGTTCGGTCCTGAATTTCCTCCTAAAATGATTGAAAATGCTTTTTTGTTCTGATCCCCCTTGGCCATCACTTTAAAGGTAAGATAACTGGGTCATGCATTCGACAGAAGAATGAAAGAGGCCGAGAACCAGCCAAGAGTGAAAAGAGCAGTTGAACAGCACGCATGGCCTCTCCAACCCCAGTGATAAAAGGAGCAGAAAACAAGTTTAAAGAGGCCATTCTTCCGAGGGCCGAACACGGGAGCACTGTTTCAAAGAGGAGCAGAGTGTAAAAACAGTTACCAGCCTGAGACCACAGAACCCAAACTGTGTTCAGAGATCTGTCTACAATTTTAGTTGCAGGTGAAGAAGGGACGCTGGAGATGGTTATCTGTCGGGAGCGTGATCAGTGGTCAACATCACAGGGCTGCACGTCCTGGGGCGTTGGGTGCAAAGGACTGCTAACCTAAGGTCACCACAAAGTAGCCCCAGTGCTCTGGCTGCCCCACAAGCAGAAGAGCAGAAACAGCAGTTATTGTCATGTGGTCATCCATGTGGCCACCCCAACTGCCATGCAAAAGACAGAGAGCTTGTCCACCGGCTCTGCGAGCCGAAAACCGTCCTGCAAAGTTGAGTGGCGAGGTTAGCAATCAATCCTAACAGACACAGGTCAGAAGGCAAGCCCAGCCTTCACGTTACCCAACGGTCAGCTTCCTGAAAGTGGGAACACTGGATTCTCTGTTGCTCTGTCCCTGAAATATAGCCAAATAATTTGCTCAAAGTAGATGCCCAGTTAGGTTCCCTAACTAATTCAGTAAGCGAACGAGAGGAAAGAATCTCATGTCATGTATTCAGCTAAGCTTTAGCCCCATCAATTAGAGCCACAGGTCTCAAACACTTTGATCTCCAGATCTCTTCACACTCTTAAACACCGGGATTCCAGAGGAGAGCTGTTTATGAAGGTTGTCAATATTTACCACATTAGATATTAAAACTGTAGACATTGAGTCACTAGAAGTTGAGAATTCAAGTTTCAACACTGAACCATGCTTTTTTTTTAAAGATTTTTTTTTAATTTGAGAGAGAGAAAGAACTAGAGAGAGAGAGAGAGCACACACAGAGGGAGAGGGAGAAGGAGACTCCCCGCTGAGCAGCAAGCCCAATGCGGGACTCAGTCCCAGAACCCTGAGATCACTACCTGAGCTGAAGGCAGACGCTTTACTGACTAAGCCACCCAGGTGCTTCTGAGAGGTAAAATGCTCCCCAAGTTGCAGAAGAACAGCACCTGTAGGGCACAGGAGGGAGACTGGAACAAGCCTCTCGAACAGCACAGAGACTGCTTTGAAGGTTAAAGTTTAGGTGTGTGCATGGAAACAAACCAGTACCCCCAGGAGAGGCGACGATCACTTCTGTGCTCTACCTGATGGTGCCTGAGTCTCCTGGCAGGAAAACCAGGGTGAGGGCTCCCCTCCGGTTCACAGAAGCTGCAAGAGTTGGTGAACTCGTCTTACCCGATTAAACCGCTAGCAGAGGTTGGACAGGGATTTCAACACGGTCCTTCATAATTCCAAATCTATGCTCCTTCCCCTGCCTCATGCAAATTTCCGAAAACGGACCATTTCTTTACCCAGGCGCACTGGTGGCTTGGTGGCCCCCTGCCCCGATTCATCGTGCTATTTTAGTCAACTACTGCTTTGGTAGTTTTCCTTCTTGACAGGAGTTTTATAAAGTGTGAACAGAGGGTAGTTTTATAAAGTGTGAACAGAGGGTAGTCACTCAATGTTTTGAAATCAGAAACTATATTTTCAATTTCAGATAAATGGGGCATTCTTGACCAGAGGTGAAGCCTCGTCTGGGGCTGGGATCACTGCGTACTCACTCTTGTGTCCTGGAACCTGAAGACCTTCAAAGCCTGCTTGCTGAACAGCCTATTCAGGGTACGTATCACATATGTAATATGTACACATAGAGATACGTTGCTTGTCTTTGATTTCAATGTATTTTCCACACTAAAGGGAAACTATCATAATCACTACTGATCTTGCAGACCAATGAGAAGAGAATAGGGACCAGGATAAAGTTTTCTTTCTCCTTTAGCTCTTTCATTTACAGCCACTGTTAGCAGGTACCATGCAGTGAGACTTTCAGTATGCCATACCCATTTTTAATACATTGGTAACCAGATCTGCTGCTTGCTGGCATAGCAACAAAGGCATGACTTTAGGATATTGTGAGAGAGTAGTTTAGATGGAGAAGGAAAAAAGGCACTCACACAATCTTAAAAATTAAAAAAAAAATTATCATTTGATCAAAACTTCTAAGATAGAAGCTTTACTGAAGAACGTCACTCCAAAACACCAGCAAGTTTCCGGAGAACTCTATGACCCATCTACTCACTGTCAGATAAATTTCTGGGTAGCAGGTGCTGCCAGGTCAGAAAGTGCACTGGAGCAGAGGTGACAGAGAAGATTAGGGTGACTTCTGGGTGTAAGACCAGAGAGGGCACAAGGCAAAATAGAACAGTCTTGGCATGTTATAAATAAGCCATTAATTGACAACTGTGGGCTTATGTGAGTTAACATAAGCCAAGAGGACTAGGAAGAGAGCGAGCATTGGGATTCCCAAATAAACATTTGACAGGCATTTCTCGAACATTCCAAACCCAGAAGGAAAGTAAATTGGGCCTATAGAAAAAGAGAGACTCATCGAGAAAACATCACAAAACATCAACCTCCATTTCTCTACATGGATCCCTTAGACCCCTTGCTGCTCTCTACCTTCTTATTTTAATGCCACATTTCTTGATTCTTTTCTCTTTGATTCAGAGAGTAGCCGGGTGTATTAATGTGTATGTTTCCCACTCGCTGCCCACACGCTTTTATCTAGATTTCTTCAAGGTCTCAGGATGAGACATAAGCAACTTCTTTAAAAACCAGTGTGATTTTCCCAGCCAGAGGCTCGGTGGAAATGTGTTGTCAGTTATGGATGGGGCAAGCACCTTCATTATAGGTTCTGAGGATCCAGATCTGAACAAAGCAGAGAAGGACCTGGTCCTCATGGAGCTTACGTTCTATTTGAAAGAGACAGATAACAAAGAAACCAACATCAAAATACTTCAGACAGTGATAAATGTCCTAAAGAGAATAACACAGGGTAATGGGTTAATCTATAATCATATGGGATAGACTGTTAGAACCAGAATGGTGAGGAGGAACAGGCTATGTGATGATTTGGGGTAAGAACATTCTAGAAGAAAGTGAAAATACAAAAACTTGGGGGACAAGAACAAGCTTGGCATGCCCCCCACCCCAATCTAGAGGCCAGATCATGTAGGGCTTTCTAGGTCACAGCAAAGAAACCCACATTTATACTGGGGGCCATGGAAGATCTAGGGAATTATCTTAAGCAAAGTAGTGATGAGGTGGGATTCACTCTTTAGAAAGTTTCGACTAATGTTTTTAAGAAATATACAACCTGGTCCCAAGTTGTCCCTTACGTGGCTTTATTGCCTTATAGGTTACATGGAGATAGAGGGGAGGCTGTGAGGACGATAAGAAATTTCATTTTTAATAAATTTCTGATTCTATCCCCCCCCCCCAAAAAAAATCGTTTTAGGCTCATACTCGCCTTGGCATATACTGAAAATCTGTTTGGAAGCAAACTGTTTTTAAAGTACCTTTGGTTTTAATTAGTTTAGCATTTTAATTTTAAGAAAAGATGAGAAACCTTAATAAGAAGATTTTCCATTTGGGTGTTTAAATCTGTACCATAATGTTACATTAAAATCATTTCTGGTGTGTTAATTAATAATTATCTTAGGAATATTGCAAATGTGAAAGGCCATCGTGACTCACCATGCTTCATTTTAGCTCATTCTGTTTTAAAATTCTATTAATCCTTGTTGCAAATGACAAGATCATTTAATTTCTTCAATGCGACATTTTTATTACATAGGGCCTTTCATCCAAGTGAATTTATTGGCGGGGACAGGCCCTAAAACATGTCTTTATCTTTCCTAGGCATTTTGTGGAATACTTGGCCTATATCTAATTTGATCCACATTTAGACTCCAAATAAATCTGGCTGTCCTTCTGCACGTCTCCACCGGGGATCTAAAGAACATTTCCTCCACGCCAGGCTCCAGGCAGTGACTACGGGATTGAAAAGAGAGTCAGGTCCAGCGTGGGTACATGAACTCTTCGATCATGGCCAAAGCTGCCGCGTGGAAACCCACTTTTGTGCACAGAAATGGCCTTTACTGTTTTCAGTTAAATGGCAGCCATGTGATGGACAGAATAAAATCGCCTGAAATGTTAAAAAGATAAATATGTCAATATTTATAGCATTTTAGGATGTACTGAGAGGCTTGGGTTGGTGTTCAAGAAAATCATGTCCTCTGAGACTGATTTTAAAATACCAATTATTTACAATATTAGTCTGAGGGGATTTCTTGGTGAATAAGGAGGGGTTGCTGTAAGGGTTGCTTTCACTTTTGTGTTTAACTTGTTCAAAGACTAGGCATTTTCAGCATCAAAGGAACCAGACCTTCTCGGAAGTGAAATCCCAAGAGCAAAGCCAGGTCGTCGCGCCATTTGCCCAACTCACAAATTTCATGGTCGTTGAAGTTCGTCTTCCCATTTCATAGCTCTTCTACTTGCTAAAATAAAGAGGACAGGAGGCGTAGTGCCTATGGATGGAGAACATGCTTTGTCTTATACCCATTCGGTACCTCCTTTTATCCTTACTGCAACTCACGGTGATTATGGTGATAACCAGACAACATTGGGGGAAACCAAGGCTCAGAGCGATTAGACTCTTGCCTCAGGCTGCACAGGATTCGCTCACAGGTCTATCTGATCGTTCCTCTGTGGGCCACGCTGCCTGCTGTTCTAAAGTTGTAAGGGTTTGCGGCAAATGGTGTCACCAAGTGCCTCGGCCCACTTAGGACGGGCTTTGGAGCGTTGGCGCTGGCTGTTCCTATGTCCCAAACAGCGGCAAAGCCCGGGAGGACTCCAGTGTTGGGTAGCAAATGAAAGAAGGCCACACACTCACTGACCCTTTCCTGGTGGAGAGGATTCCACCTGCCCCCCGCCCCGGGGTCTGGGCTGGCCTTGACTGCGTGGACGAGTAGACAGTAATGGAAGGGATTCTGGGCTATGGTTGTCAGAAAAAATACAGAATGTCCATTCAGTTCAGACACATAAAAATTGGTTTTTTGGTTTTGTCTTATTTTCGTTTGTTTGTTTTCAGCATCCTAACTGCAGTGGGGCTAACACCAGGCTACACAAAGAGGAACTTGCTGGGCCGTGCAGGCTCCCTATTCACACTAAACTAGAGGTACTAGTGACATGAGGGCAGGAGGTGTGGTGAGAACGAGCTGGGCTGAGATGGACCCTCCTCCCAGCCCACAGGCAACCTGCCACGGACCCTCGGTCCAGGGTACAAACCTTTTATGGCTCGCCGTGACTGCAGGTGGGAGCTGCCCGTAACAATTGTTTCTGTGAATGTATGGTGCGTGAAGTATTTGAGACATACTTAGATTAAGAATTATTGTCATTTATCTGAAATTCAAACTGAATTGGGTGCGCTCGAGTTTTATTTGCCAAACCTGGCAATCCTACTTCAGCTCCAAGATTTGCCTTTGAGAGACCTGTGTTGGTTTCTTGGAGTCCCGCACCACCAGGTAACAAGTCTGAACTACCTTGCTGGAAAGACCACAGGGAGGGAGGACATTGAGGGGGCTCCTGGAAAGACCACGTGGAGGACATGGTGGGGGCTCCCATTGAGCCCAACCATGCAGTCCACCCTGCCAAGGCTCCGAGTGTGTGAGAGAAGCCATCTGAAGATAGTCCAGACCAGAACAGCCAACAGATAGATGCCACCAAGGAACCCCAGTCTACACCAAGGAAAGCAGAAGCCAACAGCTGAGCCCTGACTGAAATCCTGTCCCACAAAATCATAAACCATAATGAAACTGTTACTGTCTCTAGCCACTACGTTGTAGGGCAGTTCACAATGCATCAGGAGATAACCGGAACAGAGCTGAAGCAGGCTAAGGGGAAAATGGAAGTCAAAGTGAAGTCTCACAGTCTTTGAAGAGGAATGAAGATATCCAACATCTCTGAGACATTAGAAGGTAAGCAACTGTTATTTCACATCCATTAAAGTGTTTAATCCATTGTAGCTCAGCCTTTGCTTTAGTTTTTTGAGCAGAAGTTGATAGCTCACAGACATCATTTTTAAAAGATATCCTGAAACATAAAAATAATTCTAAGGAATATTTCTCAATCTTCACCTCTATAGGTCTTCCCTTTTACTGCATGGTACTTTGTAAAAAACAAATTAGAATAGCTTGTTTATGAGATACCAGCAGCTGTTGATTCATTTGCTAATTAATGATTCAGACAAAATCAGTGTGTAATATCCAGTGATAACCAGTTTATAATTATGAGTTCTTTCCTTGTCATAAACCTTATAAATTACAATTTTAGAATTTTTACTCATCACTGGTTACTGAATAGGCTTTTTGAATGATTCTGGTCATTATTTCATCAATAACATCCAACCAAGAAATGTTCGTGTCTCTGTTGTTCTTCCTTCACTGTCTCTGGGAACCTGCCAATGACCATCACTGGTGGATCCTGGCCCCAAGCAGCTTTCAAATGCAGACGCTTCTTTTTGCAGCTCACGACTATGTTAGTGTAGGACCACAACTGCAACCTTTTGACTTGTCATCTTGTCATCATCCTTATTCCTGGTGGGGGCTGAATAATGGTCCCCCAAAATGTCCACATCCTAATCCCTAGAACTTCTATGTTATCTTCCATGACAAAAGGGACTTTGTAGCTCTGATTATGTTATGGATTTTGAGCTGGGGAGATGATCTGGGATCTTCTGGGTGAGCCAAGGTGATCACAAGAGTTTGTGCAAGAGGAGAGCAGTAGAATGACAGCCAGGGGCACGAGGTTGGAGGGACGCCTTGCGAAGGAGGAGGGAGGGGCCATGAGACGCAAGGCAAGGAGACGGCATTCTCCCCTGAAGCTCCTCCAGGAGGAACAGAGCCCTGCTGACACCTTGAATTTATACTTCTGACATCCAGACTGTCACCAAATAATGTGTGCTGGCTTAAGCCACTAAATTGGTGGCAATTTTTATAGCAGTGACACACTCCGCCATTCTGTCTCCACATCCCCAGGGGCTCTTTAAGGTATATATTTGTTCACACCACTTCCTGCCATAAAACTCTTTATCAAGCCTTCCATTTGATATTAGAATGAGATCCAAATTAAAATAGCTGCAGAAACTGTCCCCGCCTGCCTTTTGCTCCCGTGCCCTCCCATCCACGCCCTTGCATGCTAAACCCCAGCCGAGGGCACCTTCTTTCTGTTACTCAAAACAGTCTGAGTTCTTCCAGCTGTGGTTCGGGCTCACGGAGTGGGTAAAGCATGCTGTTTGCCCCTTCCAGCCCCTGAAAGCTGCCCCCCCCAACCTCCACACTATCACTCTGTTCCCACCTGACAGTAGATGCACGAGACACTGGGACCCCAGGAGGCTATCGGGTCACTGCTCAGGGCGGCTGGTGGAGAACTGCCCCTGCCCACCCAAACTGGCTTCTACAGTGAACAAGAAGGGCACTGTGTTAAGCCATTGAGATTTGGGAGCCCATTTGCTGCAATATATCGCTTCCTCCTACCCAGAATATTCTCATTCCAGATCCTTCCAGAACAGCCTCCTGAGTCTTTACTCAGATGCCTTTTACCCACAGGAGGCTTCCTGACCAGCCTGCCTGAAGAAACACCCTCTACCCATATAACCTGGTTGCATTCCTTGGCAACAGTTGTCATTATCCCAAATATTTTTTTTAAAGATTTTATTTATTTATTTGACAGAGACAGAGACAGCCAGCGAGAGAGGGAACACAAGCAGGGGGAGTGGGAGAGGAAGAAGCAGGCTCCCAGCAGAGGAGCCTGATGCGGGGCTCGATCCCAGAACGCCGGGATCACGCCCTGAGCCGAAGGCAGACGCTCAACCGCTGTGCCACCCAGGCGCCCCCCAAATATTTTTTGTTGTCTTTTTCTTTGCTTATTCATCACAGCATCTTCAATGCCTAGCACAGCACATGGCACAAAGTATTCAATAAATATTTGTTGAGAGAATGGATGGGTGGGTGGGTGGTGATGGGGGGTGGATGGGCGGGGGGATGGATGGATGGATGGATGGATGGGTGGATGGATGGATGGGTGGGTGGATGGATGGATGGGTGGATGGATGGGTGGGTGAATGTGTGGGTAGAAGGAAGGAATGGCATGAACATGCAGGTTCACACATGCAGGAGTTTTAGAAACCTGGGAATAAGCTAGCAGGTTTAGAGGTGTAAAGATAAGCATGGCTGGGTGGTGGATGTTTTCTATATTATTCTAAAAATCCTGATCTTCATTTTATAGGAATTGGGAAGCCACTAATGTTACTTTTCAACCTAGAGTTTTACTCTGGCTGCAGTGTAAACAGTGGCCAATTAGGAAACCATTGGTAATAATAATAAAAATACCAATAAAGAATACACATTATTAATATTTATGCACCGTAAGTATATATCAAGCACAGCACTAAGAATGTAATTATATTAGGGTTCATTTAATCCTCACGACAACCACAGGGCAAAGAGGATGTTCTTAAGCCTATTTCATCTCACGGAAACTGAAGCAGAGAGGGGTTCACACAACCCGTGAGCAATGGAGCGACAGTCTGAAGCCCGGCAGTCTGACGTCCAGCCCAGGGCTCCGAGCTCCTATTTTATACTGTGATCACTGCGACATTCAAGTGTAGTGGGAGCAGACAGGGAAAGGAGATCCCAATGTGAAGAAAAAGGTATCAGGTTTGTAAAATTAACCGCAGTGAAAACAAAAGAGGGTCTTTTTAATGTTGAACTTCATCTCATGCAAAATCTCCTGGATCCCAAATTCCCTTCTCTGTTAGAAACCAAGCCTTGGAGTATTTTTCCTTCAGGTAACATGCCCTCCATCCCGGTACCCTTAGACGTGCACCCCGATACTTCTGCCAGCTCAGCCAGTGGACCCCACATGCAACCAGCGGAGACCAGGAGAGGGCTGCGGGGAAGTGGGCAGACACACCCACCAGTGGTCATGGCAACAAAGGTGTTTCTGGGAAGCCTGAGTGAGTCTTTGGGATTTCTCTTGAGCAATCTTCATTTTCCTGGGTCCGCACCATTTGGGGCTTTCCCGTTCTGATCTCGGAGTCGTGTTGTGAATATTGAGCAATGATGCCAGCTGCCCCTGCTTAGGGTGACATTCATGGAAGTTCTTACTAGTCCTGGACTCACGGAGATCTCTCTGCTTCAGGGCCTTCATGGGTTTGATCACAAGGTCCTCTCCCTTCAAACAGCAAGTCTAAGCATGTACTCAGGCTCCCTTCAGTGAGGGGCCGGCACTGTGTAATTGTCATTTTTTCCTTTGGTATGCATGAGTGTTCCTGTGGGAACGTAATTTAGCTGGACATATTAAATCATGTCATCAGCAGTCACAAGCCAAATGAATTATTGATCAATGGCTGTGAAATCAAAGTGCATCTGCAGAATTACATTTGGAAGCAGGGATTCATTTACGGTCAGCTTTGTTCTGGAAGGTCTCCATCTGACCGAGCGCTGCCTGGAACCATCTTCTGGGGGCCCCCATGTCTTATACTCTGAAGTATGTGTATTATGTCTTTGAAAGAGCCTTACAGACTGTCTGGTGAATACAAATGTTGTAGTGATTATCATTGTCGGCGACTGTCTTGTGTTTGTGAGCATGTATGCACCAGCGGATTTTCTAGCCTGTGTATTACCTCAACCTGTCACCTCCACTTCTACCACATGACAGCCACCACTACCACCAATATTCCTTAGCAGCCACGCAGTGACACTGTGGGTGGCACTGGCCCCGGGCGCAATGGCGCTCTCACTCTTCTTTGCTCGGGTTATTCTCCCTGCGTATATCCACCTGGCTTATTCCCTTGCTTCTTATGTCTCATGTGATTTAATCGTCTCAATCCTGTTAGGAAGCACCATCACCACCCCCAAGGAAACTGAGGGGGGAAGGAAGTCTCCCTGAGTTGCATGCTAGTGAGGGGAAGAGGAAAGACCGGAACCCAGGCAGCTGGAATCCAGAACAGGTGAGCTCCCCGCGTTCTCTGTCCATGGGAGGCAAAGGGAAGAAGCAGTGTGTTGCCAGTGTTTTCGGAGCCTGCCTTGCTAGTTTACAAACAGGCGATGGATTGTCAGGTGGGGCATGGTCCCACCCTCACACAGCGCCCTCCAATCCAGCTGCTGCTCTGCGGACTCACGTGGACACTCAGATATTCTTAAAGGATAGATTCTGACTCCACTGGAATGGGCAGGCCAGAGACTCTGCATTTCTAACAAACCCCCAGCGAGTGCTGATGCTGCTGGCCCATGAGTGGCATCGGGGTGGTGAGGTTCTGGCACCAGCTCAGGATGAAGGAGGGTTAGTGAGGAGGCTGGTGCATCAGTCAGCTCCCAGAAGGAAAGAGATGGCACATGTGAGGGCTGCCAATGAGATTCGTGGAGAGACTGTTTACGGGGCGGGGGGGAGGCAGGTCAACATAACAGACAGGTGAGTAAAGAGCAGGATGTAGCTGTGGCCAGAAGCCTTCCCTGGGTCTGAGCGGGATGAGGAGGGAGCTCCAGCTATGAGAGAGGACATACCTGGCAGGCACTGTGGCCGCAGGGGAAGGGACACAGCCACTGCTATGCAAATCCAGCAGGGAGGAGGCTAGGGGAATAAATATCCCCGCTCTCTCTCCAAGTTTCCTGCAGGTGCTTCTTCTGGTCAAATTTTGCTCGAACCACTAAGCCTGAGCCATGGGTCAGGCCCAAGAAGTTTCTGGAGGGTCAAAAGGAAGACAACTAGCACTGAGGAGAGTTCACCATGAGTAACTACCTGACCGTGGTGGGAAGACGAGTCCAGTTCATTCATTCAATAATTCATTCAATCATTCATTTATCTAGGAGATGTTCACTGAGTGTCAGCAACAGGCTGTGTTCCTTCTAGACCCTGGAGATAGGCCAAAGCAAACCCCTCCCCTCTTGGACCTTATGTGCCCAGTGTTCAGAGTAGGGGAGATACGCAGTGAACAGGGGAGCATATAGTGTAACATCAGTGAATGATGTAGAAAAGAAAAGCACAGCACGGGCATGGAGAGGAAGCGGCCAAGGAAGGCACCTTTGAGGAGGCCGCATGCCCGCGACGGCCTGAGTGAGTTTAGGGAACCACAGTTGGACACAGATGCAGGAGCCGTGCGGGCGAGGATGGACGGCCCGGGGCCGGAGTGGCTGGGCACAGTGCTTGCACAAGTGTGGCAGGGGAGGAACCGTCAGTTAGCTGCCCGCACCCTCTACCAAAAGGCCGCTCTCCCCGTGCGTGGTTTGTGTGGTGTCCTAGGGACGGTGTTCAGCTCCATCCTCGCCTCCTCAGTAAGGGAAGCCACGCTTCTTCTCAGCACCGCTAATCACTTATTCTGGGGTCCTGTGCCTCTAATAGCTTCCATGGCGCTCTATGCGGAAACACAGAATGCTAGCCCCCTCTCTTCTATGCTCACTAGTGGCCTGGAAAGCTGGAAAATCTGGAAATCTTCCTCAAGGCACATAACGCTATGGTCCCAGCATACCTCCTGCCTTTAGAAATCTCTACACGCAAAATGGGCAACAGTCTCTGTGATCAAGCACATCTTCAAACACCAGAGATCCTGTCTCAAGGTCTCCTCAGAACCTCCCAAATCCCACATTGATGGTCACACCAGGCTGGGCCCAGGAACTTCTGGAGCTCAGCAAGCATCCAGACAGGGACATGCTGCCAGGTTCCTCGTTCTGCAGGCACTTCCTTTGCCCCTGATGATTCTCTTGGAGACTTGTCCTTGACTTCCAGGACAGAAATACCACCCTCCAAATGGGAGGGAGGAAAGGAGTCTTCACCGCAGAAGGCCAGCTGCCATCTTGCGTCCTCTCCCCACTGCCCTTCTCATACAGCTCGGGGTGCGTGTGGGTGTGTGGTAAGTGGTGTCAAGGTGTCCGACCCCAACCTTTAGCACCCTGTGTAGAATCGGGAGAACTTCACACATCTTGGTTTATACCTGTGGGTCCTTTATGTACAAAAAAGGCCCCGGCATCATCTTACTGTAAATGAAACTAACACGTGTCCATAGACTGACTTGTTAACAGCTTTGGTAAAAATGTGGTTGGAGAGAGGTGGCTGCAATTCTCAGAGAAATGGGCTTTGGCTTCTGGTTTTATAGTAATTCTCACCTTTACTGCAACCATAACCACATCTCATTACAAATCCTGTGTATTTACTCTTCCCAAGGGCCTTGTGCATAAGGGATACTCAAATGGTTTTGATGATTATAATGCAAACCTGTATTTGGCAGACAGGCTGTGGGCGTGTGATTAGAGGTTGTAGCTGAGGCCAGAGGTCGTTCCTCCACCAATGGAAGCAGTGTTAGTTTAAGAGCTCATGGAGTTTGGGAAGATACACAGCAGGAAGTAGCAGGAAGAACGGGTTCCCACATAGTCAGCTCCGTCAACCGAATCAACCTAGGCCGTGGAAGGGCTGACAGATATCACCGTCAAATCACAGCACTGTGATCATTGTAACATTGAGCTGAGCGTGTAGATATGAATCAGATTGACACATAAGGTTCAGGTCATAGAATTTGGTAGGTTTTCTGTAAAATGATCAAAACACATGTAATTTCTGCCATCTCTCTATACACTGTGGGAAGACATCAAGTCAGGTCCTCGCGACCAGCCTGGGCGGACTTGGCATAGAGCAGGTTTTATGGCCGTCAGTCTCCAAGAAGCATGAATGTCAGTCCACGATCGGTGGCACATGTTCCCAAGCACTACACCCCGCAGTTCTGGGTGTGGAAAGCCTCACATGCCATAATCATTGTTCTGCTGAGTGCCGCCCAGGGAGAGGGGGATCCAGGCCGCATCCGGGCTGCTGGTGGAATGACAGCAGTGACCAGAATATCTAACGTGCGCTGTGGGCTTCCTGCATGCAGGCATCCTTGGCAACACACTGTGTGTGTTATTTCACTCAACCTTCCGACGGTCACAGGATGCAGGTGCAGGCAAGGAAACTGAGGCATCAAGCTGGGGAGGAGAGCATGTCAGGTAAAAGTTGGAGCAGTGGAAAGAGCAGAAATGGAGCCTCGCTGTGGCCGTTTTCACGTTGGTTCCAAACTTCTATGGCGGAGCTTTCTGCTGACGAGTGGGAAACCAGTGGCATCCTTCCGGCAACATGAACTTCTTGGCGTCACACTTGGCTTGGTCTCAGTCCGTGCACTCAGTCGTGAGCCATCTTTAGTGAAACTCCCTGCAATGATCTAGACTACATAGTGACACAAGACAAGTAAGTCCCATCTGCGATGGCCAAAAATTGCTCTGCGTCGTAAAGCATGACTTTAATAAGCTGTAAGTGCTGTACGTGCATGATTTACAATGGACGCTTTCTAATAGCGCCATTTCTACAGCTAATTCCCTTGCAAAATTTTTAAAGCCTAATTTTCATCAGAGAAACGATTTTCTTTTTTGCAAATAGCCTCTAAATGAGAAGAGGCGTTTGTATCAATTATTTGACCCCAGAGACAAAATATTGATCTACAAGATGAGTTTTAGAAGGGGAAGGGCAGGAAGAGACAGAAAAAAGACTTTAAGTGCCTTGCACGCAGCGACTGCCGAAAGAGCCTCTTGGCCACAGCAAGAAACGAGCTTCCTGTTGGTACCCCAGGCAATCACATCTCACGCTGTCCACTGCCCACTTAGTCAATCTTAACACCATGGGGCATTGTATCTTATTTACCTATTGAGGTAAAGCCTTTAATAGTGGAAACGAATAGGGAAAAGCAACATCATTTGAACAGCTGTAGACTGTGTATTTTATCAGGACATTGGACAAAGCCAAAGGGAAAAGCAGAAGGCCTGCCCTGGCCCAGCTGTGATATGGACGAGTGACAAGTGAGGCGGGAGAGCCACTGAAGAGAACAAAAATCTTCCCAGATTCCCCGTCTAGGAAGAGAGAACTTCTCCACCCTCCCAAAAGCATAACTGGTGTGCTCTCCAAGCTAATGTCAATACAGTGGAATCCCTGAATCAAATTCCAAACAGTTGGACTAAGGAGAAGATCCCAACAGTTATGAGACCCCATTATGGTGATTTCCAGGGTGGTTTTGGCCTTTCAAGGTACTTGTCTTCACCTGTTCTGCACCATATCATGCCTATTACATACCCTACCCGAAAAAATACATAGATTCTGAGGTCGTCCACCAATAAATCAATTCCTGCTAGACAAGACACAGACAAATGAGTGCTGCAGAATGGGAGCAGTGGGAGCCTGAAGGGGAGCCTGAAGAGGGTCTTGACCTGGCCCCTCACCACCCCCCCACCAGCCATGGGATCTTCAATCACCCACTAAAGCCCTCTGGGCCTTGGTTCCATATTTTAAAATAATAATTTTTTAAATGTCTGTTCCCTCTGAGTCAGGCCTGGTTTATCTACCACAAGTTGTATCAAATGAGTTCACGAAACAGAAGCATTCAGCATGTTGTGGGCTACATTCAGAGCCCCTACGGTTAGCTAGAGCCATTCAAGAGGCCAATAGAGCGCATAGAGATGGATCTCACATGTGAGAAGGACATGCATTTTTAGCAGCCTGAGGATGGACTGTTATGGGTTGAATTGTGTCCCACAAAAAATCATCAGTGATGGAAAAGGGGGCTGATGGGCCAATACTATGAAGGAGGCAGAGATAAGCACAGGATGGGGCAGGAGACAGAGGCTGGCACACAGCCAGTGGCCCAGGAAGAGCCAGGGGATGCTCCACACGGATAACGGAGAGTTACATCTGCCTGGCTTGGGGCTGGAACAGTCCCCAGGAGGACCTCACTCCAAGACAGACCCCTGCTCCCAAGTCTTAACAGCCGTTTGCAAGGCATCTTTGGTTTCTTGTCGGAAAGCAGGCCCACGGGGATGGGGAGGAAGGAGCAGGGAGGCTTCAGAGTGCGCTAAGGTGACAGCACAGGCGTGCCTCCACCAAATCAGAAGGCTCCGTGATCCACAAACTACTCTTCTCAGGACTCTCACCTAAGATGGCCTTGCCTGGCATATCATTGCAGCTGACAGATTCCCATCGAATGAGTGAGTTTATCCAGATTTATCAACAGTTACACCCACATCTATCTTGCATCAGGTCTGAGTTGGTTTGTCTAGGGCCACGGGGCCTCACAGGGTGGAATCTCCCCCATTTCTCCCTGAGAATGGACATGGTTACCAGGCAGAATGGACCAGGCCCAAGCAGGAAAGAAACCCACCACATGGCCCGGCACAGTAATGAGGGGACAAGAGGCAGGCCCTGAGAGGCAGCCCAGCCTGGTGCGTACAGCACCGATCCCAGGTATATGGTGCGTAGGCAGTGAGGTCACATCTCCATGCGTGATGGACCCTAAGAAAGGAGATCGGCAGAGGGTCTGTCAGTAGAGCAGGATGTCAGCAACCACAGCTGGGGGAGCTGGGTCAACATCAGGGGAGACCCACAAAGACAGGATGGCCCCCAGAAGAGCAGGGACCTTGCAGATCACAAGGAAGGACCCAAGGACAGGGATCAGAAAACCCAGGGACCAGTACTGGGCTCAGGAACAAGGCAGAGTTCCAGACAGGCAGAAGGGCAGGCCTCTGTAGGCTGAATTCCAGAGCACGGGACCCCAGAACACAGAGCTCAGGTACATCTGACCACAGCCAGGCTGGCCCCGGGGACAGAAGCACACAAGACTGGGCCAGTGGGCAGGATGTAGGGAGAGTGGCTCCCAGCAGTGGGAAGTAAGGGATTTCAGGGCCTTGCAAATACACCCAGACCTGACGGATAAAACCAACAGCTTCTGGGTTACTTTTTCTTTAAAATAAAACAGTTATGGTGTTTTTAAAAAATCAGATAAGGAAGCAAACACAAAGAAGAAATTTAACTTCTGTTTCTTTCTCTAAAAGAAGTCTATCATTAACACCCTGATACGTAAATTTCCCTATTTTGCCTGTGCATACACATACATTTGCGGGGTTTAACATATGTGCACATATAAAATTTACCCCAAAAATGTATTTATACAGACTACTTGATGAGCAGCTTTTTTTTTTTTACTTAACAATATGTAATGTGTATTTCCCATGTCAATAAGTATAAATCAATATCATCGTTTTAAGTGATTGGTATAGTACTTGTGTTATATTCCTACCATGGCGTGCTTTATAAATCCTCCATTGCTAGACATGAACGCTTTCCACCTTTTAAATGTAAAAATGGAAGCTTTTTATCTTGACCCACAGAATGGGAGAATATATTTGCAAATGACATTACAGATAAATATGGTATCCAATATCTATAAAGAACTTCTCAAACTCAACACCCAAAAAAACAAATAATCAAGTCAAAATTGGGCAGAAGACATGAACAGACACTTCTCCAAAGAAGACACACAAATGGTTAACAGACACGTGAAAAAATGTTCAACATCATTAGCCATCAGGGAAATTCAAATCAAAACCACACTGAGATATCACCTTACACCAGTTAGAATGGCAAAAATTAACAAAGCGGGAAACAACAAATGTTGGAGAGGATGTGGAGAAAGGGGAACCCTTTTACACTGTTGGTGGGAATGCAAGTTGGTACGGCCACTTTGGAAAACAGTATGGAGGTTCCTCAAAAAGTTAAAAATAGAGCTACCCTACGACCCAGCAATTGCACTACTGGGTATTTACTCCAAAGATACAGATGTAGTGAAAAGAAGCACCATATGCCCCCCAATGTTCATAGCAGCATTGTCCACAATAGCCAAGCTGTAGAAGGAGGCAAGATGCCCTTCAACAGATGAATGGATAAAGAAGATGTGGTTCATATATACAATGGAATATTACTCAGCCATCAGAAAGGATGAATACCCACCATTTGCATCAGCATGGATGGAACTGGAAGGGATTAAGCTAAGTGAAATCAGTCAAGCAGAGAAAGACAATTATCACATGGTTTCACTCATATGTGGAACATAAGGAATAACATGGATGACATTAGGAGAAGGAAGGGAAAAACGAAGGGGGGGGAAATCAGAGGGGGAGAAAAACCATGAAAGACTATGGACTCTGGGAAACAAACTGAGGGTTTCAGAGGGGAAGGGGGAGGGGGGGTTGGCTCAGCCCGGTGATGGGTATTAAGGAGGGCACGTGTTGTAATGACCACTGGGTTTTATATACAAATAATGAATCACTGAACACTACATCAAAAACTAATGATGTAATGTATGGTGACTAACATCATATAATAAAAAAAAAGATGCTTTTTAGCATAAAAAAATGTATAAGTGGTATGCAGTGACTGTCCTTGCTTATATAGGATATTTCCTTAACCTAAGCTCTTAAAAGTGAAATCATCACATCCAAGCCCAGTTTGGAGTTGTTACCAATCTCCAAGCTGAGCTGCAGGCAGCAGCCCTCACCTAATGAATATTCACATGAGGGGTAATCTCCCAACAGCTCTGAGACCTCAAGGGCATCTATCACTCAGAAGTTCACTTGTTTTGACCATTCATAAGGGGTGTCAGGCCACTAGTCACCTCTGCCCCCCAACCCCCCAGGAAAATCCCAGTAAGACAGACTTGCAAACCGTCAGAGCATGGATCTTGGGAAACATGCAGATATTATCTTGAGAAAATTTATGTGTATTTACTCATAGAATTAACAATTCTTTTCTGATTCTCACTTCCATATGAAAATCTTTTCTTGTTATTTGTTAATACTCCATTTGAACTGTTTTTCACAATTCATATCAATGGACCATCAAAAAAAATTCCAAAAACATGCAGAAATGCTTTACAAGAAACAGTGATATGGTCACAATATTTGATTGAATTTAGGCAGAATGAACAGTCCCAGCCTTGTGCAAACATAGGCACTGAATCACGGTTATAAGCAGAAAAGCCATGTGGCTATGTTATATTTAGATTAGAACCATTGCACATGTCACAGGCAGACATGACCTGTAATCAAGGGTGGGGTCACACAGCACATAAGCACGATTATTAGGGGGCAGTGTTCTCCTTATAGCAATATCTAACCAATTAGGATCTTAGAGAAGAGAAGAGAGCACTTTAGGAAAAACAAACACAACAAATTCATTTAGACTTTCAAAAAAGATATCTCATCAAGTCGCAAAGACTGCGTTGCCAACAAGCATATTTTTATACAAATGGGATGGTGAATAAGAACCAGGAGAGATAGGGAGAGAAGAAAGCAGACCAGATAAGGAGGCACCGTGAAGCCCTTGAGCTCCCTTAGTTCAGGTGGTACCCCCACCCCCTGACGACATCAAGCTTTCACACACCCATTGGGATGGGACACCTGAGTGGCTCAGTTGGTTAAGCATCTGCCTTCGGCTCAGGTCATCGGGGATCCTGCTTCTCCCTCTCCCTTGGCACCTCCACCACCGCTCACTCTCTCTCTCAAATAAATTAATAAAATCTTTCTAAAAAATGTTTAATTGTGTTTACCCCATAATTGTTCAAAACCCCTTTTCTTTTCTGAATGAGCTCCTATCACAAGCACATAGAACACCAACATTCCGTGAATCATAGCTAATCTAAATTGGACATAGGAGCCCATGGGAAGCAAAGCAATCTGCTATAACTAGAGATGCAATGGTAAACTGGCTCTTGATAAAAAAAAGAAAGATAAGTCAAGAAAATAAAAGCCTGATTTGCAGTTTCTGCCAATTTCCATGGTGTAACTGTTCCCACTGGGGCTGATTTGGAAAAAGGCTGTGTTTAAGCACCACGGGCTATTTCTTGAAAGTTCAAGGTGTTTCTGCCCTCCAACATAGCAAGCAAAACTATGAAACACGATCGTAAGGTAAACAAAAAGCATCTGTCAACCATTACGCAGTGCACATAGTTCTTGTGAGGAAAAAAAAAAAAAGATCAGATTCAATCTCTGTGAAATGGCAAAGGAATTAGTTTTCCCCTGAAACACCCATGCTGTTCTGGTGAACATCTCTACAGAAAGAGGTGAGAGAACCAGGAGAAAGGCAACAAAAACAACCCAAAAGATTAGAAGAATTTCTATGTGAAAGTAGTTTGGAAATACAAAGATTGACAAGTGAACGACTAAGGCCAAAAAAGCATTAAGGAGTAAAAAGTTTCAAAATACTACCATTGTTGATCATTTGATATATGTATAGCCTGCAGGGAAGGTGACTCAAATATAGCTGTGGGATTTTTTTAGGAATAAGTTGTTTTTTAGATATACGAGCGAAAGAAAGGCATTTGAGACAAGAGAACCCATGAAAATCTCAGAGGTATGAAAGAACCTGGTTCATAGTGATTTATAGAGAGCATCTCCCCCTACCAAGTTGCTGACATAACAGACTAGAACTCACAGCTTGGGGTCGGCCACCACCATTCACTTTGAATGAATAACACAGTTGGCTCCAGCCACCCCTCCAGATGGCCGATACCGCACCACAAGAAAAATGGCAGCCCAGCGCATCTATCCAAAGAGATTCGAATTCCAGGAGTGCTTTCTGGGAGGGGCAGACCATAGAAGGGGCACTGAGAAGAAAGGGTTAATGACATTAGCCAACATGAACAGAGAGGTATCAGACAGTTTCCAGAAAGAGCGATGCTACAGTTCTGCCCCAAATTGAAATCATTTCCCTCTTTAGCCCGGAGGCAGGAACTCAGCATCATGGGGCAGGTTGTCATTCCTGGCCTTTCCTTCCCCTCCCTTTACCTGCAACACAGGTAGGGTGACACTGAGCAGATGGAAGCCAACCTTTCCCCTGACAAGGCACATATTTGAAAGTAAGCATGCCTTGGATGTTCCCAATAATACCTACTGGTGAGGACGGTCAGCATCTTGTCAACTTGCCAAGCCTGGGACATTTCTACTCCTGGTAATGGGGAATTTAAAAATGACCATTTCTTATTTCGGCCCTCACATGCCAGATTCAAACTTTGAGGTCCTACACTCAGAGAAACTGAACTTCTCAAACATATTGCATGGCGATTTTCCCCTAACAGATATGTGAGCACGGTGCAATTCAGGAGCAATCAAACAGTATGGCCTTCCTATTAAAAGGACAGAAATATTCTAGACCTGTGCTATTTTTAATCAGGAATGAGAGCTCCAAGTTATCAGACCTGCCCAGTGAGATTCTCACGTTGACACGGTTTCACGGGTCACGCAGCGCTCAGCTTCCCGGAGCCTCCAGAGACGCGGCCACTTACTACACAAGATGTTCATGCACCACAATTAGAATTAAATGAGCATATGGCAGAAGAAATCTGCTTGCAGGGGGGAAAAATGAAAAGTAATATCACAGGGAAAATGGCACAAATTAGGGAGAGCCATTAGAGAGGCTGTGGACAGAGCAATGCCACCTGAGGAACAGGAGCCAGGAGCCCCCGGCGCAGTGGGCTAGCCCAGGAAGGAAGGAGCACACGGGAAGTTCAGATCATGCTTGCCTTCTGCCTACAACTTGAAACCCAACCATCCCGTCCCTGCCGATGTCCATGGCTCTTGCAACCATCTAGCCAACAAGGCTCCTTGCTTTGAAGAATTAATCCTTTTAACTAGGGCTGAAAGAGAACTCACAGAAAAGGAATTAGCAGCCAGTTTAAGTTTTCACCTTAACTTATATTTCAGTTGCTTTGGCTTCAGAGAAGATTTCCTTGAAGGCTCCCCCATGATGACTCATGGGTCATAGAATCAGGTGGCTCATAGGTACTCCTTATAAGCTGGAAGGGTCCTGCTAATGGGTCCTCATTCATTAAAGACAGGTTTAATGGCTTCATAAAGGATGCTCCTTATTCCCTGAGTCACCCTGTAGCAATCAAACCAGCCAGAAAACTCTCTGATCTCTGTTCCTTGTCAACTTTGGCCCCAGTTGGATGCTCCACCAGAGCTCTGGGCTGTGACATCTGCATGCGGTCATCCACTCTAGCTAAGGAGACCTAGTTACTAAATCTGAGACTCTTTTGGTCCAGTGTTCACAGGCAAAGAGAACCTACTTCGTGGCACCTGCTGTAGTTCACATCCTTGACTGTGATCTCACGGAGTCAGCTCACTACCACAAGGAAGACGGAACCCAACACCAACCCAGTGTTACTACCTAAAAAATGCTTATGGGAGCTACTCTCCAATTAACCACACATCCCCAACATCTTGCCCTTCTGAAGCCCCCCTCACTTTGAATCTTGGCTGGTGTGATGTCAAGTAAAATGTGGCTGAAGAATTGCTACATGACTTCCGGGGTTGGGGTGCAAATTTCTGCCTTTGTCTCTTGAAAGGCTTGTTCTGGAGAAAGCCAGGCCCGATGCCCTGTTGCAAGGAAGCCCAAACTAGCACGTGGAGAAGCAGCATGGGGAGAAAGAGCCAAGCACCTGCCGCTCCTGCAGCCATCGCACTGGGTGCCAGACAGGAGCGAGGAAGCCCACCCAGCAACCCCGCCCAGTCAAGCTTCCAGATAAATCCCAGTTCTGTTCACAGGAGGGACTTGGGGAGAACTGCCCAGCTGAGCTCAGCCAAGCCACAAAGCTGTAAGACACAACCATATATGGTTGTTTTAAACCAGTAAGTTGTGAAGACAGACAGCACGACCCATGCTCCACTCACATTTTAAGTCCAAAGTTGGAAACACTACCTTGGATTCCAGAGACAAGTGTATTTGCTCACCAAATAAAGAATGTCCTTCACTGAAGGAGGGTGTAGAGGCAGGAGGTAAGGCCATGTCATCGAGGACGGGGAATGTGGGTGAAAGTTACCATCATTACCTGAGTCATGACAAAACATCCATGACCACAGTTCTCCTACACCCTCCCTCCTAAGTTTGCATGACTTTCCCTTCGCCCAGAATACTTTCCTCTAAATGCCTGCCTGAAAACTCCTTACTCATCTTTAAGTTTCAACATTCATGCACCCTTCTCCAAGAAGCCTTCCTGGCCGTTTCAGATGGCCTAAACTCTGACTTGCTATGAGCTGCATTAGAGTTCCTGTCACTGTGTCATGATAGCTCTTCACATCTTTATCGCCCATGCAGCGGGGCACTGAGGGCAGGGTGGTCTCTGTAGTAGTTAGCTAGGGCTCCGGAAACAAAGCACCACAGACTGGGGCTTAAATAACAGATATTTACTCTCTCACACTTCTGGAGACCAGAAGTCCGAGGCCCAGCCATCTGCAGGGTTGGTTCCTTCTGAGGCCACCAGGGAGAATGTGGTTCAGCCTCTCCCCTTGGCTTGTGCACGGCTGTGTTCTCCTTGTGTCTTTACTTGGTCTTCCCTCTCTGTGAGTCTTGTCCAAATGTTCTCTTCTTATAAGGACACCAGTGAGATTGGACTCGGGCCCACCTTAATGACTTCACTCTAACTTGATTACTTTTTAAGGACCCTATCTCCAAATATGGTCCCATTCTGAGGTACTGGGAGTTAGGACTTCTACATATGAATTTTTCTGGGAGGAGGGGACACAGTTATACCCATAACAGTATCTTGTTCTTCCTTGCATTTCCAGCTCTCGGCAAGCAGGTGCTCTATGAAGGGAGAGAAGAGGAGGGAAGGACAGAGAGAGAGGCGAGAGTTTGGAAAGAAGGGTGTGGGGATAGGTGTGGCGAAGTAGGAAGGAAACTACCCCTCAGAGTATCCTATGACTTTGAAAAGGTGAACCCTAGTATTCCCCAAATCTGGAGGAATGAGAGAAGTAAGATAAGAAACAGTATCAAGAAGGGCAGCAGACAGGTGGTGGGTAAAGAGGCAGACAGAATATGAAAAATGTGTCAAGACTAAAGTATGAGTAGGAGAAGAGAGAAAAGATGCTAAGAATGTGAACAGAAAGAAGTTTCTAGTTAACACCTACTACAAGGGTCACTTAAATAGCTGGCAGAGAAATAGACAAAATCTAATGCTCCTATTTTGATGATCAGAGAAGACAGCAGAAGAAATGAGTAACAAGAAATAGAAAAGAAATAAGTGGATGGGCATCTGATTCAAAGAACCAAATTTTTTTTTTTTTAAGATTTTTATTTATTTATTCGACAGAGATAGAGACAGCCAGTGAGAGAGGGAACACAAGCAGGGGGAGTGGGAGAGGAAGAAGCAGGCTCATAGCGGAGGAGCCTGATGTGGGGCTCGATCCCATAACGCCGGGATCACGCCCTGAGCCGAAGGCAGACGCTTAACCACTGTGCCACCCAGGCGCCCCAGAACCAAATTTTTTATGAGCACCAAAATGGAAAGGTGTCTCCACAAACATGCACCATTATATGCACACGCAATCGCGGCCCGAGTGCACTGTGATACGCACGGGCTCACTGCACTTAATTGAAAACAGTATCAAGAAATAGTCTTAAATCACTTTGCCTAATCATCCATAAAGAACTCACATATTCTAAAATGCGATGAACCAGATGGAAAAAGAAAAAAAAACCAGCTTCACCTCTGGCTTTAATTCTATCAGAGAAGATAAATCATTTTGCATCTAACAATCACTACATAAATAGACGGATATTTTATAAACATAGCACCAATAAATGTCTTGATGTCTAAATTTTTCTTCTCAAAGTATTCAGGTTGTTAACAAATTGTTAGGAAAACATTCCTACACAAAGATACAAATGTAGACACTTCTGTAAAGGGCATTAGAACACCATGGATGTTGGAGCACAAGGGATGCAGCTGTTTCTAAGTCAGCCTGTAACATGTGGCTTGGCTTCTTTGTAAACAATATATGTTTTAATGAAATCCTACAGTCTGCTTTGAAAAAATAATCCTATACACAGCAGTAGCACACGCATAGAGCATCTGAACGTTTTTGACACTAAAATAGACCCCTCCCAGTCATCCCAGTGCTGCGACATCAGGCGCTGAATAGAATGCAGTGTGTGTGTAGAATATTCTTCCAGCTAAAATGGGGGCCAAAAGTCAAGGGAGGCAAGGAGTGGGGAGAAGACACTGAATGCGCTTAGAAATTCATGGCCGCTCCTTATTAAAGTGCCATCTATTCACCTGCTCCCTCCGCGTCAAGCTGCCTGGACTGGTGTTTGCACCTGTAAACTGGTATTGTCTGAGCAGTGGGCAGCTGGAACCTTCTGCACATCTTCTCTTGTCAGGGATGAATCAATCATCTCGAAAGATGTCAGCATCTGCCCAAACCATTTTATATTAGAATAAGTGGCAGATGGTGGTGTTTTTATATTTAATCAGTTCCACCAAAGGCAGTTTCGTCTCTTATAAAACGAAACCATCTGTAGCTCGTAGGTGTGCAGATCTCACTAAATACCGGCTATTGAACCTTTCCTCTGAAAGGTAAAGCCGTACGTGCTAACACGGGTTGACATTCAGCACAATAAACCCAGAAATCCTTTAAAATAAAGCCGCGTGTTTTAATAAATACTTGCATTTAATAACACTAAATATTTATGGCTGACATGCCCTTCACGTGAGGTTTGCAACAGAGGTCTTTGTTTTCACGCCCAGCCTAGCTTCCAACCATGTCTGGAAGCCTCTCGCTCTAAACTGCCTGAAAATATTCCCGCAACAAAAACAGCCTTTCTCTTTGCCTCTGAATTGTCTTTACAAGCATTTTATCTCTACTTTGACGTGAGTTCTTTCAGCACAGGCAGGCTCTGGCCACAGAGGAGTCAACCTGACGTACACACGCATGCACCAAGGTTCACATGCTCACACCCGGTCACACTCACACACACACAATCACACCCACAACACCAATCACATGAACACATGCATTTCTGTATCACCACCAGGGTGGGGTCTGACCAGATGTAGAAACCAGAATGCTTATTTCAAAATGCTGGCAGATGGAACCCCTACTTTTTCGGCCACAGAAAGCAATGAGCAATCGTACCACCAACAGTAGTGTTTATACTTTATTCCTTCCAGAGTTGGAAGCAAAGGTCAGCGTAACAAGGGTCCAGAGAACGAGCTCTGTTCCCATGGTGAGCGGGTCATGCCCGGGGCACCATGTCCCCGGGTGACGAGACTGCAGGTGCAGGTGGTTAGGGAGCCTTTGGTCCCACTGGAACCACCGGGAGAGTAGTGTGAAATTATTTTAATCTTTGACCAGCTCCAATCTCTCAAAGTCCAAATTCCTCTGCTCAGCACCCACAGCTCTTCCAGCCTGGCTCCAGCCTGCTTCACTGTCCCCTCTGCTCCATGAACTTCTCGTTCTGCAAGGAGCTTTTCAAAGTCACCCTCAGCATCCCCTAGGATCATCTCCTCCATGGCTCCCCTCTTTTCTCTGTTTCTTGCAACTGAATGCCATGACTACTTATTACCACTCAGCCACCTCTCCATCATCCCACATTCTGTTCTATTTTCTTTGCATATCCCCATTTCAACTTCTTATGTTAGCTTCACGCAGAGCCAAGAGGTCAGTAAATGTCCGTTAGATGAACGAATGGGCGAATGAATGAGTTGCAGGCATTTGCTCTATTGAAATATGGTATCTCAAGGAAGTGGAAAATGACAGGGTTTATTATTTTTCCTCCAAAGCAACAGAAAGGAAACAAAGTAATTAGAAAGAGCAGGATGAATGGAACACAAAAGGAAGGCGATGTCGTGGTGAGTGAAGCAGATTTTAGTGCCTAGAAGTCAAACAAAATTAAGACCTCCATGAAAGAAGTAGAATTCACTGTATTTCAAGACTTTTTTAAAAACACGATTGTGATGAAGCAGCTTCCCATGAGTTAAAACCAACTCGGAAATCCAGCAGGCATGTCAAATACAACGTGGTTGGAACACTTTCTTCAGTGGCCGTTCCACCTGCCCCCTCCTCCGTAAGCCAGCCACCACCAAGCCAGGTCCTCCCCTCACCTTTTCTCTCTCAGGAGATGGACCGCCCCCATCAATCAGCTGCTTAGCCAGAAACTTAGAAGCAGCAGGTCCAACCGGTGGGAGCTTGAGAACAGCGCCATCCAGCCACCACCCTCCCTGCACCGCTCCACCGTCCCACTCCTCATAGCCACCGCCCTCTGTGCTAGCCTAAGCGACTGCCACCCTTCCGTCTGGCCTCCCCACTTCCTCACACCTCACTCAGGCTGCGCTCCACCCAGCATCCAGCATAATCTTTGCAAAGCCTATGTCGGAGATCTTGTCACTCCCCAGCTTAGAACCTTCCAGCAAGTTCCTGACGTGTTCAGAGTAAAATCCAAATCAGTGGGTCCACCAGCCCCTGCATAGTACAGCTCTTCCTGGTCATCTGACTTGCCTGGATGTTTTGTCTTCAGAAGGCCACGTTAGCCTTCTGTCCCTGGCACAGACCAACCTCACTCCGGCCCTGGGGCTTGCATGTGTCTCTCCGTCCTGAGGTTGCTCTCCTACCATTCTCACATGGCTGCCTCTCCTCCCGTTCGTGTCTCAGCTCCAGAGCCATCTCCTCCTCCGGGCCTCTCAAACTAGAGCCACCCCTCCTGCTCCCCTCACATCTGACATTTTCTTCACACTACTTATCACTGCCCAAAATAACCTTATCTATTTGACCGTGCATCTCTCCCCACTAGAAGCAGATGGGTTGTTCATTTTGTTTCGTTTTGGCTTTTTCCCTCTTATCCTTGCTATGTCTCCAACACCTATAATTGCACTAGCCCTTGATAGGGATTCTAAATATCATCAACGGACTGATGGATTCTTCCAACATAACCAATATTTCAGCTCTCTTCAGATGAATGGCTTAAATAAAGGTATATTAAATCCTTTGGAAAGTTCCTACTGATTCCCCTGGCAGATACATTCTTATCTGTCTCATCGCCTGTGCATTAAAAAATGGCATCTAATTCAAGATTGTAGGCTGGTTCACCTGAAATTTGCCTAACTACTGTCTCTTTTCCTATTTTGTAAAGGTCATGGGCCTTTAGCTATTGTCCATACATTAGACAAACAATTGCTAAAAGAATTGTGATATATACCAGGCACTGTGCAAGGGATATGCAGACAGACTGAGCTCTGAGAGGTCTGAGCGTGGTGGGGAAGACACATTAGCCTGGGGAGAAATCAGAAAACATTCCCCAGAAGTGGCGTTTGAAGAACATTGAGGGCATCAGGGCATTTCAGAAAGGACACGGTACTTGGCCTGATGTGAGGACGTGAAATTACTCAGGCAATAGACTGACATGCCCGGAACTTAACAATCATGGGTGTGTGTGATCATATCCTAGTTTCTAAAACAAGTGCCCCTCCCACAATC
This sequence comes from Ailuropoda melanoleuca, assembly GCF_002007445.2. Classification (NCBI taxonomy): domain Eukaryota; kingdom Metazoa; phylum Chordata; class Mammalia; order Carnivora; family Ursidae; genus Ailuropoda; species Ailuropoda melanoleuca. The sequence continues at coordinate 138,848,858 of NC_048221.1, read as the reverse complement.
CCCCCAGATGAATTCTACGTTTGGACCCAGTCTGACCAGCCAGAAGTCCTCGACTTCACTACTCGTGGTGCCTATCGATAGAGCCTGCCACATGCCATCCGTTTCTATAGTTCAGAAAATAGTCCCTTGTGCCGTTCATAGATATTTATATGGAAATTCAGACACAAAATCTCTTTTAGAACATGGTGCTAGGAAAGATGGGTATGATAATGCCTGTCTCGAAGGGGAAACCTTTATTGCCCCAGAGTAACTGATTCGCTCTCAAAGGTCACAGGATGTCTCTTTGTCCTGATGCTGAGAACCTCAGACCTAAGTGTGATCCTAAACCACGGTCACTCTTAGCACCTTATGTCTCAGAGTTTACCCATCTACTCACTTCTTTGCTGCTTTATGTCCCTATTTCCATCTCTTGGTTAAATGTACTGAATTGCTACTATCACTCTTCTGGTTTGCTGGCTGGTTGGTCGCTGTGTCATTTGAGTGTGTGTGTGTGTGTGTGTATCATATGTATGCATGTGAGTGAGTGTTTGGGGTAAGTAGCTTCAGATGCTTTTGAAAATTGTTACATAATAAAATCTAGTATTTTAAATGTGTTCTTGTTTCCTCTGGGTACATTTTAACACAGGGCTAGAGAGGAGTTAAATTTGCCCAGCTTTGATAGAGGCAGTGAAGAGCCCCCCTTCACAATCTGGGTGTCCGTCCTGACTGTTGTGCAGATGCCCCAGGATTTGCAGAGTGATCTGCTGTACCCACCAATGGGAAGAGAAGCCAGTCAATGATTAAACAAATCTTTAACAGAAGAAATGTTGAACGGGCAGATAGAATGCCCTCCTCCTTTGAAAACAATTTTGTTTTCACTAAAGAGGGAAGAAAGTAAGGAAAGGAGAAAGTTTATATGGGAGAAATTAGTAAATATTTAACTGGTAAAACAGGCAAACGTATTTTGTCTTATTTTGGAATTCACAAGGATTATTCCTTCTCCTTGGCAGACATCAATGGCTATTGTCTGCCCAGTGTCCCTGCTCCCTACCTTCTTCTGACAAAAAATCAGCCATTGAATCCCATCCTCTTGGCCACAGGCACTTGAGTAAACCTGTGAGCCAGGACAGACCATCTAGAACCTTCCCTGGAATTTTAGGTGTGGATACTTAGAGAGGATAGCCTTCTTTCTCTAGAGTCCTGAACGGAGGCTGGTAAGCCAACAGAGGCTGCCTGCCAAGTTTCTCACTGCCTAAGGAGGCTCATCTGCAGGCCAAGATAAAGCTTCAGCTCAAATTACTCGAGTTTCTGTCACTTGCAACTGAAAGAATCCAGGCTGGCATAGTCTCATCTTACAAAGGAGGGGAGAGAAGCCCAGACAGGAACCCAGAGTTCATGGTCACTGCCGGGGGATGCCAGGACTCCCAATGCACAGTCAGGGCCCTCCTGCTGGGCCACCTCCAGTTCCTTTGCCTGGGCTTAGAGGGGGCCCAGGCCCCACATCCAGAGTTCACCCCGAGGAAGATGAAGGACCCAGTCTTCAATGTGTTCCCTTGGGGCCCCTTCCATCCTTTCTCCTGCCCGCCCCCCTCGCCCTATAGTCACAGTGACAGAAAAGACTACACCACTACTAGAAATCTCCTAAAAATCACTAAGACTGAGAACCTAGGCATTATTCTGAGCCCTGCCTCTGGTTTGTACTAACATGTTTCTATTCCTTTAATAAAGAACTTGAATGATGAGCTCCTGCTTTTATTTAAACAGTGCTTCATGTTTGCTTTGCTCCCTCTCCTGCTGAAAACTCCCACCTGCTTTGCAAACATCGCAGCGGGTCTGGCTACTCCTCCTGTGAGGAAGGTGGAAATGGAGCGAGAAAGAAGCAGAGATCTTTCTCCAGGTCCATGGAGCTGGACAGAGAAATGGCTGCCTTGTTTCGCACTTTGGTGGAAGGGGCCTTGGGCTCACCTCCTGGCTTAAGCACCAGCTCACTATTATGACACGGAAGACTGTACTTCCTGACCCAAACCTGTGTTCTTCCCCCTTGAAATGCAGACGCTAGTGGCGCCTATTTCCGAACGACTGTGAAGATTCGGTGAGACCCTGTCTTTGCAGCACCTAACACTGCTCTGGGAGCACTGCAGGTCCTGGGTTAACGCTCATTTCCTCCTCCTTCCTGTCTCGGCTGATTAGAAAAAGGATGTTTCACATGACACACTAGCCTACCTGCTCCCAAGTAAGTTACATGGTATTATCACATCTTCTCATACATCAATATACATAAGATGAATGGTGTAACGCTATTAGCATAATGAATATTCTAATTATGGTTCTAACATTAAAGCTGGCACCAAACATTAATCCCTAGGGAGTACCAATTGCCAAGGGTGTAATTGCCCACCCGCGATGGGATATATGTACTGCAGGGATTGAACCTGTGAAATCAGGGAGCCATCGCACTTTTCAAAACACAGGAGGAAATCTGTTACAGCAGAGCACTGAGACACAGGCTTGCACAAGCGCACACACACACACACACTGTCCCTCTCCCTTCATGTCACTCTGGTCTCTGACAATTTAGCCAGCACCACTGACCAGGGTCTTCCGCCAGGCTGGAAGCTGGTGAGGACATTTCCCCACGCTTCTCCAACAACAGCCCTGTGAGGGGTTTTAGCGGCGGATTTCTACTTCATGGATGGGGACCTGAGGCAAGGAGAGGTTAAGTAACAGTAACTGTAACCAACCAATAGTAACCGTACCGATAGTAACTGTAACCAACCAACCAACAAGAGCTAACACTGCTCGGTGCTTTTTACAGACTGTTTCTGAAGCCATTTACATGGGGTTTGGTCCTTGTTATCCCATTGTGCACGAGACACCAATACCTAGCAAAAGTCATACAGCCACACATGGGTGGAGCCAGGACTTCCCCTCGGGTCATTGCTCCCAGAGAGCAGACTGAAATGCCGAGAGAGACTCCCCACTTGTCTGGGCTCACTCAGCTCCCCGCCAGGAACCTGCAATCCAAACCCAGCTTCACCAGATACCAGTCAACACCCTACATGGCAGTGTTTCTGGAGTTCAGCAATTAACCTGACATAATTCCTTACGGTTATCTTGAAAAGAAAATGACTGCAAAACTGAACCCCGAGGGTGCCTCTGTTACAGCGGAGTAAAGTCTGCTCCCCAGCACACTGGTCTGTCCCCAACACTGCCAGCTTCCAGATTTTTGTCAATAACTCGGATAGGAACAAACCAGGTCCCAGCTTACGTTTGTGGAAGGCATAAAGGCAGATCAGGGAGTTGGGCTGGATGGAAACTGGCCTTGACATTGAACTCCAGCTCTGCCAGGTGCTGCCCTGTTTAAGTCGGTAAGTTAAAACCGAGGGTGCAAATGGAAGAGAGCCCTGCAGGGAGGCTAAAGGAACCAGGACGGGAAAAGAGTGTCCTGCCTCATGGTGGCCCCCAGGGGGGAAATTCGGGGAGATTGGTACACCCAAGTGCAGGCAGTTAGGAGCATGAATCCCCCCACCTGTCCCAGAAGCAGCAGATGTCAGACAGCCCTGAACCTGGGAGCTTTGGAAGGAGGAAAGCTGGAAGATCCAAAGATCAGGGTCATCCTAGGAACCCTCTGCCAGAAAGCCAATCTCTTTCTTCTCAAAGGATCAGGTGCCAGGGAGCAGGTGAGAGCCAAGACTGCGGAGGGAGGCAGACGCCAGCTCCCAAGAGCTGCACCGGCCTTAGGGACCTTCCTCAAAGGTGAGAAGCAGCCAGTAAAAGTGGCAAATGGGTGGGGTTTCCACAGGATCACACGGGCCCAAGAGTGCGAAATGAATGGGAGGTAAGCAGAATTGAAGGCAGAGAGACAAGTGAGTGATTTGGATAAGAAATCCACAGAAGAGGCAATTCAAGAGGTCTGAAGGATGTGAAGTTGGTGTGGTGACTGATTGGAACGGGTCTTCGGGGAAGACAGACATAAGGGCAGCTCCCAGGTATTGGATTGGAAAGCTGACTAATAATACAACTCTTTTAAAGATCAATCTGAAAGCTGACACATAATTATAGGAGTCTCCTTAGAAGACTTAATATTCTATGCCATGGATCACAACATGTCATACAGAGTATTTGCACTTTGATTCGGCATCTCTCTGCTAATTTATGTATTTAACATTGTATTTCCATTCGAAATGCTTCCAGAAGGAAGGAGAGTGGAGGTGGGAGATGGAGAAGAGGGTGTGTCTACGTGACTAACGCCCAGAATAGGAATAGGGGCAGCTGAGCAAGGTCTCTTGGAGCAGGACCAGGCTGCCTGACAAGGGGTTGGAGTCCTGTCCCTCAGCAAAGCCACTTGCAGAGAGCAGCTCACATTCAGAGCCCACGATGTTGAGAGTCAGACGTTAATGGTAACAGTCAGGTATTAAGGATGACCCCTGGTGCGCAGGGAAAAGGGGACCCTCAGTGAGGGGCCTGGGGGCCAATTGGAGCAACACGCATCCTTCAAGTTCCCTTTGCCACCCTCCACCGTCTGTGTTCCTGTGGGCTCAGAGCCTGGGGTTCTAACGTTTGGAAGGGCATGCCCATCTGAACCATCTTGTCGGGGACACTGCCCATGCCTTGTCTTGCTTTCAGGGTTTAAAGCAAGACCAGTCTGTGGACATCTCTACTTGTCCACTGCACCGCATGGGCCTCAGGCCACTCCTGGGCTTGGCCTCCAGGGACAGAAGGTCCAGAAGCTGAAGCCTTCGGGGGAGGCTTCAGCACAGGCACCTGCTCAGGAAAGACAGTGGGTGCACCTCCATCTCCAGGCAGACCCGGCCCATGCTGGGCTTGTCCCGCTGCCAGACAGTAAACCCCAGGAGCAGGTGAGGCAGGGTCTCCGTGAGCCCGTCCTTGGGCCTCCTTTGGGGCTGCAAGTCAAGAGGGCTGTTCAGCCACAGAAGCCAAAAGCACATCTCACTCTAAGCTATGTCCCTGGCTTTCCCCAAATCCATAATCCATCCTGTCACTGGTTTGCTCATTCACTCATTTATTCATGTATTCATTATGCATTCAATACACATGGTTGACAGGTGGAATTATTGACCCACCCCAGCAACAGGAGTGAGCTTGCCATTCAGGCTTAGACAGAGTCCCCTTGCATTCCCGTGGGGTTTGGTGCAGGGCTGCATGAGATCAGAGCCAATCGGAATTAAGCCAGGACATTTACTGGAGCCATCTGGAAAGAGGGGCTCTCTTTCTGCCAGACCTGTGAGGCTGTAAGGCTGGAGCTGCTGGGGGCTGTGCAGGTGATGGCCTGAGGCACCGCCCCCAAGGAGACCAGAGCCAGACCGTGCAGAGAGCAAACGGGTCCCAGGGACGCCTCGCCCGCCCAAGCCCTCCAGGCCTGAACTCCTGAGTCACGTCCATTAAGCTCCCTAATAAAGCCCTTCCCCCATCCTTTTTTTATTTTAAGCCTGTCTTGAGTAGGTTTCCCATCACTGCACCTGGAAGAATCCTGACCAACTGATCACCTTCAAGGCTCTGTTCGTGGCCTGCCATTTCCACAAAACCTCCAAAGGGTAGAGAGAATGCACCTGCATCACACTTCCGTGGTTTGGAGGACATGGTACTTTGGGTTTTTTATTATCGCCTTCTTGACTATATCCTGAGTTCCTCAAACACGTGTCTAATTTTATATTCTCCTGTGACTTCCACAGAGCCTGACTCGATACCGAGTCGTAAATGCTCGATATGCCTTTCTGTGTATTTACTGTCTAGTGTGAGTTTAGATGGTCTACCTTCTTTCAATAGAATTTCTCCCAAAACAACCCATATCCACTCCCGCCTTTTAAAGCCTGTATTCCTCAAACAGCACTATTTGTTCTGTCCATATATATTTTCTGGGGCACTTACTCTGTGCTGGACATAGGTGCTGGGTCCAGGTGACCAGGCTCCTCCCTGGTTGGGAGGGGAACAGACAAGGAAACACACATGTGCCCTTGACGTGAGGAAGAGCGGGACCAAGGTGAGGGAGCTCCGGTACTCTGCAGCTCCTCGGCCCCCTGGCTTCCCACGCGGTGCTGGAGGACGAAGACGTGAGTACAGACAGGTGAACACGTAGGATCTGTTTGTATAAGGGACCATCTGTGGAAATCCATCTGTCTTGGCCTCTAAGGAAACACTATAACATGAAGTCTAAAAACACAAGAAAAAATAAGCACTCACATTACATCATAAATAAATGACTAATAAACACTGACCAATGTTCATGGAATCGGCACCTGCTTACCAGAGGCCACAAACCCATGGCTCCCTTCACATTTTAATTTGAAAATTTACAAAAGCAGAAAAAAGGGGGCAGCTGTGTATTTTCAAAAGAATACAGCCCTGTGTTCCCAAAAATTAATAATCTCAGACCTTCAGGTCAAAGCAGTCTTCATATGCTCTCTTCTCCTCCCACCCCCAAAATCCTACAGTGAAATCATTTAATACATACTCATGGAAACACTGCATGTGCTAAGCAATGTGTATGATGATAATAACACAACAGTGTTTGTTCCCAGAACTGAAAGTCTGGTGGCAGATCAAATCAGGGAACTTTTCTTGATCCCTTGCTGAGCCCTGTGACCAAATTTGTCATTTATATAGACTGCTACAACGCCTAGGGCTAGTCTCACCATCTAGCTACCGTGCATTCTTCTACAGCTTCTATTACAATATTTGCCCACCTAACACGCACAGCCTCCACTGTGGGGAAGTTCCAGGCTGTACCTTCAGGGGCCCTCCATCCGCTCTCTGGCCAGATGGTGAGGGTTGGGCTGGCAGGCAGCCCGACAGAATGCTCAGGCCCAGGCCATCGGAGCTTCCTGTCACTCTTGCACAGCAACCAAGTCAGGGGAGAATGTGACCCCAACATAGGCCAGTTCGAACCAGAGCATCAGTCCCCAGAATACTGGAGGAAAACAGGAGACTGTTTCCTTTCAACCGGTTATCTGACCTGGGGAGACATAAGACTGAATCTGCCTGGATCCAGCAGGTGGAGAAAACATACCTGAACACAAAACCACCAGCCAGGGAGGTCAAGTCTCAATGATTCCATTTAACCATTTCTCCACTTCTGCTCACTTGAGCCAGCTAGTCCTACCCTAAACTTTTCAATTGCATGAATTAATGAATTCCCTTCTTTGCCTTAAGCTATTGGAAAAAATTTCTGTCTTACAATCAAAGCATTTAAATTAACAATGTGTTGAATTCCCTCGACTCTGGGGGTAATGGATTAGGGCAAGAGTCAGGTATCTTTTTCTGTTCCTTCCACTGGACCTAGCATGGTGCCCCTGGAGCACTCACTCAGCTGACACTCACTAAGGGATGAACTACCCAGATCCTGACATCGCAAGGTAATTCACACACTGTTCATCCAGCAACACCCACCTCTCTGTTCAAGGTGTTCTAGCAAAGGGGGGACTAAACCCGGAGAGTCTCGGTTGAAGTAGGTCCTCAGCTTTGTGAGTTCTCCCAAGCATGAGCAGGCTCGGGAAGACTCGTAAGTTCAGATAAAACTCATAGGAGAATGATTAAAGCAGATGGTAATTTACTAATAACCATAATAGCTGCCAGTCACCAAACAGTTACCATGAGACAGAAACTAAGCTTCACATTTACACAGCTCGTCTCTCTTGCCATATAATGCTCAGGAAAGAAAAAATTCCTCACCCATCTTCACTTGCAGGGAGGGTCACGACAGCCGAGGGAGGCTTACTAAGCAGATGCCACCTGCTAACGTAGCCAAAGCTTCAGAGCTTCCCCTTGCTCGGGTTCCTTCCACGGCCCTGCGTGATTGCCTCCTGGACATACGGAGGAAGCAGCACCCCTGCCCACTCTGGAAGCATGCAGCTCGTTGGGCCTGGGGGTTTCCCTCTCTGCCCTGGTGATGTTGTCAGGCTAGGAACCAGCTGTGGCCACACCAGGGATCGCAACGAGCCAGCCCCAACCGCACCTTGGGTCTGATCGAGAAGGATCTGAATAGCAGCTCTCTGTCCTGTTGGCTCTGCTCCACGCTGGGGGCTCTCACAGCCCAGCCTTAATGGCCAGCTCACCACCAACCATGCTCGGACTTGGGGACCAGGGGCTGCAGGGACCAGCCGCTGAGGCAGTATCCATTAGCCTGTGCCTAGAAAGAGGCAAAGCTGAAATTCTCCAAGGCAGCCTGGAACAGCCCTCCAGAGGCGGCCCCAAGGTGCCAGCACACAGTCTCGCAGCTCAAAGAGATTTCCCTAAAGTGCCAATAATCCGAAGCAAGTATCCCTTAGCCACGCCCAGAGAAAGACTGAATTCTCTTTCTACTCACTCAAAAGAAAATACTATTCCAAAATTGTTATATGAAGAGACATTCAAAAAATACAGCACCAAACCCTCTAGGGAAAAAAGACTCTGTGGAGATGTGTCAGGCTGTTATCTTAGTATGCTAGATTTCTGGATTTTGTTATGGTTGGGAAATTTGTCTGTGTTCTAGATTTATCGTTTGTTGTGATTTTTCTCCATTCTAAATAAATTTTACCTTCCATACTTAATTTTATATTCATCATTTTGTTTTTTTTTTAAAGTACCAGAAACTATATAAGCTTTAAACTCCACAGGACCTGGATCCATGCCGGCTTTGAGAAATTCTGGCCTGTCAAAAATAAGTACTCCTTGCCTACCAGGATTCCTGTAATGCATGCCTTATTTATCAATCGAGAAGCATCCTTTATTTTTAAACCCTAGAAAGAGAAATAATGCATGACTATTTTGGATAACTCTTATCAGGGTTTAGCCTACCGAGATTCACAAAGGAAAGAAAGGTTGGTTCCATAACTGGAATATTCCCCTCGGTGGCAAGACAGAGAGATACTTACGAGCGGGATTGTGCCCACCCGCAAACTCATTTGCTTAATTCCAAGCCCTAGGACCTCAGAACGCAACTGTTGTCAGAGACAAGGTCTTTAAAGATGTGATTAAATTGAAGGAAGCCTCTTAGGCTGGGCCCTAATCCAGTATGACTGGTGTCCTCATGAGGAGAGAGACACCAAAGCATGTTTGCCCAGAGGTGACCATGGGAAGAAGTAGCAAGAAGGTGTCCATCTTCAAGCCAAGGAGAAAGACCTCAAAGGAAGCCAACCCCGCTGGCATCTTAATCTTGGACTTCCCGCCCAGAGCCATGAGAAAATGAATGTCTGGTGTTTAAGCCGCCCAGCCTGTGGGCGACTGTAATGGCAGCCTGAGCAGACTAAGACCCCGTGACAGATGACTGGGTTCAGAGGGGAAGCGGAATTGCCTGAAGGAAAGTTTAGTACATTCCAAGTTCTACGGAGGACCCGTCCCAAGGGCTGCACCATCTTCCCACCATGACCCACTCCTGAACTGCTGATGGCATGCCTGGTCTCTGAGGAACCAAACGTTGGGGGTGGTGGGCACTTCTGAGTCCTCCCTCCCAGCCCCCCCAACCCCGAGTCCTCCCTGCTCCTCCAGCGGACTCCTTCCCAGCCCGGGTGCCCCACTTCCTCCTCCCACCCACAGCTAAAGTCTCACACTGAAGCCACCCTGACAGTCCACGAATCCTCTCCAGATAACCCCACACCAGCTCCCAGGATCTCCCTGTGAATTTCCAAGTCTGGTCTTCTGCCTGTAACCTCACCCCAGCCTGTGCAGGAATGCTATCTCTGTCCCTTCTTGCAAGTCCCCTGCCTCACTGACCGCCAGAGCCATCCTCCGCCAGCAAGCGGAGTTCTCGCCGGCCACCCCCTCCCTCATCTGTGTTTAGTTTCCAGCCACCAATCACCACATAAAATTGGAGTCCTACCTGTCCCTCTGTTCCCTGCTTAAAATGTAATCTCCAAAACAGACGGATGCAAAAAAACAAAAAACAAACAAACAAAAAACCCCAAACCTGCAGAAAAGCTCCAGAGAAGTTGGTATAACTAAAATATTTGTTAATGAATGAAATGTCTCCAGTAAGAAGTGGTGAAATTCTTGGCCTGTGCTTTATTTGGATAGTAATCTATGGGGCACTTGGGTGGCTCAGTTGGTTAGGCATCTGACTCTTGATCTCAGCTCAGGTCTTGATCTCAGGGTCATGAGTTCAAGTCCTGCAGGGGCTTGAATAGTGATCTATGCGTGTGTGTCACACAGTGGCCTGCACGTGCCCAACAGTCCTTTGGGAAACGGCCGGCTTGGAATCCGTTCAGATGCTCTTGAGCTGTGTGATAAACCCCTGTCGGGGGAACAGCCCAGCAATCCTCATGTTGGAAAAGCTCTTCATGAAAGCGTACAGGTGAGAGGGCCATTTGCTCCAGAGGATGGCAGCTGGCCAAGCCTGATTTAAAGGAAGCCACTCTGCCCAGAACATCTCCCCACCGTGACGGCTCAGCACTCTGGCCGGGAATAAAATCCTCATCGTGCAAGCCACAGGTGCCCAGTCTCCCCAGTTACCCGACAGGATGGCTCAGCCCTCTGACTGTGCTTCCTGCCTAGCCTTCAGAGGAATGCGGGAGGGGGAAGGGGCAGTCACTGCAGGGAGAGGCGAGGCGAGTCTCTCTTCCGGCTTCCCCTCCTTCCTTCTTCTCCTCCCCTACTCCCACCCCAAGCCTGCACAGCTGCAGGGCCTCTCTGGCCTCCACATTATGAGCTTATCCGTAAGAGGCCATCATAGGGTGATGGGCCTGTCCCTTAGGAGGGTGCAGGGCACCCTGGGTTGAGACCAAGCACCAAGGGGACCAGAAGAGGAGGGAAGAAGACAAGAGGCACAGAGGCTGTGCCAGAGCCAGGAAGGACCACGAGAGCACATGAAAAGTGAGATGGAAAAGGAACCCTTTTCCAAGTCTCCTTACCATTCTTTCTGTTAAGAGCCACCTACGTGTAAGAGGCAAGACTGACCACCCCCTTTTCATGCCTAGGCTCTCTCCTAAGCTGGATCTCACCTGGCTCAGGTAACCACCTCCTGCACTATACCTGACAGGCTCAGCTTCCCACTGCCCAGCATGATAACAGTTAAACGATGAAGCTAAAAAAACCCTTAACAATTTAAAAGACACTTATCTAAAAATGAGATAAAAGAGTGTCTCCAAATATTTGTATTCATAGCTATACTATAGTTTCAAAACATAAGAAGGAAACATTTATTTGCTAAGGAGAAAATCTGTTAAAAGAATACAACATTGAATACCTGCAAACGCTCCCCAGGGATTTGTAAATCAGTCACCTAGGACCTCTCTTTTTCTCCCTCTTTTGTGAAGAAATTTAATAATTAACATTGTTGCTCCATGAAAACTATTCCTGCCGCTGAAATTCAATCCAGAGCCACTAAGAGTCACCTGCTCCCCTTTGGAAGGTCTATTACATTTCTACCTGCCTAATGAGCAGAAGTGTGAACGCAAGAGAAAAAAATTGTTGAGGTTGCAGTTATGTGAAACTCCTCATCCCCACTCTCCAAGAAAGCAAATTACAGAAACCGTGTTCCATCCGAGGGCGGAAATTGTTGCAGTCAACCCAAATCAACCCCGACATATGATGTGCAGAAATCGGATACACTGGTAACTGGTGTTAGGTGAACAAACTAAGCAAAGTCTAACTTAGCGAAGAACAAAGGAGTAAAATGATATTGAAAAAAGGGCTATACACCTCCTGTGATAACTATGGGGCAAGGTGCTCCCAAGCGGTTCTTCACAAAACACCACAGATTCCCTTTGGCGTATGACGCCATTCATATTAAAACAGCAAAAATGCTGTTGGTATTTAATATATCTCTGTAGTTTATATAATTATATAAAACCATTGTACTTTCTCATCATGCTATTCTTTTTTTTTTTTTAAGATTTTGTTTATTTATTCGACAGAGATAGAGACAGCCAGCGAGAGAGGGACCACAAGCAGGGGGAGTGGGAGAGGAAGAAGCAGGCTCACAGCAGAGGAGCCTGATGTGGGGCTCGATCCTATAACGCCGGGATCATGCCCTGAGCCGAAGGCAGACGCTTAACTGCTGTGCCACCCAGGCGCCCCTCATCATGCTATTCTTAATTTTGATGTAATACTCATGTCAATCTATCCAAAGATCCTACCTTTATTAACTATACATAGAGAACATTCCTGAAAATTTTATCATTAAGAATATGACATATTTAGCACCACCTGATGGTAAAAAAGAGAGATGAAAATGGTCCTTAATATTTGAATCATGCAAAGAAAAATTATATTTCCATATGAGTGTATATATTTTGCAACATTAAGCATTTTAAGGATTTTAGCAGGTGTGTGACACCAATTTTCTTAGAAATTAAAAATTTTAGAGAGTTTCAATGTAAACTCTACCAAAATTGTGTTTATATAGAAAATAAAATATAAACATCATTATTTTTTCATATCAAAAAATTTTATTTGATAATCAAGTTAAATATGTAAGCCATATAAAATTCTGTGTTTAATAAAAATCCTCGAATTGTGAAAAAGTATATGCCATGAGAGAGTACTAAAATATTACAGATAATGCAGCACAAAATCTTTTTCCAAATTTGAATTTCTCTATACTTAAAATATGAATATTTTAAAAACATGCCGGAGACCTCCAGTTTTAATACAGAAGAGTACAAAAGGAATTTCAACTTTCTTGCCAAGTCAACCTGCAAATTTCAACAAAACCCAAAGGCACACGTAATCCCAGAGCAAAGTATGTAAGAAACAGGAAGGAAATGTGGTGACTGACAGTCAAGCAGGAGAGGGGATACCATGGTTGCAGAAATTTAGACAGGGCTGAAAGGGTAAAAGTCCCAAAGGAAATGGCATAATCTAAGGGGCACGCCCACCTCTGTGGCTGAGGACAGCTGGCAGAGGTGGCTGGTGGGCAGCTCCTGTCGCCTGAGTTTGGTACAAGGAAAACAGGATATGATGGGCTTGATGGAAAATCCATCAGACCTGCCATATATTCAGCAAGCAGTCTATTGGTGAGGCAAGAAGCAGAAGAGAACCTGGGCATTATGGGCCAAGTTGCCTCTGTACATTTTGGATGACTTTGAAAGTAAAGTCTGGGAAAAATGCTCTTAAACACAAGTCTCTGTGTCCTATGAAGAATTCCTGCTAACGTGTCCATGGCCCTGCCTTTCATTGTGTTACTTTGCAATTAGCTGGACAAGCTCTGAGGAGTAAAGAACATGCTGAAAACCCACCAAAAGACA